>NC_141349.1:8487775-8907775 GCF_057382095.1 Aulonocara sp. 'chitande type north' Nkhata Bay
GAGAGAGAGGAACAGAGAGAGAGAGAGAGGGAGAGAGAGGAACAGAGAGAGAGAGGAACAGAAGGAGAGAGAGAGAGAGAGAGAGAGAGAGAGAGGAACAGAGAGAGAGAGAGAGAGAGGAACAGAGAGAGAGAGAGAGGAACAGAGAGAGAGAGAGGGAGAGAGAGGAACAGAGAGAGAGAGAGAGAGAGAGAAGAACAGAGAGAGAGAGGAACAGAGAGGGAGAGAGAGAGAGAGGAACATAGAGAGAGAGAGGAACAGAGAGAGAGAGAGAGAGGAACAGAGAGAGAGAGAGGAACAGAGAGAGAGAGAGAGAGAGAGAAGAACAGAGAGAGAGAGGAACAGAGAGGGAGAGAGAGAGAGAGGAACATAGAGAGAGAGAGGAACAGAGAGAGAGAGAGAGAGGAACACAGAGAGAGAGAGGAACAGAGAGGAACAGAGAGGGAGAGAGAGATGAACAAGAGCATGGTTGGTTGTTTACCAAAAGTATCACCGTATCATAGGTACTCATGTATCTCGTACCCAGTGTTTCTTTTTAGGTTTGTTATTTTTCAAATTATATATTTATTAAGTTATGCAGGCTTTTTTGCACAACAAGGCTAAATAATTATATAAACCTTTCTCAATCTAAATAGCGTACTTTGGTAGAATTAAAAATTAAGTGTAGTGCAGGTCTATGATGATTTTTAGTGCTACTATCATCTAGTTCTGATTCTGGTTCTGTTTTGGTTAAGTCCTCAGTAGTCCTGATTTTGAACTGTTGTAGTCCTGTTTTAATTCTGGATCAGTTCTGGGTCTGGTTGAATTGGGGTTTAGTCCGCGTGTCTTGATACAGCCCCGATTTTGTTCTGCCCTGCTGCTTAATTAAAAAACTAGTTTAAGGTGTCCTGCATATGTGATATATATTTTTCCCTATATGATGTCATTCTTTTTTAATAAAACTCAAAACAGAGCCTATTAATCTTCAGTCATTTCTGACCGACCCCCCCAACCAATCCCACATGCATACTGCCCTTTAGGGCTAAGCCCCGGGTGTATCGAATGCCTGCCTCTGCCTCTGGTGTGCTGACTTGACTGGTAGGCTGCGTGACCAAAGCAGATATTAAATATGGAATCCATGTTATAGAACAATAAGAGCAAAAACAGCAAGGCTCAGCTCAAAGGCCTAATTATCTGGATGAAACAGATTAGCATGGAGATACAATCTGCATACAATAGCAGAGATCAGCGATAAGAGACACGTGAGACAACATTTCATTATATCCTGGCTAGTTAATCAGCACTAACATTAGAACATCATTATATAGCAGACAGAAAGAAATATGCAAGAAAATCCAAACAGCCATTTTTCCTGATGCAAGATGTTCTGTCAGTGAGTCAAGAAGCAAAGGAGATGCTCAGATCAGATCTGAGACCGCTCCAATTATAAAGGACACTTTAGGGTGCAGGCAGCCTGCCTGCTGGATTACTCTTACAGCAGAAGCATACAATTTGATGATGAAGTGTTCTTTTTTTTACTTGCACACTGCTCCTTTTGAACACATATTGTGCTACAGTTTGATTGCATAAATATAAATAAGCATACAGCTTATGCAACACAGTTTCTAAACATCCATCTACCACTGACTTTATTGGCTGCTAATGGTGATGAGATATGCACAGAGAAAGACTTTGCACCTGTTTTAATAACAGGATGTACAGTGTCTGAGGACATTCTACTAACTTAAAGCTTAAAAAAACTGAATCCTTTCTAAAGTCCATGGATAATATGTCACACACAGTTTTGGGCTTGTTTAACAATCCAAGCAAATTTGCGGCTTCTTTAGTGTTATGTGTGGGACTGTGAACTTCCTGAAGTCTTCTCATCATTGTGAGGTTGCTAGGCAACCAGCAGAATCTCATTGAGCAATGGAAATGCACAACTTTTGTAGAGATTGAATCAATAAGATACATACAGTAGTTAAAACACAGCACCCGTTTCAGTTTTTATCAAATATCTGCAAAGAATTTCTATGCAGGATTTCAAGTTTTTTTTAACGAGTTCTTTTGTGTAGATGCATATAAGAAAAGGGGAAGGAAGCTGCACTCAAAACCAAAGGATATTTGCACTGAAATACCAGCATTGCAAAGTAAAACAACACATTGCTGAGAAATGGTTGGATTTGTAAGTTCAAGAACGCAAGTACAAAAAAATAATACATCTAAACTACGTTATCTGTACCCTTGAGATGCTGGTGGTGTTGGAAAGGTTTGAACCAAACATTGTACCAAATATAAAAAACAGCACAGGCAAAGCTGCAGTTCAGAGAGACATGAAAACATACACACTCCTATTCCCTTACACACTAATACACACAAAGCTTTCCACATTCAATACTCACCGTATCTCCAACTGCCCTGCCCCCCTAAAACCACCAGCACCACACACAGACACACTAATCTCTCTTGACATTTTTCATTTTCCCATGGGCACACGCTCTGTTGCTGCCCCACAGATGCCAACCTCATCCTTGGGTATCCCAGCCATCAGGCTGTCACGTTATGCAGTTTGCTCACGTTCCTGTTGCTACGGTGATGATGCATCTGGACCGGCCAGTCATGTGTCTGTGGAAAATGGTTCTGAGGACCGGCCTGGGATAACTAATGAAGTTTAGGGTCATGCGAGGCCATGGCCACCCTGCCTCCTGCCTGTCCTGCTGGGAGATACTATTAGTAGTTGCCCTGTTTTCACAGAAGAAACAATCTTATTCCAGAGGTTACCAGCCAAAAAAAAAAAGGATTATGTTACAAAAACAATATTCTGCTGTCTGTGAGAGGCAATAAGCTTTATTGCCCCATAGTTCGCAATAATATACTTTATCTGAGAGGTTTATATGGTTGTTTATCAATACCAATATCACAAAGTGATTAAACTTACTGTAGCCTCAACTTTATTTTGGACTTCAGTATCAGACTTTTCAGTGACTTCGCTAATAGTTGTCCACTTATTAACAATGACATATATGTCACACTGTAACTTACCATCTGGAAGCAGTGTTATTGTCTTTTACTTATTCTTACCTGAAGAAGTGAAGAAAAGTGTGTATCTTGTCTACATCTTTGACAAATCTTGCCTTTTTCGAAATAATGGATAATCTGACACATGCAGTTGTGCTAAAAAGGTCATATGAATATCATTGTACTTTTTTGGGCTTTTCATGATTTATCTTCAGTGAGTGGAGTGATTGAAAAGCTTAAATCTTTGATGACTTTAAAAAAACAATCACAAGGGTTCACAAGTGCAATTAGCACATGGTCATAAGTATACATACACCCCCACCAATATTTGGTTAAATGTCCCTCTGCAAGTTGGACCTCATCCAGATGCTTTTGGTATCCACCAGCAAGCTTCTGGTATAATTCTGGTTGGATAGCTTAACCACTCTCCTTGGCAGAATTGGTGGAGTTCATTTAAATGAGATGGTTTCCTGATATAAATCTAGCTTTTGAGCATAGCCCACAGATTCTCCATAGGTTTGAGGAAGGCATTTCTAGAAGCTTAATGCTTAATGCTGGATTTATCCAGTCCAAAACCAGCTTAATGGGTAAGATAGATATATGTGTATATCTGTATATGTTAGACTGAAGAGGTGTCTTAAAATCAACACGATCATAAAATATGCCGTTCCTAATAATCTGTGGTGTAATACAATGGTCTGTCCCTGTATAACACAGGAGATCTCACTGTTCTTTAATCATGAGTTCAGCTACACTACAGTAAAAATGGGGGGAGGGGGGGGATGGTGGTATTAGTATTCCTTGGTGCTGCAAGCTGAAATCTCACTTCTTCGATGTTTTTCTTTTTTTTTTTTCTTGTGTTCTGCATCAATTGATTAAGTTGCATGAAATAACCTCTACCCTGATCATTGTTTGAGTCATAAACAAGCTATTAGGCCAACAGATAGATACTGGGTAGGAAAAGTGAAGTAAACATCCATTTATTTTATGCAACAAAAACAGAAACATTTGGACTTTTCTTTAAAGTAGATCCATGAGTCTGGAGATATTTTCCCAATAGATACATATTGGGAATGCAAGAAATTGAAAACTTGATTTTTAAACACAGGAGTAATATTAGGAACTGAGATGAAAGGCTTTCCACAGCTGGATGCCCAGTGCCATGGGGCTGGTCTGCAGGCGGCATTTTCTGGATACGGAGAAAGTTTAAACCAAGGGTTTCAACCAAGATAAAAAAAAGAAAAGAAGCAGTACAATCTAAATAGAAGCTAAATTTCTCTTTCAACTGTGTATATGATCATTTAAATGGTCTTCTTCTTATTTAACCGTTGATTACTTTGCAGTCACATCATTAGTTATACATTATTGGTACTGGTCTGGACCACTTTTGCCTTCTCAGTCTCATTAATTCTCAGTGGCTTAGATTCAGCAAGGTGAACATTTTTTTTTTTGTTACATAAATACTTTCTATCTAGCATTCACACAGATTCATATTCCAATGGCCACATCGGTGAGCAACTTGGGGTTTTGCATCTTGCCCAACGACACTGCATGCAGACTGGAGCATCGAGTGATCAAACCACCTTCTAACTAATAGACGACCTGATCTAACTCCTGAGCTACAACAAATCCGTATCAAATGTCATTGTTCTTTGAGATGGGTTGTGGTTAGATGTTAGAGATACTCATGATTTCAAAGTTCAATTAAACTGAACTCCAGATGAAGCAATAATGTGGATAGAAACATACCGCACTTACAGTAAGATGAGAAGAAAGGATAAAGCCAGCCTGCATTAATAATAAGCCAACAATAAATGGCTAGTTTAATTCAGTTTAATCCAGTTCTACTTTTATTTACATGGTGCCAAATCACAACAACAGTTGCTTTAAGGCGCTTTGTATTGTAAGGTAAAGACTCTACAATAATACAGAGGAAACAGAGAAAACTACAGCAATCAATAGAAGTTAACTATACTTCAGAAAACAGGAATCCTTGTTGTTCCTTATTGTTTAACCAGGATAAGGAAAACACCTGTGTATGTTTGCAAGAATTAGCACAACAGCATGATGGCAGGGGCATCGGTGTGTAACACTGCCTAATTACAATCCAAGAAGGGCTTGTAAAGACAAATCACACTGTAATCATTATAGACTTTTTTTTGGCAGGAAAAGGCAGTATTAAATACAAAGAGGCAGTTTTGTTGGTCCTTGATCCAGGTAACACTCCACAAACAAGTCCAAATAACTGCAAGTGAACCAAACAATTTAGGTGACTTGACAAGAGAAGAAGAAGGAGTAGAAAAAACACTGGTTCTATGTTGACCAGCTAACTTAAGGATACAGCTGGTTGGGTGGTAGTGCAACATGGATCTGCCTGTTGGGGCTAAGTTACAACATGACTTTACCACATTGAAGAATTTTGTCAGTGACCCTGGAAAACAATAAATAAATGAAGGTAAACATTTATGATGTGCAGCAGACACAAAAAGCAGATGCCTTTCAACGATATTATTGTTTCACTTCTTTCCATTGAGTCAGAGTAATCCTTACTCTTAAACTTACTTAAATATTTTCTGTGGTATATTTCTTTTGGTTCATTTTCATTTTGCTGCTTTAAATATTTATGGTGTGTGATAAAGTAATTGCCCCACCTCCAAATTTGTTGTACTATACTGTACCTGACTACACTGGTCCCTCGTTTATTGCAGTAGTTCCGTTCTAAAATTAACCTGCGATAGGTGAAATCCACGAAGTAGCCAACTTTATTTTTCATTGACATTTTGTGTTTGTTGGAGAAAACTTACAAACATACACTACAGCACTTCACAGTCACACTGCAGGCGATCGAAGATTTAGATACATTTGACAAGATGAACGCATTCTGTACTGTACAGGAGACACGGCACGAGATTGACAATTGACAATGGTCTACAGCCAATCACAATGCAGAACACAATGCACTGTAAAAAAAACATGCAAAATTGCACAAAAAAAAATCCACAAAACAGACCTCAAAAGGTGAACCGCGTTATAGCGAGGGACCACTGTATTTAAGGAATGGTGGGGCTCTTTGTGTTTGGAAGTTACATTTTATTCCTCCAAAAGTTAAACAGATCAGTTTCACTGTAATAGTAATGAGCTGTATAGACAATTCATTGTTCATAACAGTTGCCACCAATTTGATTTCTTCTCTGGGCCTTTAATTTCAGGCATCGCCTGAAATGTTATTGTCAAAGATGAACAAACGCTATTTGAAGTCACAGTTGGCATTTTAAAACAGAATATAGACTTAAATATTTTCAGCAGTTCACTGAGCCAAGGTCATGTTCCATCCTATTTTAAACACGCCGAGGTAACAACGTAGATCCGAGCTCTACTAGTAATTATCGGCCTATTTCAAAATTGCCATTTATAAGCAAATTACCAGAAAAAATTGTAGAAAATCAGTCCAGATCTTTACTTTGGAGAGTACAGATTTTGACCCTTTTCAGTCTGGCTTTCAAAAGCAGCACTTCACTGAGACTGCTCTCTTAAGGGTCTATAATGATCTATTAATGGATTCTGATGCTGGGAATTGTTCTCTGATCGTTTTGCTTGATCTCAGCAATACCTTCGATACTATAACATGTTTCTCCTCTAACACTGCCGCCCTAACCTGCGGGGTTCCTCAGGGTTCAGTTTTGGGCCCATTATTATTTTCTTTCTACATGCTTCCTTTAGCAGGCATTGTTCAATCTTTTAGTGACATTTCTTATAATTTCTAAGCCGCTGACATTCAGCTGCATATATCCTTTAAGCCTCATCAGCTGGATAGGTTGTCCACTCTACTCCAGTGCTTAACTCAGGTTTCTGACTGGATTTCTAGCAATCACCCTGTTTTAAACATGAACAAGACTGAGACCATGATCATAACATTCTAAAATCAGTCAGGTTCTTGCCTCTTTCGGTCCATCTGCTAAGCCAAACATTCGAAATCTTGGAGTAATATTTGATTCTTCTCTGGGCCTTGACTCACATGTAAAATCTTTGCCTCATTCCTGTTTTCTTAATTTAAGGAACATTTCTAAACTGGGACATATGGTTTCCTTAGCTGAAGTGGAAAAAATTGTTCATGCACTTGTGTCATCGCATTAAGATTATTGCAATGCCCCGTTTACCAGCATGGACAAATCATCTCTTTCTCACCTCCAAGCAACAAAATGCAGCAGCCAGACTACTACCTTGTTCTAGCAAGCGAGCTCACATTACTCCCATTTTATATTCTTTACATTGGCTCCCAATAGATTTTAGAATTTGTTTTAAAACTCTTGTTTTAACATACAGAGCACTAAATGGCCAAGCCCCAGAAAGAAACAAAAAAAAATACAAGCTAGAACAAAACAAAATCAACAAACAATAGAAAAAAATTCATATAAATATATATAATTTGTTCCAAGACAAATATACTAAAACATACAATTGCATGCTTTATAGTTGCCTCATTTTCTTGACTGAAAGTGCCTGAGTAAAGAAATGTCAGGATTATTAATCTAAACTGGTACTGAAAATTTTAACGAGAGCAAGGCACAGTCACATTCATGCACTAGTGTATATGCTGTAGTAATGCATATGTACACAATATGGACAAAAGCACTGGGCCACCAATATATATTGCACCTACAGGAGCTCCTACCACGCTTCATGGCATGAGTTGCACACAAACTCATGCCATGAAGCTCCCAGCATGCTGATGTTTGTGCCAGAGGAGGCCTGGAGCTCCACAGTTCTAGAGTCAACAAAGTGTTTTATGTAGTATACACCTCAGCCCACGTCGATCCTGCTCTGTAACCTTTTCTGGTCTGTAAAAAACTTTAGAACAACCCATTCTTTCCATCCATCCATCCATCGCTAGGGTGCTCAGTTTATTATTTCATTATACTTTTTATTTTTGCCATGATAGAACTGAAAACACTGGAATTCAAAGATTAAATGCTGCAGCCCAGTATATTTCTCCATATGATGTATTAATGCCACAGATGTTTAAGATGTAGCTTTAAAAATACTGTGTTTACTGTTGCACAGTTTAATCTGCAGCTGTTGTGTCCTCTGATGCCAAACTGCAATCTATTGTTTTCTCTCTCCTGCTTTCTCTTCTTCACTGTTGCTCTCTTGCACGTGTCTATGGGGGGCGTGGCATTCTGATGGTTCCTGCTCTGTCCTCATTTGGTGCGCCTATTAATCATCTCCACTTACCTACAGTATAACGCTCTTGTTCAGGCTTCCCCTCATCGCCAGATCACTCTCTGCACACTGAGGTAGTATTGCTCGAGCACCTCTGAAAACTCATAACATCTGGGTGTTTTTTGTTTAATTTTTTACCCAATTGCTTATTCCTTGATGTCAATTTTTGTCCGTCATTTACTACAGAAATAGCCTCTAATGCATCAGCTGTGTCAGTGCATCAAATTCGGGAAGAACCTCTGTCCTGTGAGCAGACAAAATAACTAAATGAAAAGGCTTGACTAATATGTTTAACTTTATAATAGTTATGAAAAATCGATCTCGTTTGATTAGCAAAACAATTAGCTCACTGTCAACTAAGCTATTTCATAATCTGAAGATACCTGTATGAGCCTGCACATGTTGAATGTGCCTGTTTTATCAAATAGATGATGATTGGCCCCATGATATGAATTGTTAAGGTTCCTTGATAAAGGAGTTATTAAAGCCTGCTTCACACTCCATCCTTGGCGTTGTGCACCTCGATCAAGGCAGCTTATCTGTTAAGGTTATAAATCACAGTCATTTTCATGTTTACTTTCTACTGACGTCTCTTAATGTTCACATAGTTGTGCATGTGTGTTATAATGCAGCTATCCCCAACCCCTGGGTGTCGTTTGGTACCGGGCCACGAGAGTTGAAGCTCGGGTGTGAAACTTATGGTTTTCAGGGTTTTTAGTGTTATTTAAAAAAACATTTTTATCATTAACTTGGTTTCCTTGAGTCTTTTCCACTGTGTTACGAATAAATCTTCTTTTTTTGGGTACCGGTACTAGTTTTATTTTGTTGTATTTATCTGTGACACCTTAAAGGCCGGTCCGTGAAAATATAGTCGTTTTTCTGTGGCGGAAAAAAGGTTGGGGACTGCTGTTATAATGCACATAATGATAATAATCATAATATCTGAGAGAAAGAGAAGCAAACCCCATTGGCATACACTTTGCACACGTTACACTGGTGTGCAGTTTGCCTCCCTTCAAGGATCACTGACAGCTCACATGTGTACAGCCAAAACACTTCTCAGCTCTCCCCTTGGATACACAGAGCCTTTGTGAATGGGACTTCGACCTATACTAATAGAAATGCACATACAATAACCAGCTGTTGCCGCAAGATATCAGTAAATTACAGGATTCTTATTTTTTAGGAACACGATGATGCTCTGCAGGCATGTTTGGAGACAGATTGTGTTCATTCTTGTGTCATTTTAATTGATGTTTTTTTTTTTTATTTAACTGGTCAAGCGCTGCTTGCCTGCCGGTTCTGACCACATGCCCGGGTGGGAAAGATAATACAAACCAGTGTCAATGAATCAATTGTTTCATTCATCTCATCCACCTCCTTCACATGGATTAGTACCAACCCACTAAGCATGACAATACATGGCCTTGCTGGAGAGTTTTACTATTGTAGCAGATTCTGTGCTTGCTGTGTAATTTGTTACTGTGTTGGGAGCATGTTTACGTCACTCACATTCATCATCGCTGAGCTGCTTTCAGCTTATGCTCAAGTGCATGTCAGGCTGCACGTGACACAGTTCTGTTAGGGACCAAAACATACAAGACTTTTTATTTATTATTATTGTACTAACCACTTATCCGTTTTGATTCATAAACCACTATGTGCTGGGCTTTACTTATTTTCAGGGCTGGAACAGAGTTACTGGTGCAGGTTATTTTCTGAGTCAAAGCTATAGTGCCCTAGCATAAATACTTTATGTATTTGATTGAACACACACAAACACACACTCACATACCATTATTTTCCCTCCATCATCCATCCATCCATGAGACACAATGTCATCTGTCCAGTATCTCCTGGGTCTTGTTTGGGATCTTTGTCCAGTAGGACCTGCGCAAAACACCTCAACTAGGAGGCGCCCAAGAGACTTCCTAGTCAAATCCCGTAACCAACCCAGCAGGTTCGTTTTGGTGTTATACTTCAACAAGAAAAGTTACCATTTCTGTGCCCCAGTTACTGCTGTGTTGTTACACACATAAATGTATATGCATCACGCTTGCTTAAGAGGTGCTGTATTGACGATGAATGTGCACATATAAACTTAGGAGAAAAGGCTCAGGTTGTGGCGTAGGTCATTGGTGAAGTGTCTTCCAGCAGTCAACTTCTGTAGTCTTTTCAATATCAGCTGTGTCACTACCTAGCATACACCTGAAATATGTGTAAAGTTAAGATTAATAAGGCAGCAACTCAGACGGAGACCAAAATTTACAGGCTGAGATTCTACCAGAATGGCCTAACCATAAAAGTGACAAACTACGCCCTCCTCTCACAGTGGCAGACTGAAATTTGGACTGTGCGCCTAATTCGACAGTAAGATTCCTTCTTAATCGCAAGATCCCCAAAACAAAGCCTTTGGATATTTCATCATGTGCAGGAACGAGCAGTTAATTTACATGGATACGACTCCTGTTGTTTATGTAGTACACACACACACACACACACACACACACACACACACACACACACACACACACACACACACACACACACACACACACACACTTAATTAACCACTAATGCTGCTCTGCTAAGCGGGGTAATGATTTGTCACTGGCTGTAGTGGAGCAGCAGTGAGGGTGACGTACATTTCTGGCTTGCTGAGCTTCTGCTTGCCCCAGTGAAAATGTTATTGTGCATAGTCAAAATATAGTTTGCCAAAGAAAAGAACAAGTTTAAAAGTCCAGAGAATGTAGAGGAATGGATAAAACCCCCAAACACTGCTGTAGGTGTCCATGTGTGATGTGGCCAGTGGTCTCTTTGCCATCAATCTAGCTTTCATCAGGAGGAGGAAGAAGAGAGACTCAGGCAGAGACCGGATCAGCTGTCCGCTAATCTCTGGGTGAGACACATAAAGAGAGGCTGAGACCAAGAAAGAGCGAATCCGCTTGTCTGCTGTTCGTCTTGCCTCGCTGCTGTTACCATGACGACGGGCTGAACCCAGGAGTGCGGCGCTCGAGATTTCCTCTTGTATTCCTTTCTTCTCTTTCTTCCCTCTCTTCTTCAGCCTGCCTCTCCCCTTGACCCGCCCTCCCTTTACCTCTCTCCATATCCTGCTAAGCTCGGTCTAACCCCCTACTTGATTTTCCCATTTAATCTTAATGGTCCTGTTCTCTCCCCTTCTCACTTTATTTCTTTTTCAATAAATAATGTCACCAGCTCTCTTTCATTTCCTTTCCTTCTTCTCATTTTATTGAAACTCATTTTAACAACCTCCAAAAGCACATTTGAAACCTCCCCATTTTTTTAGATTAAATGTTGAATGTTATTTAATTGGTATTAAATGGCAAAGCAGGGTAAACAAGATGTAGTTTATCCTCAAAAATACAGTGGTTATAGCACTAGCTGATTAAATGTTTGTCATGTAAAACTGTGATAATCTCATACCTGCTAACACGTTTGTTCAAATAGACTCAGCCTCAGAGGAAGAAGAGTTGCAAGCTAATTTGAATGTGTGATGAGGTTTAGCTTGAAGCAGTGCTGACCGATACGTTTTCCCACTGAGGCTGAATGTAACTGCATGCACTTGTTGCTAAAAGTCTACATGATATACTGCTTGGCTTGCCTTGCCTCCAGCAGGTCTTGTACAGCAATGCCATCCCTTGTCAGGCTGCAACCCGTATGCCAAAAAATATTGAAGACAGAGCTCATGGAGGTTTTTGGGCTGGCCAGTTTGTGTTTGTGGCGAGGCACCACAGGGAGTGAATTATACCTGCTCCTCTCACATTTGGTGAGACTTTATGTCGCAGTTTGGATAGCAGAACAACTTTAATTTAAATACCTTTAGGTGAGATCTATCCATCCGTGTTCTTAACTGTTTATCCAGCTATGGTTGTGGAGGGGAGCTGGAGCCTATCCAGGGGCCTGGTACAGCCAGGACAGGTTGTTGCTCTATTGCAATCTTTAGCCTCATGTAGCTTGGAGCTTAAAACATTTTAGTGAGGAAATATGCTGCTTTGTTGTCCATCTAAATCATGCACTTGTTACAGCTCAGGTCCTGATCCAGGGCATACTATGGGAAAATAGCAATTCAACATCTAAAAACTCGGGTTGTGTTTTGAGTATGTTCCATCTGGGGATATTTTGTGAGGCTGTGATTATGTGGCCACTATCTGTGATTTAAGAATAATTTCTTACGAAAGAAATGAACTCACCCCTATTTCACCTTCTACTGAATTACACTAATAGCTTTGCAAGGCATTATGGGATCCCAGAAGATGCCCAAAAGACTAGTGACCCAGCAAAAATAGGGGTTGAAAGTTGAAGAATGTTGACATCAATGGAGTCTGATGATTAAAAGTCCAGCAAAGTGGATGCTTTAGTGGGTCAGGAGGTTGACTTTTTACATGCTCTTTATAAATATCTGTATTTTAGTTTCTGGGTTAACTCTTGTGTATCTCCCATGGCTATAATATTATGGCTACATGTAGAATTAGTGCTGATTTAACGAAAATTGTGTAATTTGCAGATCTAAAATTATTGGTTGCAGGATTTGATCCCCTTTAGGCCATCTCCATCCTAATGAATACTAAAGGTAAAGGTTAACACAAAATATCAAAACAACATATTAAAAACACAAATATAGTACAGTGACCCGATATCATGACAAAACATGTAACAGACACGTGTGACTGTGGCCATTGCACACTTTGCATCTGAAAACGTGAAATGTATGGATGCACAAACTGCAGTAAGTTGCAGTAATCTGCAGTAACAGCAAAGGGAGAGATTTTATTTCAAGCCAACATGAAAATAATGTATACAGACATTATTAACACATTTACAGGCAAACACATATTAGCCGTCTAGCTTAATTCGTCCTGACGACAGACGACCCTGGAATGTACATTTTTTCACTACAGACTTTGTGGCTTTAAAGATATTATCTCCCCCTGCTGGTGGTGTAACTTTTTGTGCATGCCCATTTTTCATTTTGGAAAGGCAAAGCGTGAAATGGACAAGGTGGACCGGCGTGTCTGTTACATATTTTGCTGTGATACTGGGTTGTATAGGGCTTTACTTCGGTTGAGCAATTTAACGTGAACATATGGTGAGAGGTTAAAAGTTTCTTCTTCTCATCCTCCCTTTATATGTTGTCCCTTCATGCAAAACAGAAAAATAACTCTTTGTAGAGGAATATTTGTTATTAACCCCCCCAAAAAACACAATTGCTATTAACCCTCCCTCCAGCACTCCTCAAATTAAAGCATATTTCATTCGCCAAGGAATCTACAATGACCCAGTAAACTGCTGGATTTTCCCAGTTCTTGTACCGCTTACCCCGAGTGTGCTTATATGTGGCTGTGTGTGAGTGTGGGTGGCTGCGTGTAAGATTATATTACAGCAGCAAGCCTCTAGGTTATACAAGTTATCATTCCAACACATAATAAGGCAATTTGAAAACAAGAAACATTTTTCCCCCATCGGTTCCCTACTTTCCTTTCTTTTGTTTGCTCACTGTTAGGTTTTGTATTGTTGATTGTCATTTATGCTTAGAAATATCTACTTATATATGCTTAGAGTTTTATAATTAGTTTTAGATTGGTAGAGGTTTGATCCTTGATAGTCTGCAAACTTTGTGTGCATTAGAGAGCACTCTGGGAGCATGGGAGAGGTCGTACCTTCTCTTATTGTTTTATGGTAGGATAAACGTGGCTATATCTGTTTTAGGCTAAGTGCCTTTTGTTTAGATGAACTGTCGGACTTCCAGACCAGCAGGTTTAGGGAAGTCATTTATGGGGTCACACTCTGACACCCCCCCCCCCCCCCCCACACACACACACACACACACACTTACACAACGCACAAGCAAGGTACTCTTTGTGTGTATGTAGACGTCGTATGTTAATGAACCTATGCATATTCATGTAACCTCAATAAAAGAGCAGTGTTACGGGGGAGCGGACGAGAGCAACTGGGGTCAAGCGAAGGAACGGCGTTTGTCCGGTTCTCTCCCGTGCACGAGAAACATGAAAAACATTGCCTACTCGTGTCTTGTTTTGCTGTGTAGCAAATTGTCCTTAACGTTCCAGCGAATAGGTTCAAGCTACAAACCTATCACTCACTTCCTCTCATTTCCCACTCTTTTTCTCTGTTTGCAGTGGGAGGCTCATGCAGCATCTCCCCACAGGGCTTACCCTGACTGCTTCTCTAACACATTCACCTCCTCCCTGTATTTTAATCCGCCTTCCTTTTTATTGCAGCTTTGTTCATTTTTCTTTGTCCCATATTTTAGCTTAATTAGACAGAATTTTGCTTTTGTCCTCCTTTTTTCTATATATCCTTGACTTCTGATGTTTCTTTTGCATGAAAACATACATCGCACGTTTGAACACTCCTTAATCTTTGAAGTTCCTTGTAGCCAAAGGTAAGACAAAGGCACTGCAAAAATAAATCTGTGTGGATATAAATGAACCATTGTTAAATCATATTTACAGCTCTAAACTTTGCATTTTTTCCCTTTAACAAGGAAAAAGAACCGTACATAGATATATAGACCTAGACTCAACAAACAACATGTTATTCTGACATTTCCTGGGATCACAGCAGTAAAACAAATGAAAGCTAAAATGTCCTGTGTTCTACCATGTTTACTGTTCACTCACAAAGGTTGCCTTTTAAATTCCTGCACTTAAAATTAGAGACATTATGAACATTACCCTATTTATAGTGTTTTGGTTATTTCTGATTACTAACCTGAAAGAAAAGCTCCCCATCTTTGTGCCAACACAGGCAGCTATAATTCCTAGCAAGCCAATAAGAGACTGAACTGGACAGACTGTGCTTGGGTATCAGCATCTTTTGGAACATTTTAATGGCTTTATCTGGCAAATAACCTGAATGCTATGTTAGCTATGTGCTAGTTTTAGCAGATTGTCCAAAACCTACATTTTTTTTTAAGTTAGTGTTAATCTAGTATCAGGGTGGACTTAGGGCAATTGTAACATGCTTAGTTTCGCAAAACTAGAGTGGTTACTTACTCTGCATCATTAGTATTCTCTCTCTATCTGTGGAAGAAGTGCTGAGTTACTTCACTAATGCAGAAATTCTCAAGGACAAAACTGATTTTGTTTGGATGTAGTGTACTTTTCATCTGTCTTTTAAAGGTAAGATTACTGTGAATTTAAACTTACATCAATATTCTCCCCACGTTTTCTGTTAAAAATTTACTTGAACAACCCTTGCTAATATAGGCGCTGCTAGCTAATTTACAAGATGGTAACTTTAGGGTGAGTGTAACAGAACTGCAGTCACCTTGTTTGTCTGTACTGATGACATATTTTACTATTACAAAATGTTTTGCTACCATTTAATTTAAAATGAAATGAAAACTATAATAATAAATTGTGTTTTTATATATCATACATTATATCATTGCAAATATTTATATCTTGAATTTTACTTGGTTTTAAGTAAATATATAAATACATGTTTTACATTATTTTATTGTGTTATCTTAACATCTATTTACACCTGTTGTCTATTTGGTTAGAACCATTCCTGTCTCATCAGATCATCAATGTATTTGAGTATTGTATTAGCTGCTCTTCATGTTTTCTGTGCATATAGTGTTCCTCCATTTGAGGGTTTAGCACAAAGTTGGATGAGTGTTATTAATTTGGGCTGAGTTCAGCCTTGCTTCGCCTATTTTTTTTTACACTATGAATCTACATGACTGCACTTTGCCTTCACTCAGAATGAATGCATGACTGGAATGATGGATAATATAGTATCACCCAACAGAATCAAACTGTATATACTGATAAGCCTGCCACTCTCAGTTTAAAGACATGCTGTCAAATCTGTGCTCATTTGGTGAGCTGAAAATGCTGCTTGCATAAAGGTTTCAAGTTTGCAATTACTTTTCTCTAAACTGCCTTCTGTGGTACTGGCTTGTAGCTGACTCAGCAATAATATCCACTCGATAAGATTCAGTCACTGCTTGAAAAATGTCATAAAGTTACCAAATAGTAAAAAAAAAGATCCTGTATATTACACCGGTGCATTGTAAAGGAAACTGAATCATTATTACACACCCTGAAGAGGTCAATATGAAAAAAAAATAACAGCATGGACTAATCCATCCATTTTCTTCTGCTTATCCAATTCACAGTTTCAGGGGATTGAAGGCTATTCTAGCTGTCATGGCGTGAGAGTCAAGGTCCGTCTTGAACAGGTCAGCAACCTGTCACAGTGCTAACACTCACCCACAGGCGTTACCAGGTAACCAAACTCCATGCATATCTTTGCACTGTGGAAAGAAGGAGAGAATGTATACAGTATCCAAGCAAGCTGGTGGAAGTGAACCTTGCTGTGAGACGACAGTGTTTACCACCACAGCAGCATGAAAATTGAGGCTGGATGATGCCACATGTAATAACAGACACTATTAAAGTATTGGTATAAACGTCTAGCACCTCAAAGACGCTAATTAGGCTTTTTCACTCTATTTTTCTCATCCACGGTCAGATACACACCTATGTGTGCACAGACTCTATCCAAACATGTGGAAAGTCATTACCGGAGCCGTCTAGCACCTCTAACATGTCTAATTACATGACTGCCGCAGCATAATAAATACATATCAATAAGCACTCTGCATGTGCCACTGAGCATGAGCGAAGGGCAGTGGAGGCCCTGACCACAGATAAGGTATCATGTTAAATAAAGAAACCTCCAGAGCGGAGTGTAGCAGCTCGGCATCATTCCCTGCTAGGCTGAGAGCCTGTAAGACTCTTGACTTTATAAAGCACCTCTGAGGGCTGCCTGAGTGAATTCCACTGGTACGACACCATGTCAGCATTAATGGGCCCTGAGAGTACTTTGTGCTACAGCTCCAGTGAAAGCTTATAAATTTCACTGCACTTACAGCAGAATGAGAAGGGGTCCAACATCAACGTGCTGTTTGAAAAGATACAGTGGTTTCACTAGATGGACGCTAGAGTTGCTTTTTATTAGACTTTATGAATGCATAGTTTAACTTTTTGACATCAATCTCATGAAAGGTCATTTTTATTTATTGAGGAAAATGATCTGATTTTAAATATCTCTGAGTGGCAAAAGGCAGGTGAATCTTTGCTCTCAGTATGAGATGTGACCAACTTTGTGCAGCAATCACTGCAGGTAAAGAAAGTGTGGATCAGTCCTGCACATCAGCCTGAAGGAAATTTCAGCCAATTTCTCTGTACAGAACAGCTTCAGCTCCAAGATGCTTGTCGGTTTCCTCACATGAAATGCTCACTTCAGGCTTATGAACAACATGGCTGTTTGATTCCGTTCAGGAGTTTCACTTGGACATTTCAAAACTTTATTATCTTCTTGGCAATTATTTGATAGATGATATATGCTGGAGATTGTCATCTTGTGGCAGAACCCACTTTTTCTTGAGGTTAAGCTGATGATAGATGTAGCAACTGTTTCAGAATTTAAATCTACATTAACAATGGCAAAACATTCTGGCCCAGATGCAGGGAAACAGGATCAAACCGAGACTTTAACAGGTGGCTGTAGCTCAGGAGGTAGAGCAGGTCATTGACACGTACTAATTAAAATAGTTGGTGGTTTGATCCTTGGCTGCTCCAATCTCCATTCTGCATGCCTAAGTATTCTTGGGCAAGATACTGAACTCCAAGTTGGCCTCTGATGCGTTCATTGGAGTGGGAACGTAGGATGAAAGCACTTAAGTGTAAAAAAAAAGTGTTGGGGGAATGACGTATGAGGTATAAAGCTCTTTGAGTGCTCAAGCAGAGTAGAAAAGCTCTATATAAGAACCAGTCCATGTTTCACAAATGGAATAAAGATCGGATCTGGAACGGAGCATTTCAATGAAACATCTGCCATTGTTTTAAGTTTCATATTTCCACAGAAACAGTGAAAAATGTCATGCTTGCTAAAGCTCCAGAGAACACAAAGTTTACTGACTTAAACTTTTTTTTATTTTTCTTACTGCTTATTTTCTGTCAGCAAGTGCAGAGCAATATTTGGACAGCCCCCGGCCTGTGCTGATTGGTTGATTCATGGTTTTGTGAGCTGGTAATTGGATGATGACGGTGCGGTGGACCACTAGAGAGTGAAGATTGATCGCTTGTGCTGCTTCAACTTGCTGTAGCTGAGATGCATGCTGCGATATTGTGTGTGTGTGTGTGTGCGCGCTTGTGTGTGGTGTGACAATATCTTTGGCCTTGCTGCCCACCAGAAGCTGTTTCTTGGAAAACACTTGAGGTATTGAATGATGCAAGCGTTTCTTCACACCCGACTGTACGTGTGCCTGCATCCATACATGCTCATAGCTCGACTTGAGTGATTGTGTGTCTAAATCTGCAAGAACCCAACATGAAAGGAACTCCCACCTCTGTTTATGCCGCACAAGCTTTGATTTGGCAGGTAATGTCATCTGTATGCCAAGCATTGTCTCAGGTAGAAGGAAGGAAAGTGAGCTGCAAGTGGAAAGAAGAAATACTCAAAACTATTTCTAATGAACTGTAAGAAATTTGGTAAAAAGAAGAGCCGGACAAAAATACTGTCCCTCTGCATACTGATATTCACCTTTAATGGACAAAAATGTGAGTGTAATCTTCTCTAAAACACGTGTGTTAAGCATGTTGAGTTTTATCACAAGCTCGGTAAAGCAGCTCACTAACCCATTAATCTTGCTTTGTAGTACAAACCTCTGGGCACACTCAGGACTCACTGACGGCATTAAATATTCTGGCTGGACAGGAATCCTCAGGGATCCTGTTGGAAGAGCAAGAGGAAAATGCTTAAAAGGGTTTTGTGGGCTGCAAAGATGGCCCTGCTTCTGTTACGCCTGATAAGTAGTCAGGATATGAATGGATGAAATAATGGGTGGATTGATGTCTACTTTGCAAGTAAACAAACGACTCTGTTACTTTTTTTTCTTTTTTTAAGCCATGCCAGTGAATTGACAGACTGCATCAGAACTATTGGAGACTCGTTGTCCCCAGAGGATTAACGTCACACCATTAGAAAAAGCACTCTGGCCTTTATTGATCCATCTCCTGAAAGTTCAAAGTTTTCTGGTATTAAACATTAAGCTTCAGAAACTTTTATGTATCTCATTCATGGTTCCTCTGTGTTTTTCTACAGTAACCTGGGCTTGCAATTTGTAGTGTTTTGATTATGTCATCTTGGACAGAATGCAGTAGAACCTTCAAAGTCCTAATGATGATAAGTTTGCCAAACAAATTTGATTCTTTGATTTCAACCTGACACCATCAGCGAGGTAATCCTGTATTTCTAACCCTCTACCGGTGCAAAAACACTAAGCTGTTGTGTTTGAGTTTGTGTGCATTTGCAGGAAGTGTGTGACCAGCTCGGCAAAGAGCTGAGTGATAAGCAATGCCCAAGGTCATCCATCACACATGATGCCTATAATAGACAAGCAGCCAGAGCAGTAACAGCCACAATGAAGCTGAGGCCAAACAGATGCACACAGAGGCTGAGGAGAAATGGAAGATCAGTTTCCTCTCTAAAAAGCTGCAGTCACTGGACCGTGTACTCTTAAACCTACAGTTTAAGGGCAACAAATTAATTATTTACATTTTGATCTCGTCTCAGAAACCAACAACATTATTCTAAAACGATAGTTTTCGATTGTCAGCATTTGCAGGCAAAAGCAACAATTTCTGTGAAAAGTCTACACAGTGGCTTTATTTCATCCTTTTCCGTTGCTGCCCGAAGGAAGAAACAGAAAATGACCAGTGGTAACAATACCACCAGGTGGCTCTGAACCAGGCAGTTACAGGGGGGACAAATTAATGAGAAAAGAGACTACACAAAGACTACACATAAGAAGGGTAAAGTTATTACTCACCCCTGCTGAGAGGCCTCGGTCTTCACTTGATTAGTCTTGTTTTCTTCGAGCAGAACTGGGTGTGTTTGCTGGGGGTATGGCAGTGAGGAATGAAATCCCTAAAGGTGTAGGTGTTTGGAAAAAAAGTGTGTGAGTATCTTAAGTGAACCTGGGGTTATTCCTCAATTCCGTCCGTGGCTTCTCGTCCACATGTCTGTAAGCAATAATCTTAAAACCCCCCAAATTTACAATTTTGCCTCAAAGAGAATATTTTGGAATTAAGCATTCAAATCCATTTGCTACGTTTGCCTTAATAGCAACAAAGTGTTTAGCAGAAGTGAGCATCCACTGATTCTTAGTGAAAAGTATGTCAATAATGTAAACTTTCACAAATCAGTCTGCCTTTGTCACATCAGAATCTCATTCAGACTGGAGAAGTGTAGTCAGAGGGTAACAAAGAGACAGAAGGTAGCCTAACTGAGGAGATTTCACAATCAGAAGGCAACATTGCAGACACTGAGGACAGCTACAAGTACTTTGGAATCCTCCAGGCAAATATGAACTATGAAGAAGCTACTAGGAACCATCATGGAAGACTTGGCCCCTGCACAGCATGTACCACCATCAATAAGTAGAGATCATTAGAAGAAAGTGAACATGATTTATTGATATGCAGAATTCAATTAATGTATTTGGCAGTTAGACTCTGATGGGCCATCACAGCAGAACGGAATCCCAAAGGTGATTGGGATTATGGCAGGACCCCCCGAGCGTAGACGGCTGTGTTAGAGATGAAGATGGAGGCTAACAAGGGAGAGGCAATGATGAGGAGGAGGTGGGTTGAACAATGGCGTCTTCAAAGGGAGAATGACAGATGATCAGTGAGATTTAAAATACTTGGAGTAAAGGATGACTGACTTGAAGAAATCTGGCAGAAAGTTCATTAGACTAGACCAGTGATGTCACAATGAGTTTGACAGCGTGGGAAAGTGAAAGTGATTTAAAGCTTAGACCTGGGAAGCAGACAGACCACACCAGGCGAGACCTCAGGTGCAGGCTGTGCTGGGATGCCCTTGAGATAATCCAGCACATAACAGCAGGGTGCAAAATGCTAGCAGGCAGGGAATCCATAACTGGACATAGGAGCAACCAGAGCAAGAAGACTGTAGTGGCAGAAAATGGATGGATGTTCCATATGTAGCCTTATATGTGTAGCCTAGCATACATGTATCCTAGTACCCTAACTTAAAATATAGGCTTTATATATTTAATTGCATTTTCAATAATGTTTTATTTATATATCACTAAACCACAACAATACTTGCCGAAAGCCACTTGAGAATTCTTACTAACCTGAGTAAGTGAGGTATATGCTCGTCTATAACTTGATAAATCACACTTGGAAGGGTTTATGAACTTAGTCACACTAGTTTTTATGATAGCATTTTTTAATTGCATATTTTTTGCATGCCTTTTGTGGAAATAAGTGCAATTGTATGGCTGGGTTAAAATTGGAACAAGACTGTTTGACATGACACCATCCAAAACACAAGTGATTAAATATCATTTTGTGTGGCTGGACTTATTTGCTACTCAGAATCATGATCTGCAGTTATGTCAAAATCGTAATTAGTCTTGCAGTCATTTGTGTTTTCTGAAGTGTTTAATTATGGGGGGAACACAGTGAGTCCTTGATCTGGAGTGTGAAAGGTTTTAAAGACTAATCGGAAAGGACTAAGATTTCTCTGAACTAAAAAAACAAGAGATAAAGGAATGATACGTGTTTTTAGTTTTAATCTGGTAAGATACAAAACTGATGTTTCTGACATCACCACATCACTTAAGAACTATGTTGGGAATATTACTAGTGACCAGTGTTGGTCAAGTTAGTTGAAAATAGTAATTAGTTACTAATTACTGATTGCTTCTTTAATCTATTTTCACTTGTGTATATATATATATATATATATATATATATATATATATATATATATATATATATATATATATATATATATATGTGTGATTAGTATACACTGAAAGTCTTTGCAGTAGGTGAAAGCTGAGTCACAAGTTTTCTTGTTAGTAAAAACTCAGCCTGTTAGGATGGCTAATGTTCTTTACTTTCACAAACATAAAAACATATAGAATGATAGCCATGAAATAATTGCATTATCAAAGTGTACAAAATAGGAAAATGGGTCGTTTTGGAAACATTTTCAGTTTTTGAACATCTGTTTCATCGGGTTCTTGTTGATCAGCGTTTCTCTTAATGGTCTCAGAAGACAAATTGAGCCCTCTGGTACACAATATTGAGCCACAATGGTAGCACACCTGTGTGGTTTCAATTTCCCCAGGCTCTCTGCTCCAGTAGCTCAGCGCAGGAAAGGCAGAGACAAATAACATTGGAAAGCTGCCACAGATGTGACACTGGTGAAATGATGGTGCTGACCAGAGCATGATAATTGGGTGCTGTTATCTGTGACTGGGTGGCTATTGACTACATTAGCAGATGGATCACCGATAGGACTGCTGAAGTAATGAGAGTTCGTATGTGCCGGTTTAGAGCACTGCATAAACAAAAGCGAGATCCGTTATGATTCTTAGTGTGCACAGTAATACAAACACATATAAAAAAAGTGTTTATTTTCAGAACTCTTAAATAGCACCTGTGCATTTTGTTTTACGGATTTAATGAAATGTGTCTATGTGCATTTGAAGGGTGTAAACTGGGCTGGGAGGAAATCCTAGAAGGGTGCGTGAAACAAGCTTGCAGTAGCTTCCTTGGCAAAATATAAAACTCCAGTGTCTGGAATGTTGTCTGTAACCAATAGATTAATCAATTTTCCAATGTGGGCTCTATTAGTTGCAATTCCGAAAGTGTAAAACAGGCTTTTCAGCAAATTACTGCATTACAAACTGAATCCATGTAAATTCCTATGGCAGTGCAATAAAATTTGTGTTTCTGTGACTTCATTCTCTCATCTGAATGTGTTATTAAGGATTGCAGACATAAAATGTGTTCCCTCCACTAAGAATCGATATCACTCCAAAAATGAAACTGGTAAAAATGCTGCCCTGTCTGTAGATAATAAGACAGAAAACTCAAATTTGATCTATGATGAAACATGCATGTGGTCAGTATATGTTACTATGGTAATCTAGCCACATGAAATAAGTCAGACTTCAAGAGGTATGTTAAGTTTCAGGCTCAATATTCCTCGGTAAAGCAGCTCACTAACCCATTATCTTGCTTCACAGTACATGTGTTTGGGCACACCCAGGAATCACTGGCAGTATAAAATATTTCTCCTGGACAGAAATCCTCAGGGATCATGTTGGAAGAGCAAGAGGAACATGCTTAAAAGGGTTTTGTGGGCTATGGAGATGGCCCTGCTTCTGTTACTCTGAGCCTGATAAGTAGTCAGGATATTAATAATTATTTTTTTATTATTAGTTCTTTATTTATCCAGGTAAAAAAAATCTCATTGAGATTAAAAATCTAATTTTCAAGAGAGACCTGGCATCATGGCAACAAAAGTCAAAATACACATACCACATAAGTATATAACATTTAAAGCAAATACAATATCCCATACAAACATTTAGACATTTAGCAGCAGCATACAAAGAACGGTGATGTACACGATTTCCATAGCCAGTAATAAAACGTAAAGCACAATGGTACACAGTATCCAACCTTTTTGGGTAGTGGGCAGGTGCATTCATAAAAAGCAGGTCACCATAATCCAATAAAGGTAAAAAAGTTGCATGAATCAAGTGTTTTCTCACTTGGAGGGAGAAACAGGATTGATTTCTAAAAAAGTAACCTAGTTTTAGTCAAAGGAGCTTGCACAGAAAAGCGTCTGGACTTCTTTGCAAGCTCCTTTGACTACGATGACCTGGATGACTGAGAACCTTCACAGACATAACCTAGTTTTAGTTTTAACTTTGACACAAGCCTTTGAATGTGAGTTTTAAATGACAAATTCTGATCTATAATGATCCCTAGATACTTGTAAGATGGGACCATTTCAATTTTAGTTCCTTGAATTGTTTTAATCTTAGGAGACATAGCTAACAACTCTGCCATTTGAGAATAACGTGAACTTGGATTTCTTTGGATTTAACACCAACTTAATTTGAGTTAAATGGGACTGAACTATATCAAAGGCAGACTGCAGAAATTGCAGGGTTTGTGCTACTGAAGGGGATGAACAATAAATAATTATACCATCTGCATAAAGATGAAATGCTGCATTTGACAAATTATCACAAAGGTTGCTTATGTAAAGAGAAAATAGCAATGGCCCTAATATGGAGCCCTGCGGAGCTCCTTTGGATACTGGGAGAAAAGAGGAAGAAGACCCAGCAGCATGGACACACTGTTTTCTTGCTGACAAGTAATCTGAAAACCAACTTACAGCATTTACAGATAGGCCAATATTGTTTAGTCTATTTAATAAAATAGCATGGTCAACTGTATCAAAAGCCTTTGACAAGTCAAGAAAAAGAGCAGCACAGTATTTTTTGCAGTCCATTGAATCAACGATGTCATTAACCACTTTAATAGCAGCAGTTATTGTGCTGTGTTGTTTTCTGATGTTGGGAAAGAACTGAATTTTTGTCCAAGAAGTCTTTCAGTTGTTCACTAATGAACTTTTCTAGAACTTTTGCTAGAACACACAATTTAGATATGGGCCTGTAGTTATTAACATCTGAAGGATCACCTCCTTTCAGCAAAGGGAGAACATAGGCAGATTTCCATATTACAGGGATCTCACTGTTCGAGAGGCTAAGATTAAAAATGTAAGTTATCAGTTCTGCTATAAAATCTGCAGCCAACTTAAGAAAATAGGGATCAAGTTGATCTGGTCCTGCAGATTTATTTAGATGCAACAGATTTAAAGCCCTGTGGGCCTCAAAAACATTTAGCGGAGAAAAACTGAAGGGTTGGACCACAGATTCAGTTTGAGTGGTTGCAGGGAGAGCCTGTTGTTGATTAAGCTGTTTTAAATCTGGATATAAAGATTCAAATAGAGATCCTGAAGAAACAAAATGCTTATTAAAGCAGTTTAGAGTGTCACATTTCTCTGTTAAAGTGTAAAAGAGTCTTTTACAACAAAAGTTGGCATCTCGTTTGTAGTTATGTCCCCATAAGAAGATTTTATTATTTTCCAATTTTTTTTTTAGGATCGTTCAAATGTTTAGTAGTTTTTGAAAGAAAGAATTCTGATTTGACCTTTTTAATTAAGGAAGTTGAACGGTTTCTGAGCTGTGTAAAAATCAGCCAATCCACTTCGGATTTAGTTTTTCTGGCAGCATCCCTTTTTTTGAGTAGACTGGAGAAAACCAAGGGTTGTTTCTGCATTTTACTCTAAATTTGCGCATGGGGGCATGTTTATTTATAATTTTGATAAAAGTGTCATAAAAATAAGATTAAAATTTGGACGAGATGTGCTGTAAATTAGTTGTGTGAGATTATATTAATCACACAAGTGATCAAGATGGCGCCGAGTATGGCAGCCTCGTCGCGAGCTCCCCCAAGCAACGGCTTTCTTCTGTGTTTAATTTTACTTTTCCTTTATTTTTTCACAAGCAGCACTTGTCTCCTTGTGTACGACCGACAAACCTTACTGGACATAAAAGACGGTCTTTCTTATAACTTTCCGGAGTTCAAGTTTTGCAACACGGACGCTCCGTTTGCAGACCCCCCATTCATCTCACCTGAGACGCCTTTGTTCTCTGGCCCTGGAGGCCGCAAACGCCGACGCAGAGGGAGAAGATCTGGCGTTCTGGTTCGACTGAGACGACGCACTTACAGACCACCGTTACCCAGTTTATTACTGGCTAATATGCAGTCTCTGGAGAACAAGCTGTGCGAGCTTCGGGCACGGATCTCATTCCAGCGAGAGATGCGGACTGCTGCGTGATCTGCCTCACAGAAACCTGGCTATCGGACAAAGTACCGGACTCCGCAATACAACTGCCTGGGTTCTCTGTGCACCGCGCGGACAGGTCACAGGATCTTACTGGGAAAAGCAGAGGCGGTGGTGTGTGTTTCATGATCAACAACAGCTGGTGTGATTATGCGAACGTGCACCCGGTCAAATCCTTCTGCTCACCGGACCTGGAGTACCTGATGATTAAGTGCCGGCCATTCTGGCTACCGAGGGAATTTACAGCAGTGATTATTACGGCTGTTTACATTCCCCCACAAGCCGACACTGACCGTGCACTCAGGGAACTGTACAGCGCGATCAGCAGCGAGGAAACCGCACACCCAGAGGCAGCGTTTATCACAGCCGGAGACTTTAATAAGGGAAACCTGAAGAAAGTCTCACCAAAACTCCATCAACACATCCTTTTCAACACACGTGGAAACCGGCAACTCGACCACTGTTACACCTCTTTCCGGGATGCGTACAAAGCCCTCCCCCACGCCCCATTCGGCCAATCAGATCACTGCTCCATCCTGCTCCTGCCCGCCTACAGGCAGAAGCTGAAACAGGAAGCTCCAACCCGGAGGGCGGTGCACTGTTGGACGGACCAATCGGAGTCTGCGCTGCGGGACTGTTTTGATCACGCGGACTGGGAAATGTTTCACGTGGCCGCCAGAGACATTGATGAATACACAGACTCAGTCTGTGGATTTATCAGGAAATGCGTGGAAGATGTCGTCCCATCCAGAACAGTCAAATCCTTCCCAAATCAAAAACCCTGGATTAACGGAGATGTTCGTGCGGCACTGGCGGCACGGAACACCGCCTTTGCCTCCGCGAACACATCGGACTACAAACACGCACATTACCAACTCCAGAAGACGATCAAAGCAGCCAAACGTGAGTACAGGGACAGGGTGGAACAACAGTTTGACAACCCTCGGAGTATGTGGCAGGGACTAAACACGATCACAGACTTTAGAGGGAAAACCAGCACACCGCAGACCACGGCCTCTCTGTGTGAGGATCTAAACGTATTCTACGCTAGATTCGACACAGCGAACACCATGAGACCGGACAGTGTGCGCACTGCGGATGACGTCAGTGCGCACACTGTGTCTGAGGAGGATGTGCGGAAGTGCTTCAGGAAGGTGAACGCACGCAAAGCTACTGGTCCGGACGGGATTCCCGGCCGCGTCCTCAGGTCATGCGCGGCTCAGCTGGCTGGAGTGTTCACGCACATCTTCAACCTTTCCCTCTCTCTGTCTGTAGTCCCAGCCTGCTTCAAAATGGCCACCATCGTCCCTGTACCCAAATCCTCCACCATCTCCTCATTGAACGACTGGCGACCTGTAGCCCTGACCCCCATCGTAAGCAAATGCTTCGAGAAGCTGGTCAGGGACTTCATCTGCTCTGCACTACCCGACTCACTGGACCCTCTACAGTTTGCATACCGCCACAACAGGTCCACTGATGATGCCATAGCCCTGACACTACACACTGCCCTGTCACACCTGGAGAAGAGAGACACGTATGTGAGGATGCTGTTTGTAGATTACAGCTCAGCATTCAATACCATCGTTCCCTCGAAGCTGGACAGGAAACTGCAGGATCTAGGACTGAGCAGCTCCCTCTGCAGCTGGATCCTTAGCTTCCTGTCTGACAGACGGTGGTCAGACTGGGCAGCATCACCTCATCCCCCATCACACTGAACACTGGTGCTCCACAGGGGTGTGTACTGAGCCCTCTCCTGTACTCACTCTACACCTACGACTGCACAGCCACTAACAGCTCCAACATCATTGTGAAGTTTGCGGACGACACTACAGTGGTGGGTCTTATCACCAACGGTGATGAGACGGCTTACAGGGAGGAGGTCAGCGCCCTGACCCACTGGTGTCAAGACAACCATCTCACCCTCAACGTCGCAAAGACAAAGGAGTTGATAGTGGACTTCCGGAGGTGCAGAGAAGTACACACCCCCATCACCATCAACGGCGCTGCTGTGGAGAGAGTGAGCAGCTTCCGGTTCCTTGGCGTACACCTGGCTGAGGATCTTACGTGGTCAGTACACACAAACAAAACAGTGAAGAAGGCCCAGCAGCGCCTCTTCTTTCTCAGGAGACTGAAAAGATTCGGCATGAGCCCCCGCATCCTCAGGACCTTCTATCACTGTGCCATTGAGAGCATCCTCACTGGATGCATCACCACCTGGTATGGCAACAGCACCGCCTACAACTGCAAAGCTCTCCAGCGAGTAGTGCGGTGCTCTGAACGGATAATTGGAGGTGAGCTTCCCTCCCTCCAAGACATCTACAGGAAGCGGTGCCTGAGGAAAGCGGGGAGGATCATCAAGGACTCCAGTCACCCCAGCCATAAACTGTTCAGACTGCTTCCATCAGGAAGGAGGTTCTGCAGCATCCGGTCCCGTACCAGCAGACTGAGAGACAGCTTTTTCCATCAGGCCATCAGACTGCTGAACACGTCATAGACACCTCAGCTTCACTACTGGAACTTCAACATTATGCACTCCACACTGTATATAAATGCCACTTGTTTTGCACATATTCAACTCTGTATATTTTATATATTTTATTATTATTATTATTATTATTATTATTATTTTATTTTATTTTTTTACTATTTAATTTGTAAAAATGTGTATACACACACACACACACACACACACACACACACACACACACACACACACACACACACACACACACACACACACACACGTAGGAAAATATTTAGTATACACATCCAGAAATGCATACACTATTATATATTGTACATATATTTATTAGTTTCAGGTTGGCCATTCTTGTATTTTGCTCGTTTGTGTTGTTGTGTTTGCACATCTCTGTTGCTTGTGGGGCTCGCACACAAGAATTTCACTCGCATGTGCTGTGCCAGTGTGCCTGCACATGTGATGTGACAATAAAAAGTGATTTGATTTGATTTGATTTGACATGGATTTAAAACTGTCTGAGGCAGAGGACAACCAGTCCCAATTGAAATCTCCGGCCAGCACAATTACATTAAAATCTAAAGTAGATATTTTTTCACTAAGTGAAACTAAAGCATCACTACTAGCCGAGGGGGGTCTATAACAGCCCACAATGGTAATAAAATAGCCCTTGAAAAGTTGGAGTTTGAGTGCAAGAAGTTCAAACTGTTTACAAACAGATACCGATAAATCGACAGTAACATGGAATTTGCTTTTTACATAAATTGCAACACCGCCACCCTTTCTAGGGCGGTCGCAACAAAAAAGATTATAGCCCGTTATTGCAATGTCTTTGTCAGTAATTGATTTAGTAAGCCAGGTTTCTGATAATATAAGAATATCGGTATCTAACTCTTTCATCCAAATTTTCACAAAATCAAGTTTGGGAAGAAGACTTCTGACATTTAAATGAGTGATACCAAGACCTGTTCGAGTTTTAAAATCACAAGGAGTACTTAAGCATTTGCAATCTGGACCGGGATTAGGTTGCACATTTCCAGATAAAAGAAGCAGAAGAACAATACAACATTTTATTTTCACAGATTTTTTTTTGTAGGATTACATACTGATTTCTCTTAGTGCCCAATCTCTTTGGTTTCCCTTGCTCCACAGACTGTTCCTGCACCTCATGTAGGCAAAAATCTGTTAATAAAAGCAATAAAGGAAAAAAGACTTCTGAGGATAACATACTGACTGACAGATAGACCTGGTAGACCTGTGGTAGAGCCTGGTTGTGGCCTGCTAGCTGATGGTGGAGCCTGGTTGAATGAATGAATGGATGAAATTAGGGGTGGATTGATGTCTACTTTGCCAGTAAAAAAACAGCTGTGTTCCTTTTTTTAAGCCATGCTAGTTAACTGACAGATTGTTAGACTCTGAGAATGTAGAGTCATGGTCCCCAGAGGACTAACTCCACATCATTTTAAAGAGCTGTATTCACTGATCCATATGATAGAAGTTCAAAGCTTTCTGTAAGAAACATTTATGCCTCTTTTTCATGGTTAGATCAATCATGATTATTCTTTCCTGTAATATCATTATCATTTTTAGTGTTTGATTACAATATATCATCTTGAATGGAATAGCAAAAACTTTCAAGTTTTAGACTTAACCTGTTACCATCAAAAAGTTGTTTTTTTATTTGGTAAGATGCATTTTTAATGGTTATTTAATTAAAGATCAATTCTGCAACCTTAGATGAGCAAATATGGAAAAAAAAAATCTGAAACAGAATCAATTTATTTTTCCCATTAAAGGAATTTTATTCTTCTCCGTAGATTTTATTTAGTTTTAAACACAAACATGGTACATTTCATTGCATGGCTGCCATAGCTTCCTCTACCAGGACACCAGACCAGCTTGTTCTGGCACTGCCTGCATGCTCTATGTTCATTTGCCCCTCTTACTGTTTGCTGTGATTTTGACTGTTGAATCAAATGAGACACTCCTTTTAAAAAATTACAAAACGGGTTATACCTGATTAACACATCTCAACAGGAGATGGTCTGTTTGTTCAAAAATAATTATGCTTTTCAAAAGATGGCATCACCTGGATTTATCATGAGGGAAATGACATCTCCAGGGAGAAAGCAAGTGGAAACCACAAAAGCCAATTTTCATCAATCGCCAGGGCTGTTTTTAGCCTTCAGTCAAAGATAAACAGGGTGAACTGCTTGCCAGCATTAGTCTTTATAAATAAGCAAATATCAGTTTAACATGTAAACCTCTCCTATTATATCAGAGTAGGAAAAATGATCTTTTAACCACTTTTTGAAAAAGATAATAGTACCACAAAATACCTTATGTGAAACTGAAAGGTTTCTGACAAAGTTTTAGGTTTGAAGCTGCTATAAATAAAATATACAGAAAGATGATTACATTCAATAACAATGTTCAAAGACAAACATATCTTATACATATATGTATGTAAGCTCAACACAAAACCTGGTGCAGTGATTATAAAAATGTCTAAATATTAGCTCTAAGAAAACTAAAGAGGTCAAAATTACAGCAACACTTGTATGTAGAAGTATATAAAACAACATCATTTACAGGCGAATGCCTCTCAAGGATTCGTCTAAATAACAGGTATGATTGGGATTAAAGTGGGGAAATATTTATTTGATCCTGCTGAATTTTTAAGTTTGCTCCCTTACAAAGAAATGAACAGTGTCTAATTTTACTGCTAGTTTTCTTGTTTATATGAGAGAAACTGAATGCCAACCATAAATCCAGAAAGAAAACATTATATTAAAGTTATACATTGATTTGCATGTTATTGAGTGAAATAAGTATTTGATCCAGGAGCAAAACATGACTTAGTGTTTGGTGTAGAAACTCTTTTTGGCAAGCACAGCAGTGGGATGTTTCTTGTAGTTGGTTACCAGGTTTGCACGCACCTCAGGAGGGATTTTAGCCCGTTCCTCTTTACTCTCTAAATCCTTTAGGTTTTTTGGTTGCTGTTTGGCAACTAAAACCTTTAGCTCCCTCCACAGATTTTCTATAGGACTGATGTCTGGACACTGGCTGGCCAGACATGTGGTTCTTCTTTAGCCACTCATTTGTTATTTGGCTGGTATGTTTTGGGTCATTGTCATGCTGGAAGATCCATCCTTCTTTACGATGAAAAGGAGGTTCTCATCCAAGATTTTACAGTACAAGGCTCCATCCATCGGCCCCTCATAGTAGTGAAGTCATCCCATACCCTTTGACTGCCAGATTTCTGGCTGGCTTAACGGGGATTAAATACTTATATTACTCAATGACATGTAAATCAATATATAATGTTTATGTGTTTATTTTACGGATTTCTGATTTATATAATTTGTTTCTCTTCATTAAAATTAAGTTACCATTAAAATTAGAGACTGTTGATTTCTTTGTAAGTGAGCCAACTTACAAATTCAGGAAGGAATCAAATAATTATTTCCCTCACTGTATACTATCAGTGCTGCTGGAGATGATATCATCACCTGCTGTTTGGGAAGTAGGTGAAATTGTGCCAAAAACCTCTGCATATCCCAAATAACTTCCAGATCCTCCCACTAAAGTCAAGCCAGTACTGTGTGCTGAAAAATCAAACCTTTTCAATCAGTGTATTTCAGTTGTCATTGTAGACCCTGTTTTCCCACTGCTGCAGCTAGTTGATAATAACACAACTTTTAGTGCCTAGTTTGTATTTTTCATGATACAGGATATATTGCATGAGAATTTTGTTAATTTTACTGTAAAAATCTAAAACAAAATTGGCATCAACACTCAAAAAAGTGAGAAACTTGATTGATTTCATAAAATCTGCATTAGGTCGAATAACAATATAAATAGAGAAACACATTTATACTTATAGTATAGTATAGTATAGTCTAGTATAGTATAGTATATAGTATATTATAGTCCAATAACATCTTGCATTCTCTCCTAAGGTAGAGAAAAGATGTTAAAGAGAATTCAAAAGGACTTAGTAAAAGAGAACGACGTGCTTTAAGTTCAAACTGCACTTAAAATCGACTCCTAGTTGTGACGTTAACATGGGTCTTGGTAAGTGAAACCACAATATTCAAATGCAGATTACCAAAAGCACATTTTGTTCCATCTTATTTGTTTTATTTTTGTTCATTACTGAGACTGGAAAAATAGTAATAGGTAAAAAGTGAAAGAAATGACTGTCACACCGAGGATGGGTTTTCACCTTGCTGTTCACTCACATTTTCTCCTCCTGCCAAAGAGATGATTGAATTTAACCCTGACTTTATTAGGAGAATATTTTCATCATCATTAACTAATATTATGGATAATCCTGGATATGAAGCTACAGACACAATGAGAGCATTACTAATACAAATTGAAATTTGCTGCACTGGTTTGAATGCAGTTCATAATCTTTATTGAGTTCTTTTCTAGACCCAAGTTCAGACTGTCACATGCTTTCAAAATCATAACATACTTTACTCTAGCTTTGGAACATTTATAGTTTGCATGCAAATGTAAGTTATTATGAGGAGCTCAAATCATTTATGATTATTAGGATGTTTTTCACATATGTCTTGTAAGAATTTAAACCTATGCAGATTGCTTGTTTTCTTTAACAGTCCAGCAGTGCCTTGCTTTAATCTGATGAATAGCATAATTATCTTTTGTAAAGGATGATACAGTATATTCTGAGACAAAGGAGGCAAGAAAGGAAGCAAGGAAGCAGCATAGCCTAACATTTAAAGAATTCAGCTAGCATGTCTCATAGACAATCATTTCCCTCAGCAATAAGCATATAAGCAATAAATGAACTCCAGGGTTGCTATACAGCCATCCTACACCTAAATGAGCTACTTGGCAATGGAAACCCAGGCCATAAAGCTCCCAGCATACAGTTATTGTGATGATGTTAGTACCAGTGGACAGATGGAGCGCTACATTTACTGAGTCTTATTCACTGAGCTTTGGGTACTCTTACGTACTATGGGCCTCAGGTCTTGGTGATCAAGCTCTGTAGCTGTACAATCCAAAATCACAACAAAATGTGTAATAGATACTCCGGTCCACCATGTCTATTTCACGCACTGACTCTCCAAAACGGGAAATGGATCCACATGCAGAAGTTGCAGTAACAGCAGAGGGAGATTCAAAACAATTTGGAAATAATCATGAGAAAAGACATTTTTAACACATTTACATGTAAATACATATTAGCCACCTAGTTTACGTCGATTAATGACCCTGGAACGTACTTCATATGTTTTTTGCTCACTTGTGAATTCACTTGTGAATTTAATATATTATTTCCCCTGGCTGGTAATGCAACTTCTGCATGCATGTACATTTTTGGATTTTTGCAGATGCAGTGCGTGAAGTGGACACGGTGGACTGGCTTGTCTATTTCATGGTTTGGTCTGGTCGGACACTGTCCACTTTGCAATATTATCATTTATGGATGATTGTGGAATATCTAGAAGGGAGGGCATTTTATGACTGGCACCAGTGGCGTTCTATTACACCACTACACTTGAATATAGTGAGTAGTTTACAACAGCCTATTCTTTGACAAATGTTTATAAAGACAGGCTGCATGGTTTGATTTTATATACCTGTGGGAATGGGACTGAAAAACCTAAATTCAGTAACGAAGAGACATAGCTGCTTTTGTCCCTGTAGTACAGGACTAGTACACAATACTCCATCCGGTTCTAAATGAATACCCAGTAGAGCACTAGATGACAACTTTGTTAGGGTTCCTCTCTGGAGATCATGAATGTCAGCACTGACATTGGTAGACTGACAAAGTCATTCATGGAGTCCCTTTATGAGCATGTAGTAGAATTTTCTCTTCTCCCAACAACTGTCTGCACATTAGATAATGTGTTTATTTGTTATGGTACCTCAGCACAGTTAATTATGGTGGTTTCTCTTTATCCAGTTCAATTCAATTCAATTCAATTTTATTTATATACCGCCAAATCACAATAACAGTCACCTCAAGGTGTATTTCTCACCCTCAGCTTGTTCCAGGAGTGGGACTTTCTGTGCTGCTGTTAGTGGATTTAGTAACTGTGGGTCCTGGGTATATTAAAGTAAATTTAAAATGGGTGCTAAATTCATGATACGATGTGATTGTAGTGGTTGGAGAAAAATGACAGCATTAAGTGCATCGTATTCATCACGTGCATCCTGTTCTTGGGTCTTCAACCCCTGGCTTCGGAGTTTGGCATTTTAGTTCTTTGCAATACATTATATTTCATGCTTAGTTTGTTTTTTGGTTTTCCACTTATATTAGCTTAGTAGCTTATATTTTGCGATATGTTTTCCATCTCTTTATTCTCACTTTTAGTGTTTGTTTTGTTTTCTATTGTAATTGTTAATGGTAAATGGCCTGTATTTGTATAGCGCTTTACTTTAATTATAATAATTGTTCATAGTTAAATCCCTGAGTTTCAGTTTTCCGGTCCTCTGCTCTGTTAGGTTTGCATCTTTGTGTTAAATGTTTCCATGTTTAGTTACTTCCTGTTTTATTTTGTTAGGTTCTCCTGTGCTAGGTGTGCTTCCCTGGTCTTCTTTTTCCTGATTAGTTATCCCTGTTTTTTTTTTCTTTCATTTTCCCAGTTACCTTGTGTGTATTCATAGCCTTTATTTTCCTTCAGACCTTTATTGTGTTGTATTTTTTGAAAAAGTACTGCTTGGCATTTAAATTTGCAGCTCACAAAACGAGTCTGCAACGGGGTACATATTCTCCCACATTACAACACCAAGCTGCAAAGTTACAAAGTCATGTTAAAAAATAACTACAGACACACTAAAGCGCCAATTTCAACAGCTTTATTGTGCTGTTTGCAAGTGCTTAATGCTAAATTCCCATTTGTAATGCGTTTTATTTATTTGTTTTTACACAATCTCCTAAACTCATAATCCGTTCGCTTAGTTTTTATTTGTATTTCTGACTAAAACACCTCTATAATAATCCACTATTGATTCACGTGAAGTAATTCAAATTAGAATAACAGAATCATCTTTACTCACAAGGTAACAACTGCAGATAATAATTTACAAAAAAATAAACTGGCAAAACAGAACATGCTGTAGAAAGTGCAAATGACACTGAAACATGAAACTTTTAAAAAACTATTTCTCAAGTGAGCTTGAATATTTCAGCTCTGAAGGAAATGTCTGTCATAAGAAATGGAAACGAGCCAAAAAAAAAGCCACCAGCTGTCATCTGGGCTCTTTGAAGTGGAGGAGGAGAAACACATCATAGCTTAATGATAACACACGCACACACGAGCAGTTTTCCCTGGAGACACCATGTTTATTTTCTACAGTCTCTGCATGACGTTCATATGACTGATGCCAACTAGCTGAATACATTTTCACTGGCTGCTCTCTTCATGTTTCCTTTAAGGCTGTGTTATTGTCCATTCACATCTCTTCTCTGCTCCAATAAGGTTGTTCATAGAAAAGGATAAAGGTTCACTAAAAGTGATTTTAAAATCAGTGCATTCTGTTTCTAATTCCTGTTGAACAGGTAGAACATTTAAGTCAGTGCATCTAACATTTCATCATTCATGACATAAAAACTGTGTTAGTTGCTGTCCTGCTAAACATAATCAAAAAAGACAACTTCTGATGAAGGGACCTGAATTTTGTGGATTGTTTTTGGTAATATAATTTCATCTGATCATCTCTGTGATGTGACTGGGACCGAACATTTAGAGTAATACACAATGAAGCTTTTATCACTGGAAGTCATATGCAGTGACATAGCCACTGCATATGACTTTGTAACTGTCAAAGCCTGTGTAATGAAATGAATTGCCTTTACATATTAAATTAATCATTGAAAATGAAGATAAAAGATAATTTTGGTTCCTGTATTTTTAAAAATGAAGGAAATACATACATTTAACTGTAATTTCTGTCAAAGGTCTCCATGTTTGAGCAGTTAGAGGACAGATCCTCGGTTCATCTGGTTATGGTGCTAAGTGCTGCCAAACAATATCTCAATCATCCAGATCTTGTTTCAGTGCTATAGGATATCTACGTATAATGCATTCTGGTAGACTCCAATAGCACTCTGAATAAATAGGCTCGAGCTGATGGAGAGATTAAAGGTATTGATAAAGCATGCAGGAAGCAATCCTTATAAATGCTGTAACACAGCTTCCTTCCTCAGTGAATCCCAAACCAACTCCCCAAAACATACAGAAAATGGAAATGTGCATATATATATATATATATATATATATATATATATTCATATATATATATATATATATATATATATATATATATATATATATATATATATATATATATATATATAGCGCATGCTCTAGGACCAGATGAGCTGTCCTCACCGGCTTACTCTCACCCCTTACCCACCCCTGTTGCTTGTCATGTGCTTCTATGGTGTATTAAGATTCATGTGCTTTTGTGCTGAGGTGTTTTTTTCTGTCCTCAAACTGTTCTCCCATCAGGAGCTCAGTCTGGGTGGAGCTTTTTTTCTCCTCCTCTCACCTCATGTAGTGTATTTTTGTTGTTTTTCTTATCAGCCTACCTCTCTGACCTATCTCCCCAGTGTGATGTTTGTGTAAAGTATGTTTGGTCGGAGGGTTCCTTTGTGAGTGTGCATGCGCCAGCGAGCATGCTGCCTGCTGTAACCCATAATTTCCTGCGGGATTAATAAAGTATTTCTGATTCTGAAAGACTGTTGACAACATGATGAGTAATGTTCATGGGTTTTTAAGGATTTTACATAACTGACTACAGTAGAATGGAAGTATCATTTCTTCTGTTAAAATGTCAACAAAACAATTTTGCAAGTATTCATGAGTGTTCGAGAGCATTATCATAGAAAAAGGCACACTCTTCACAAGGGCTAGATTAAAAAAATGTTTTTTTAATTTATGTTTTAGCCTATCCTGCAAAGCAAACAATATGCATGCCAAACAATCAATTGATTGAAAACTGAGCAAAACAGAGTCCAACACAGTCAAAAGTATTGCATTTGAAATACATACAATTATATGCAGTAGACTGAACCATCCTTTCCAATGACAATAATCAGAGGTTGGTTATAAGAAACATTATTATTGGAACCATTAGCTCAGTCTGCCGCTAAAATAGGGCTTCTAACAAACAGCAGGAAGTTATTGACCATAGAGATCTATAATTGCCTTTCCATTTCCAGCTGCATAATAACTGTGGTAAAATGCTTTTCATTGAGGGCAAGAATCCCAGGGGAAATTGAGTCAACTTTATGAATGAAACCCCTCGACTGAATTGTAAATAATTTCAGAAAAAGGGTCTGTAAACTCACAAAAAGCTCCTGAATGAGCAGACCTTTACACATGTTGAATTTAAACCTTTTAGACCTTTTCACAATTCCGATATTTATTTTATTGTATTGTATTGTTTTAACCCAAAACAACAGCAATGGGACTGAGCCTTCCCCAGCTTTCATAGGTGGAGGGGTGAGGTACACCCTTGACAGGCTGAGACATGCATTCCCACATTCACACCTATGGCCAATTTCGACTCACCAGTAAACCTAACATGCATGCCTTTGGACTGCAGGAGGAAGTCAGAGTACCAGGAGAGAATCCACGCAGGAACAGGAAGAACATTCAAGCTCCCCACAGAGCACTATCCGACACATCACTTACCGCAAAATTTCTTTTCCATATGAATAAATTGACGTCAGTTTTCTGCACTTATTCAAGAGCCTTTGTGTGAGCCCACATGTTTGTCATCTCCATGGAGGTCATTGACTACCCACCTCCTCACTCACTGTCTCCTTACCTCCCTGCCTGCACCTCTTACTGGGTTTAAGAGTTAAAAAAACACACACACTTCAGTGACTCTCACTTTGCTCCGAAGCAGACAAGGAGACTGTCTGTAGATCTTTGAAGCAAACACAAATCGGGCAGACCGCAGCGAGGCAAAATAAGAGAATTATCTCTTGCTGGTATTTGTGTGAGGTGGATTTCCAGGACGTGAGCAGGGGATTGCAATGTGTGTGATCTGTAGTTCACTGTGTCAGCCAGTTGTCTTGTGTGGCTCTCTTTCCAACTACTTCTTCAGAGAATTCCAAGTGAGAGCGCCGAGTCTTTCTTTGAGAAACTTGTGCCTTTCTTCTTCTTCTTCTTCTTTTTAACATCCAACAGAAGTAATGTATTTTGGAGTACATCTCTTATATATCTGCTTTTGAGCTATATTTACTAACAGTCTGCTCCAGTGCAAACCCTCTTTTGGCATTAAAACTGTACTATCAGGATTTACCAAACAGGTGCAGTATCAGGTTTTTTTTAAACTGAAAAACATGATAAAAAAATTGTACCTTGGCTTAATGCATAGGCATTTGCAGGATTTTTGCTTTCATAATTTTGGGTGGTATTTAAATGAATAATGCATTACATTTAATAATGTTTGGAACCAGCAATTTATTACATATTTGTCTGAATTTAAAAAGAGCATGCATTGTTTCGTGTCTGATGTTGTTGTGATTCTTGCCATTAGTATTGTTCATTTGTTCTGAATTAGAGTCAGTGGATCAGGTGAACTATTCATGGCTGTGCATTTTTTGCCATAACCATGTTTCATTCCAACTTTTTAGTAAGCTGCTAACAAAATAAAAAAATAATCAGAATGATCTACAAAGGTGAGTTCCACAGCTTCTTATTTAAACTTGTTAAACTGCAGTTATGCAGCCATTAGAAATTGTTGCTATGAAGGGCTCTGAAACGAAATGCTATGCTCACAGTTTGTTAGAGTTGCAACTGATGCTGCAGCTGCTGTGATAGGCTCTTTGGAAAGGAACCGCAGAGTCCTGCATGAACGACACACCCTAACTTGACCCTAACCCACATTCACTGCATCAGGGTCAATTATAACTTGTGGTAAAATATATTAAAGGACTGAGTGAAAGCAGCAGACCAGACAGTTCATCAAACCAGACTGTTTTCTTAAGTTGGATGTGTGGGAATCTACATTTATTTATTATTTTTAAAAATTGACATCTTGGGCAGTTGCATTTTGAGATAATTTCATACTGATGATATATGGAACAGCTGTTGTTGTGTTTGCATCATCACTGTCTGAAGAGGCACAGATGATATTAATTTAATGAAAAAATATGTAATATGTGTTCATAGCTTGTTTTTTCTATAAACTTTACACTGGGAAATGTGGATAATGTTATTTTTGGGGGAGTAAAATCTCCTGGTTTTGTTCTTTTCACAAAGTATGCGTTGACTTCAGTGAATCGCATCTCATCCAAAGTCATTTGAGGTTGCTAAATTTCTTATGCGTGTGTTGTAATACAGATTAAAAACTTTTGGGTGGTTTCCCATTAAATTAAAATTAAAGAAAAGTCATTCATAGACCCTTCAAGATAATCGTTACAACTTTAAATGATTTGTTTTTAGCCCTTAACCCTGGCCGTATAAGGCCAATTTACCAGTAGCTTTTATACATACAATGGGATGTATGAATTAAAAGAAAATATTATGAGACAGAAAATTTTAGTAGCTAATGTAGTACAACAAATATAAATTCCATCGTCTCTCTGGAGTTATGGACTTGGACTGTATCACTGGAAGCCATAAGGAGGTGTCTCTGTGTAAAATTCTGCTCATGTCGCCTTTTAGGTTACCGTTGGCTGTAGGGCAGATCTGAGATGAGGCGAAGGGTTTGATCAGCCAGCTCAGGCTGCTTTCAGTTGGTTTAGTGTGTCAGGACCACGTTAAAAAAGTCACTGCCTTTGTAGGGCGCACCCTTTGATAGAGGTGTGTCTTGACATGGGAGCCAGTTGTTCAAAGCTGTGATCTTCCAATTGCAACTACAGCATTTGCCATGGGGTAGCTGCTCAGAAGGCAGGAATGCACAGTCATTTTTAGTGGTTATTAACCAGCTAGGCTTAAAACAATCAAAACAATCATAATAAATCCAGGTTTTGTGTCAGATATTGTCAAATCAAGTCAAATCCAGTGTGTATTTGCCTTGGTATATCATTTTGTCATCCTGTGTGTGTGTATGCATCTTTGTGTGTGTAGTAACCCCAGTTGTGATGTAAACCACTGAGCTCTACTCACTAGTGGCAGTAGTGAGTCCAGTTCATTTTTCCAGCTGTCCATCTGCAGGGCAATCAATGAGTTGTGCTCTCAACCGTCTCAGTGTCCCAAACTCCTAACCCTGCCATCCATCTATCTGACACATAGCTTGTGTCTTTTAAACTTTTATTTATCTAGTCAGGGCTTGCTGAGCTGGCATTCTGCTTTTCAGCTATGCCCTGTTTTATAGCCACACAGCTCAGGTATTCCCCATCTGAAAACAAGCCCAGACTCCAAATCCTGGAACTGGGTTGGTGCCATATTATAAGTTAGTGCAATTTATGACGATGTGAATATCACAACTATGTCCCGTTTCTTTTATCAGGTGTCCATGCAAAGTATTGATAACAAAAAATAGAAATGGTAAGGTGTTTTGTTGGATTTAAAGTCTGAAGCACAAGCAGAAATAATGATAATGAGACAAGGAATCACACCTTAGCTAATAATAAGGAAGAAACTAACTTGATGTTTAGTTCTTTGCAAGAGTATAGGCAAATATAATAAATGGGACAGTGAACAAAGGATGATAAATACATGAATGTAAAAGGTCTTGCTGGTAGGTTCTCGATTCCTTGTATCCTTGATTATATAAAATGATCAGCTAACATAAAAAAACTTGACAAAGTGTTACATAAATATCGTTAAATAAAATGCAAATATTTACTTCATTGGACCATGCGGATTTTGTAGTGCAGCGCTGTCTTGACAGTAGCCTTTGGCTCATTTTTAAAAGAAAGTTTTCAACCTTAATAAAGCAAAACAAGGAACATCTGATCAAATGATTAATGAACGGGAATCAATTTGGTTGGGAAGAGTCCAAAAATGTCTTTGTTGTAACTTCAGCGGGGGTCTGTGCGACAGTCATGGTTTATGCTTCCATTGTTCCATTTTTTGATGAGGTTAAACTTTATCAAGTTTGAAGAATTCTTATTCAACATGTGTTTTTTGTAATATTACATTTTTGTTATTTTTCTTTGTCTCTGGCAGTCAGAAACAAAGGCAGTGCACTAAATAATTTCTAGCCTGTAATGAGTCGCCTCCCTTGGCAACCAGTATAAACCTAGGAGGTTATGAATACTAAAACAGGAAGATTTGGCTTGTTAACTTTAACATCAGCCTGCATGGAAATGTGAGACGGACAAGAGGAAAACCAATAAATGTGCATGAGCTGGTGGATGAGGAGCTAACACTGCATGTAAACTTTACAAAGTGAAGTCAAGGTGAGTGAGCTTCCTTAGAGAGTGTTGGGCTACAGCTGAAGCTGGTTTATCTGTGTTTTCCCCACCTTGATTTTACAGAGAATGAGAATTAAGACACTTGCATACATCGTTAACTAAATGTAAGCATGTAGTGATAACGTAACAAATGCTGCAATAAACACTGCCTTAATGAAACCTCTGACCATGTCAGAGAGGTGCTAATTTATTTAGTAATCACAGAAGCTGCATATTACAGCATATTGAATCACTTGCCATTTCAATGTCTGATATACTAAAAAAAATAAGTCCATCAGAACTACATTTTCCACAGGTCTGCACCTGTGTATACATTGAGGTAATCCTCCCTGATGGAAAAACAGTCACAGTCACAAAGCCCTCTGTCTGCTCGCCGAGCATATGATGAGATAGTGACGAGGTTGCCCGGGACATCTTGAGAATTTGCTTCCACTTTGTCAAAGAAAGGACACAAAGGACTACACAAAGAAATAAAGGTGACAGGTGGCTGGAGCTACAATACAGCACTGCTGACAAACAAATTATTTGGAATAACAACTTTGAATGTCATCACGCACTACTGCATTGACCACAGGGGATATTTCAGGTGATTTCTCCAACAGAACTTATCTATAGAGGTCAAATGGAGGGACGGTACATTCTGGCTCCAATTTACAAATATTACAACTGAGTAAAAATGAGTTTAAGAGGATTCAGATTTTTGCTTGGCTTTTTTAAAAGAAATTTAAGGCTAACACATTCAGTGTGGTGATTGGAAAATGGCTCAGTGAAAGTCCCAAATGGTTCCCAAATGACAAATCCCAATGACTTTGGTGACTGCCTGGGAAGACCACATTGACATGTACAGTAAATGTAAAGTAAAATCACAGAGCTGACTGGATTTCTGGCCTTGCCTTAAACATTTGCAAAGGTCTTTGCTGTTTCATCCATCTATCCATTCATACATCCATCTTCTTAACTAATTATCCAGTTTAGGGTTGCAGAGAGGTGGGAACCTATCCCAACTATCTAAGGGCAAAAGGCAGGGTACACCCTAGACAGGTCACCAGTCTTTCACAGACTAACAATATTCCTAAGGTCTTAATTCTTCAGACTTCAATAATCCATTAAAGTTTTTGAAGTACATAAAATAGTACATAAGATAGTACATAAAATAACACATCGGATCTCTTTTGCAGCATGTCTTTTATCCTTTCATCTCTCATACCAACCAGTTGCAGCAGATGGCCGCCCCTACTTGAGCCTGGTTTCTTCCTGTTAAAAGGGAGTTTTTCCTTCCCACTGTTCCCAAAGTGCTTGCTCATAGGGGGTCATATGATTGTTGGGTTTTTCTCTGTATGTGTTATTGTAGAGTCTACCTTACAATATGAAGCATATTGAGGCGAATGTTGTTGTGATTTGGTGCTTTATAAAATAAAATTGAATTAAATTGACTTGAACAGTGCCCGTCATGCAAGTACATTATACAAACGCAAAATTATCTAAAATCTATCCAACCATTAGTGATGCCTGTAGCAGATGTGGACTATCACCTGCCAACCATGTCCACATGTTTTGGTCTTGTTCGAAACTGAGTGCATTTTGGAGGGATATATTCGACACACTTAGCCAAGCATATGGCCAGATTGTCCCTCCTTACCCACTCTCCACAATTTTTGGCATTCCCATTTTTGTTTAAGCATCACAGTTATAAATATCATAATCAAGGACAAACATAACAGTGAAAAAACAAAGATGAACGATTAATGAGGCCTCTGTTATCTCACAGTCATTCAAGACTCTTAAATGTTCTACACAAAACTTGTATTTATACAAGGCTAAGCCCAAAATATGAGCAAGCGTACAACAGATAATTAAATAAAGAAACGAGAGGATAAAGAGAAAAAAAATGGAAGTGGCGAACAAAACATGTGAAAGATGGTTATTATTTTGTCCAAAGGGTATGATACACAAGTAAAAAATTGAGTTTTGACATTGCTGACACCATTATTACACTCTTGTGTTGCGGTCCCTTTTAAAACACTCCTCATTAACAGCTAAGAACCTTGCAAGGCAATGAGCGTTTTTGCCAGCACTTATACTTCTGCAAGAGAAGAAATAGTACAAACAGTAACAGTTATCAGCAACCATTGCACAATCACTAATTAAATAATTTTCACATTTAATTACATTCAACTAAATTCCAAAGGGAAGTACATGAGTAGGAGTTACACACCATCTCTCCAGCACTCGAAAGGCCGGTCACCTCTTTCTAACATAGTTTAATAGCTCAGCAACTCACAGTGCGCACGGGGCAAAGGTCAGAAGTGGGGGGAATTTGAAAAATTTAAATGCATTAAACACTGTCAGAGAAACATCTGTATCAGCACTGTGAGAGCTGTCGATAAAAGCAAGAGATCCAAACCCGCAGAACTATCCACCCATCAAACCAAGGACAGGTGGGACATGGAGAAGTGCCTTTTGTCTTTTTATGTATCACGTTGACTTCTTCTCTTCCAATAAATGAGTGAGTAGGCATTTGACATAGTGTAACAGGGTGTTTTTTTTCTTGGATAATAAAAATTGTAGACATCCACATATGAACCTATAACGAGACAGCAAAAGCAATCAGTGACAAAATAAGAAACAACATCTCATTTGTCTGTTTAACTTGCACTGTTATTTCTCTTCCCACCAAATATTGTTTGTATGTTTGTGTGTCAATTTCATGGCAGAGGGGAACGTAATGAAAACATTTATAATTGCGTGGATACTCTTTCTCTTGCCTTCTCTATAAAATTGTGAAACAATTGTTTTAAAGTCACTTTGTGACATTACAAAGAATGAAAGTTGATTAGTAATGAACAGAGATCCACGAGGGTGCATTGATGCAGCAGGGGATAAATGTTTTGGAACGAGACAACACCGTGCAGAAAGTTATTATACTGTGGTGTAGTTTGATGATAAATACTCACAAAAGGAAATAATACTGCTGACAGTTAATAGCTCTTTATCCTCTCAAGGATACTTGAGGGTTCATGGGAGTTTGCCCAACCAGTCTACATGTGTTTTGCGGACTTTGAGAAGGCATTTGACCGGATCTTGTTCACGAGTGACGGGAGAAGGGAGCGGGAGATCAACAGACGGATTGGTGCTGTGGCTGCAGTGATGCGGACGGTGTACCGGTCTGTTGTGGTGAAGAGAGGCGAGTGTAAAAGAGAAGCTCTCAGTTTACTGGTCGATCTATCTCCCTACCCTCACCAATGGTCACAAGCTGTGGGTAGCAGTGTTGGTCAAGTTACTTGAAAAAAGTAATTAGTAACTAATTACTGATTACTTCCCCCAAAAATTAATCCTGTTACTTTACTGATTACTTATTTTTAAAAGTAATTAATTACTTAGTTAGTTACTTTTTAAAAACACGATTTACAACCTGAATAGGTAATAAAGCGATAGATCTTTCAGCCCAATTCTACTTTTTCTGCATAATCCATCATACAAAATGTCATCAAATGGAAAAGTCTCTTTTTAAAACTTGTTTTATTAGTTTTAATCTTTTAACTTTATGCATGAAGCAAAAATTTAATTGTATGCAACATTCTCTGACTGGAAGAAATTTGTTTAATATTTAAACCTATTTTCTGCACATTCCAGCACATAATTTTTTTTTGTGTGTTTACACTCAGTCTTTCAAATAGATGCAAGTATAACACAGCAGAAAATAAATAAAATCAAAGACTAGCGGTCCTTTTGCTCTATTTTCACCTGTTATGCAGGAGTTGGGTAGGCGGAGGTTTACCCTGGTGCAGGTGTGCCGCGGCAGTCAGTGGAAGAATCCGCGAGTATCTCTGTGAGTTTCCCATTACGTCGTTGCGCACTCGGTGCTTGCTCGGAAGTTTAGGGGGTTTTTTTTCGCTGTAAAAAGAAGTTTTCTTCCCACGCACGATGGACACTAATGTTTTTGTCACTTTTTATGGAATCAAACTCAAAGTAAGGTCAGTACTTCCACGCTTTAAACGCTGCACGCTCATACTCTCTCCCGCACTCGATATATGATCCATTGTTGATCTGCACACAGCTGTTGTCACTAACGTCGCACTTGCTTACGTCACTGTCATGAGACATTCTTGCAAAAAAATCACGGTTTTAGTAACGCAGTAACGCAGCGTTCCTACGGGAAAGTAACGGTAATCTAATTACCGTTTTTGCAATAGTAATCCCTTACTTTACTCGTTACTTACAAAAAGTAATCGGATTACAGTAATGCGTAACGCGTTACTGCCCATCTCTGGTGGGTAGTGACCAAAAGAACAAGATCACGGATACAAGCGGCAGAAATGAGCTTCCTCTGAAGGGTGGCTGGCCTCTCCCTTAGAGATAGGGTGAGATGTTTGGCTCAGAGTAGAGCCGCTGCTCGTTCACATCGAAAGGAGTCAGTTGAGGCGGTTCGGGCATGTGACAAGGACGCCCCCTGGGAGAGGTGTTCAGGGCATGTCCCACTGGGAGGAGGCCCCGGCGTATACCCAGGACACGCTGGAGAGGTTATTTCTCTCGGCTGGCCTGGGGACGCCTTGGTGTTCCCCCGGACAAGCTGGAGGAGGTGGCTGGGGAGAGAGGGAGGTCCGGGCTGCTGGTCCCGGATAAGCGGAAGAAGATGGATGGATGGATAATTGTTTGCTTGTGACATCATTAGCAGAAACTGCACTGTACTGATGTTGACAGAATCTGGACTATCCAATAAAATGGCCGTCAGCAAATATTGCCCTTTCTGGCTTTCTGAGGGGCTTTCTTTTTATTGAAATGCTTTATGTAAATGAAATTTTGAAATATTTAGTTGTGATTTTTGTAATCAACTCATTGCTGCTCATTAAAGGTAATTGAGTTAACTCAGGTTAACCCAGCATTTTCCCCTGTGTGTTGTCACAAAAGGTTTGGCAGTAGCAGCATCTGAATAATCATAAAGGTAGATAAATGGGCTGCCAGCAGAATGGCTGATTTAAAAAGGAGGATAAAAGTTTAATATTGGAAAAAATTGAAGGATTGAAAGTAACAGAGCAGTGGGTTGCAGAAAAATAAGCAGTGTGAGCATGTGTGTGAAAAAAAGGCATTGTATAGTATCTGTACAGCAGTATTCAAACCACTGTATGAATCTGTGAGTGCTTTAAACGCTTTGGTCAGTGAGACTGGAAAAGAGCTGCTACATTAATAAAGATTAGCTGATGAAGCCAAGAAGGAAAGCTGGCAAAAATGCCAAGTGTGTAAGTCAACAGCCTTAATGAGTGGAATTGTGATAATTATCATTCAACAAATTCTAAGTAAGTATTCAAATAAATCAATGTTTAAAAAGCAGCTTCACTTTTTTGTTCTTTCAGCTACAGCCTCGGCGGAATTAAATGATCTGAGAGTAAAGACTAAATATAAAAACTGTACTCAAACGTAGGCTTTGTCTGTGTATATTTGATATCAGGTCAGGAATTATAAAACACGAGGAGGGTGCATTTCACCTAGTGCTGTTCATGTGATACCAACTGGAAAGTCTCTGACTGGGAACAGCTACCTGTTTTAGAGTGACACTGATTCAAAACATACTACCAATGCAGTGAAAGCATGCAAAGATAGCAAAACACACAGCAGAGCATTATCAGTCGTAGATTGGCCTCGCCAGAGCACAGACCTTAATATTACTGAAGCAGCGTGGGATCATCCAACATCCAAAGAACAGCTTTGAATGTCCTTCAAAAAATTGGAGAACTTTTCCTGAAGATTACTTAAAGACATTACAAGAAAGAATGAAGGTGTTTATATCAAATATTGACTGTCAAGCTCATTAGAGTTGCAAAAACTCATGTTCGATATTTTCACGTATGCTTGTGTGTCATAATAAATCCCTGCAATCATTTCCTGTTTTTGCTGAAAACTCTTAAGAAAAGGGGAAAGGTTCAAGACATTTGCACCACACTGTATACAGAGTTATAAAACACTGCTTCACACACCAGAATGCTCTGGTAGTTGTCATATTTGTGGTTTCATGCACCTACCGTTTTTACTAACCACAGTAGTGTTACAGATGTATCTTGCTGGCGGTTACTGCAGTCTTAAAGTGTTTTACAATAACTGCATTCCCCCCTCTAACACCTTCTGGCACTAAAACATCTTCCCCTGCTTCACTACTCTGATGATATGTTTTTTCCTAAAGGGAAACCATTGCTTAGATGCTCCTAGTTTAAAGAAAAACTCTGATTAGATTTAGGATTTGAATTGCAGCAGTTGTAAGGCTTTAGCTGGTAAGACTTCACTGCTCCACGAGATACACAGCAAATGTGTATTTCTTTCTCATGCTGGTAAAAATTGCCTTTTTTTTTTTTTTTTACATGTAATTAAATGTGTAGGACAACTTATTAATGGAGTCGCAGCTCCAAATTCATTCATTTTCATAGTTTTCCTTTGTTTTTGTTTTTTCCAGCATTCTCTCATATGTATCCTGCCATTCTTAACTGGATGTTGCCATGAAGGGTTAAAATCCCTCCAAGCAAAATGCAGGGAACAGTTTTTGTAATTCATATGACTCATTGAGAAAATACAAAGATATGTGCAGTGGCTGATTTGATGCAACAGTTCCAGGTAAAATGAAATGTTGCAATTAAGTGCTGTTCTCTACACCCCTTTTGTCCTGCTGTCACTTTAGATTCATTGTGTCAAGTATTGTTTCACCAATACGTCTGATGAGTTACAGGCTGCTGCAGCGGCAGCTTTAAGCCGGTTCTGTACGTAACTACTGTATGTGGGAAAGAAATCGCCGCATTACAACACTCTGCTAAACCTTACATGCACTCCCCCTTAATGATGGATTGCATTGCAAGCGTGTGTAGGTGGTTCTCCATCAGCGCAAGTGTTTTCTAATCACAGCAGGGTACTTTATTTGTTTGTGCTGACTTTGCATTGTTTCAGTGCAACTTAACCCCTTAATGCCAAGATATTTGATATGTGAGTTTTTCTGATTTGAAGTGAGTTGAAATTGCACATTTTTAAGGAATAAATTGCAAAAAAAAAATAAAAAAATAAAAAAATAAAAAACAGATGTAGCAAATACTCTTCATAAAAAGATTGAACTTTCGGTCACTTTTTTTGATAAACATTCAACATTTTTTAACCATGTATAATAATGTCTGGCAATTATTTCATGCTTCAGGCTTTAAAGGGTCAAAGAGTGGAGAGGATGTGAAAAATTACAATAAAAATCTGTTATGCTACTTGGGAGATGTGTAAAAATGTAGCTGATTTCATTAAGAGAACCTCCCGTGGCATCGCCCATATATAATCACATTTCGTAAACCAGCTAACAATGTCCACATGAGTCTGAGCTCTCTACTGCCTGTGGCATTCATTTATCAACAGCAGCCAGGAAGTGGAGGGAAATTGCACCCATCACTAGACAAATGTGGAGGCTATGAAGCTCCTCTGTGGTGCTATTGCTCACCTAAAACAAACAAATGTGCAGCAATTACACTATGAATTATTAGACCATACGCCCTGAGAAATGGATCCAAATGAAAGCTGATTCTTAACTGGAACTTGCGATACAACAGATAAAGCAGAAAAAAGGTGACTAAATGCCACTGTTGCTTTACAAAAATCAAGTGCATTCTGTGTGTCCTGCTGCAGAGTTTAGGTCCCACACTGGCGTTTTAGTGCATATCACTCATTTATCTGACAGAATTCAGTAACCTTTAATTACGCAAGACTGGGGTTATATAACAAAATAAACCGAGGGCAAACTTACATCTGGACTGATGACTAAACCAGTTAAGAACACATGATGGAATATTAAGGAAACTGCAGCAAAGAGTAAGAAAAGGAAAAGGCAAGTCTCCATAATTACAAAACTGAGAAGGAACTGAAGAATTATGTAGCAGTTACTCTTAATCAGGAGCAAAATAAAATGGGTAAAATGTCCATAATGACATGTGTTTAGTGTCCTCAACACTACAGAAAATTAGTGTATTGTGCTTGGATTGCACCCACAAGTACTTGAGGCAAAAGTGTCATTTCAAACTCATCTCTTACTGACACTTAGGACCCATCGGGCTCACGTTGTAACAAGCTGGTCAGTTCTTTAGTAGCCTGTTCTCAGTGTGCCTGACAGCCTGACAGAGTTCAGCCAGAATCAGTCAGAATCTGAAAACGAGTACAGGTATTTTGTTGGCTTATTTAAAGTGTTTTGGCCTTCCATTCACATGTAAACAGAGTTTCACTAAAAACTAAGCACCACATGTTGGAGTGATCAGCTGTAACATGCTTGTTATATTTGAGAGAAGCTTGAATGGTGAGTGAAACGGTGTATTTTAACCCACGTTACCTTTTTTTCCTCCAAAACCAAACCGTGCAGTTTTAGTTAGACTTAATTTAATTATAATTTAATGCCAACTCTAACAAAGTAGCTTTAATCCTCTTTTCAGCTCGCAGATACTGGGCTCTACTGGATTTGACTCTACTCGGTTTTTAGTGTTTTCTGTTAGGTGGGATTACCTGCTACCAGGTATATAATGGAATAATGGGAGTAATGTCATGAGAGTGACTCCTTCACAAGAATCAAACCTGTTTTTTTATGAGGGAAATGGTTACACACATTCTTTGGTTCTGAGACTCCACTCACCGTTGGTGTGTTGTGTTTGTGTGATATACAATTAATTTCACAGGACTTATAGCCTTGCTATAACGACCCAGCCCACATTGATTGAGCCGAGCAGCTGCCGGTGAAAAAAGCCATCACTGTTTCAACTTTACTACTAGTTCTCTTCACCCCAGGTGAAAGATAAAGCATAGCATGTCACATTACTGTGGTTTGTAGGCTTTCAAACTTTGGGGACCCTCAGAACTACAGTGTGTTGCATGAAATGAGAACTGAGACAATGCAGTCCCAGGTCCTCCAGGCTGGAGATGGAACTGCCGCAAACAAATCCATTCTGTAACACACGATCATGCGGCAGAAACTGCCTATACCTACTTAATTACTAATGCAATATCAAATTTGCTGCCTAACCTTAACCAAACAGTGTAAGAAAATGTAGAGAGAAAAACTAAACTAAAATAAAGTGCTTTAAAAAGTGGTTCCAGACACAACCCATAGTCTTCTCTGTCTTCTGGTTGGAGACCACGTGTGTGATTGACACTAATGGAGTACCACACTGACAAGAAAGAGTTCCTCCCAAGCGTCAGTACCAGACGAGCAGAGAGTGAGAATGTGTTGATTTAGTCCACGCTGACCCTCATACACCGATACTTACTTTGTTACTCCATTAAATCAGATTTGATGCTTCATATGTGGTTAAACTCTATTAGGAATGTGCACCATTCGAGCATACGCAGCCCAAAAACATAATAAAATTTGTCCATTAATGATGTTTATATAACAGTTTAGTACCTGACAAACTGCAGATTACTCAAATCTGTTTGCAATACAGGGGACCCTGAATTCCCCGAGGTTCCCAGTGTAGCTGTGCTTGGGCAATCTCTTGCTGGGCTCAAATGACCTCACTCGCTCACACAACATAGAAATTCCCCTTACTGTTAATATCGAGCTGGGTGCGATCACACGTGCGATGGCAATCAGTCAAGTATCACTCCTACAAGCAGGATTAAAACCCAAAGGATGAAGGGAGCTCCAGAGAAAAGTGTTACCAGGAAGGCACATAAAAACTCTAAATCTACTACACACACACACACACACACACACACACACACACACACACATCGAAAGGTACTCACGAGCAAAACAACATGGGAGCAAATCAATACCTCGACAGCTGACTGACAATGACGTCATCGGCACAGTTGGAGCTCCCCCTTTTCTTTCCACGCCTTCCACTTTATATCCGTGCGCGTGTGCGGGAACCTGCCTCCCTGCCCCTTCACAAGGGCGCGCACTTTGAGGCGCGTTGCTACGTGCCCAGATTGGAAAGCAGTTGCGCGTCCCTGTATGGGGAAGTGGTAAGTTGCGCAAGTAACGGCAGGAGCGGCATCCCGCTTTACCCCACACGTTCGGGACCAAACATTATGTGATTACTGCCCGTGGAGGTATCAGTGGCCCGTAACCTCCCACCGTTCTTAAGATCGACTGATTGGAGTCATTAATACATGCCGCTGTCACGTGGTTAGACTGAGCCATAAGCAGAACTATGTTATAATATGTTGTCCTTTTTTCAAATGAGTGCTCTCATTGGTCTGAGGATAAAAATAGCACAATTAACACAAGGGAGGGCAGAAACTAGAGAAAAATCTGAGATGTGTTTCGTCCCGCTGGGAATCTTCCTGATATTGACATCGGGCTTGCTTTGGCATTTTAATTACGCGCAGCCGACATTTCTGAAAGAGAGAGAAAAAAAGAAAAAGCCTGCAGAAGATTTTTCTTTGAAATTTTCCGCTCAGTGTATCCAGCAGGTATTACGTCTGATTGGGAGCGGCTGCTGCCACGATTCAACATCATCCCTCTGTCAACCATCCCCTCTCTCTCTTCCGTTAGCGCGCCTCCGTCCCTCATCACTCCTCTTGCTCACCCCCCTTACTCTCTCTCTCTGGATCTCCCCCCACCCCCCTTCTCTCTCTCTCCCTCTCTCTGCTGGAACGCACGTCCGGGGATAATACTCTCGCTCTCTCCGTCTTTTGCTGCTGCAGAACGGACCGTAAAGCTTCACGCCTTCATCCTCTTCTTCCCTGCCAGACCGGGAACTCCGATCAAGGTAAGACAAGTGAAAACACGATGTGTTCTGTACGAGCTGGGCTCAGCTGTCAGTGTTTGCGGGGAGAAGTGTTGGGGTGAGAGTGGAGGGGGGGTGGACTTCTGCACTTTTGGGATGCGCTGTGTGCGCGCTGGAGAGACACCGTGCTGCCACGTTGAGGTTGTCGGTGCAATGCTGAGCTTTGCTTATTTGGCGAATATAAACACAGAGATGCTCAGAGGGATATCCCGACAACGTTCTTGGGCAGTGTCCACTCTTCAGACACCTGTGAGTCAGAGACTGAGCAGACCATAAAATTAAATAATAATAATAATAAAAGATTCAAACACAGAGAGGAAAAGAGTGTGGAGAAAATTTGGATGAATTGTTGCGAGCCCGACCTATTGGCTGGCAGTGCTGCCCCGCCTCTGTACCCGTTTTTTTTTTTTTTTTTTTTTTTACGTGGTGGTGGATAAGACAGCTGTTGAACATGCGTGTGTTTGCTCCGGTGCTCAGGTCTGGAGCGGCTTTCTGCGGATCAAGAGATCCCAGGCTGAGCCATTCTGAGCGGGGAGGTAGTGCCGGGGTTGCTCTGTGGCAAAAACACAAAGGGGCAACGGTGGCCCTGGGGTGAGCAGCAGCTGTCTTCGAACGTGTGCGCGTGTGTGGTGAGTGGCATCACCAGTGAGTGAGTCGAAAATGATAAGCAGAGATGGTGCACAATGGCAATCGCCATAAAATGACGCGTGCGTATTTTTGCGCGCGAAAACGAGTGCCTTTGACCGAATTTCCACATCAAATGGGCTGTTTCCACGGGGTTTCCATTAGTGGGGGAATGGGGGAAAATAGAAGGGAGACTATTTGGTATCTTTCAGTCCTGCAACACAAACAAACCTCATTCAGCACCACTGCGCGTGTTTGGAGACGTTGAGAGAATGGCGAAAAGAAAGAGAGGAGAGACACGAGAGGGGGAGAAGGAAGACGATAAAGCGGAGGGGGGGGGGGGGGGGGGGGGGGGGGGTGAAAGAAAGGTAGATAGAGAGAGAGAGAGAGAGAGAGAGAGAGAGATGAGATGGCGCACTACAACAGCGCTTTCTAGCAGTGTTTTGATTTATCGCCTCTCCAATGCGCACTGACGCACAAAGCTCCGGGTTCCCCCCTGTTGGTATTCGTTGTCATCTCGACTGATCAGGATTATGTTAGAGTCGCAGTCGTTGACCTATCTGGCCTCCAGGAACACACCCTCATCCACCTCTCCTCTCCTCCCGTGATTTTGCCGGATAGCCACATATCCCAAGCGCACGCGTTTAGACTCGACGGATGATTGTTGCCGTGAAAACAATCATGCGTGATGCGATGTGACAAGCGAACTAGTGGCATGTTTTGACTGAGGCACTGAAATTTCCTCTTTAACGTCCGGTGCCTGCACAAGTGGGGTTTATTCATTTATGCATCTCATTGTGATGATGATGCGTGCGTGACTCATTTGGCCATGAAGCGATGGGATAGTGGAGGGCAGAGCACAGCCGCAGGATACCGAAAAGAGCGCCCAGCTTAAGCGAACTTGTAGGAAATAAAAACATCTTCATCATTTTCGTGAATGCCCGTTTTTTTAGCAACATTCTTTGCATTATCCTGTGCATCAACTCTTCCTCTCTGTCACCACCATCTTTACTCCCCCGCTTACTTTTTTCTCATTTTTTTCGTTGTCACTGCCATTAACATTATCAGCAACATCATCCACGTTTTTCATCTCAGCTGTCAAAAGTTTCTTTATTATTTCTCATCCATCCATGAACACGTTATCTTCATAATTCTACCAGTAACCCCACCCTCACCACCACCAACAATATCATCATCATCATCATCATCATCATCATCATCATCATCATCATCATCATCATCATCACAAATTTTTTGGACTGAACTACATTATAAAAAGATTCCACATCCCTCCTCTCCTCTCCTCTCCTCTCCTCTCCTCTCCTCTCCTCTCCTCTCCTCTTGAAACCCGACTCACCACCAGGCCTGATGTCATTCATAAATCTTCTGTCGGGGCAGAGTATGGCACTATACAGAAACTCAAAGATGCAACAGTATTTTACTAAGTTTGTAGGTTTTATTTTGTGGTTGGCTTGTACTTCAATAGGTCGAACTTTAAAACCGCTTGCCTGGTATTACGCCGGAGCTCCTTCTGGTGACAAAACCCCTCTGACCTGTCAGGAAACAGATATGGGATTGTGGGAGTGTCCTTTGGTGTCTGGCAGCAAATCCTTTGTGTGCTGTGGGCTGCGACACCCAAAGGATTTGCCCTCAGTGGATTAGGCTTGTTCTGGTTCATATGGATGTTCAATCAAACTGACATCAGAATCTGGATCTGTGGACTCTACTATGAAACAAGTTGAACTTGCTAGGATCTCTTTTCCTTCTCAGTTGTTACTTGCCCTAAAGTCAGCAATTATGCTAAGCAGTCACATGAAGGTGATTTGATAAGTCAACTCAGGATTTAACAATCTAGTTGTGAGTGTGTTTACATGAAAGGGGTGGTGCTGGCAGGATCTGAGAATTACAAACAGGGACAGGTCTACAGAGGAAGATCAAGTTATGATGTTAGAAAACTATGAAGTGTGAGTGTGTGTAATTAATGTGTGCTTTAAATACATTGGTCGGTAAGACTGGGAAAGAGTTACTATGTTGATAAAATTTAGCCTGTTTGAAGCTTGAAGAAAGGAAGGAAAGCATGCAACTATGCTGACTGTCTAAGTTAACAGACTTCAGTATGAGCGCTCTGTCATTAAGAAACAAGAGAATCTGACTGGTTACAATAAAGTATTGCATTAATTGAATGTTTATCAATAATTTAACAGAATACTTTGGATTCTTGTAAACCAATTTTTGCTTTATTCTTTCACTTAAACAAGAGCAAGCATAAAAACTCTGTATAATTGTACTGTAGACTAAGCTTATTTGCAAATTTTATGTAAGGTCCACATGTAATGTGTACTTGAGATGTATAAGGTTTATAGAACAATAAGAGAATTTTAAAATTGTTTTAGTCAACAGAGAAAACAAATGAAGGATTAAAGTTGTCATCAGGGGAAAACAAAGTTCAGATGCTTTTCAGATACTTTACTGCTAGCCACACACTAAGTGCTGAGGATTCTTACAGCACTAGTAATGCTGTTTTATGGAGATGTGATTGATTATTAGATGTGGATTCTAAATCTGCTGACCTCTTATCGTGTACATAACCTGCTTCAGTTACTGTGATGATGAACCCTGGTAAGAATACTTTGTAATACTGAAAATCCGGGGTTAAACTTGAAGTTGATGTTTTACACCCAAATCCTGCTTTGTTGTACAGGCCTCTGGTAAAGACCTTGGGCTCACTGTCATCTTCTGAGCTGGTCCTGAGAAGTGTTTGGGGAATAGCAAGAAGCAGTGTCATGCCTGAGGGAGGTGCTGCCATAAGTCTGACAGTTGGCAGAGCTAAGAGCTAGGGTGGTCCCTGTGAAGGTAACATTAACACAAATTCCACAACCCAAGGAATCCCCGCAGAACTGTCAACGTTTTTCACGTCGCGCGCTGGTGCTTTTAATGTTTATAATGATCGATGCTTGCACAGAATTATAAATAAATCACATTTGTCTTTATGTTGTGCAAGTTAAAAACAAAATAAAACAGGAGCTTGAATGAAAAAGCCCGACATCTCTGTTTTAAGAAATAATCCTTGAACCACAAAAATGATACAAAACGATAAACGTGTGCGTGTTATTTTAAGTGTAAGACGTTGACGATGAAAAGAAGAATCTCAGCACGATGTGAGAGGCAAACTCGCACATCGTGTGTGTTGCTTCGCTAAGGTGTGTCTCGACTGAAGCTGTGGTACAATGCTGAAGGGAATATGAGCAGTGGATTGGATTTAGGGTCCCCCAGGGCCACATCCAATTCAAAGACGATGTGAGAAGAGCAGATCAGAGAGACGGGAATTAAAAAAGCAAGCAGTAGATAAGCAGGGTGACAGAGAGGAACAGGGGATGAAAGGAGCGGGAGGGATGAGAGTGGGAGAAAATGAGGAATAATAAATAAAGTTCAACGCTATCTACAGGTCTCACAAAGCCAAATTCAATTCTAACTAAGGCTTCATTAAATGAAGAAAAATTAAACAGGGCTGGTAAAAACCTGCGTGCTAATGAATTAAGCTAACGAGAGTTCTGAGGCTGAAAGTCATTTATTGAAGAGAATGTACTCAGAAACACACACAGTGTAATTCCTGTGCTTTGATGAACAAAAAGAAGAAGAAAACCCGGGGTAAAAAAAATGTGCAGTTCAGTGCTGTAAGGCCTATAAAACCACTGTCCAGCCAATACGGACGTCCATGAATAGGTTTAAATCAATCATTTGCTGTTAAGCTCAGAAATGGCATTACTATCTAATTAAAATATTAATTTTAATATGAATGAACACAATTTAAAGAAATATATTTATAGGTACTTCTTTTTGACTCTGTTAGTAGTTCATCCAACAGTTTCTTGGTATCAAACTGCTGAACATTCACACACTTAGCTAAAAGGACAGAAATCAAAGCCCGGCAATGTGAAATGTTTCTAACTCCTACGTAATCTGATGTTTTTTTTCTTCCTTTCTTACATTTCTGTCCTTACAGATAGCACTCTGTTCTTCCCAGTCCACTTTGTCCCGTTATCAGGAAAAGCAATAAGGTCTTCTGCTGTGTTTGGCTACTGCTGATCTAAGCTGAATTCATTCTGCTGTTTCTCTTTAAGTAGCAAACCCCAGTGAGTTATTCATTAGTTATATGACTGGCAGCCAGTAACATAATTAATAAAATCGAATCTAAGCAACCAGAGTTGCCTGAATGGAAAAGTGATCAAACAGAAAAATTCACCAATCTATTAAAGGGAGCTTCCACCTGCGGTAAACTCAGGACGGCACAAGAACATTCACCGCCCTAACAAACTTTTCTTCACTTGGTGGACAATAATTGAAAAATAAATACATCAATGAATAAAAGTGCTGTGAAAGAAAAGGCAGACCATGTAAAACATATCGTGATGATTTATACACAGTTTCCTTTCACAGTTTTTAGATTACGTGAAGACAAAGTAATGCGGCTTGCACCCTGTTTAACCTTAAATGGTCTTTAACCTTCTGTGGTCTCGATCGTCATAGGTGACGACCCTAACTCTAACCCTAGGTAATCATTTATTTGTTTGTTTTTGTATTTAAAAAACAATAAAGTCAGTTTAGACTTCCTCCAAACTATAGAGTAATGTTTATGATGACTTGTAAAAATAATTAATCAATCGATCACATATCATCAACTCAGCGTATTTAAGCACAAGGTCAAGATGACGTCCGTCAGTTTAAACTGAGCATCAGAATGCATGAGAAAGGTGATTTAAATGACTTTGAATGTGGCATGGTGATCTGCCGGGATCTCCAGCGTTTTTGCTCATTGGAAAATATCCATTGAGCTGCAGTGCTCACAGTGCTGTGCCAGAGGTCAGAGGAGAATGACCAGGCTGCTTCAAAAATTATAGGAATGTCATAGTAACTCAAATTACACATTTGTTAAAACCAAGATATGCAGAAGAGCATCTCTGAATGCTCAACACATTGAACTGTAAAGCAGATGGGCTACAGCAGCAGAAGACCACACTGGCTGCCTCCCCTGGCAGCTCAGAACAGGAAATAAAGGCTACAATTCATACTCGCTCACCAAAACTAGACAACAGAAGAAAAACACTCAAAGTGCATTCACTACATGAAAGAAAAGAATATATCAAAATGTAAGTTACTTAAAATACAGTCGTTACTGTTTAGCTTATTCTTAAGCCCCAAACCAAAAATTCTGCAGCGAGTGTGTGATGCTCTCGTGTGAATATGGAGCAAAATCTCTGAGGAAGGGTTAAAATAACTTGTTGACTCTGTGCCATGAAGACTTAAAGCATTCTGAATCTGTTAATGCCAATTAGAAGAAAGGCTGAACAAACAAGAAGTGCAAGTTCGTCCAATGCCCCCAACCTGCTGTCATCTTTGACCAGCTCAAAAACAGAAGTGGACTCAGGGCAAATCACGTTGCTCACTTTATCACTCTCATTCATATTCAGTCTCACGTAAACACATGTGACATTATTCTAGAGCTACAGGAGACTACAGATGCTCCAAGAAAGGCAAAGCCCAGTGGTGTTTGCAACGGAGGGTCTGAGCATCTCTTCCCCTGTGGTACAGTGTGGGAGAAAAGCTTGTTGTGGCTGCCTTGATTCTGCAGCCACAACAAGCCTAAAACCAAAAGCCTGAGTTTTTGCTCACTCTCAGAAAATATCAAGCAGGCCCCCAAATCGAGCTTAGCTGTAATCCCAGCAGATCATCTGATCACAGTGACAGCTGATGGCTCAGCTGATAACCTTTAAAAATCCAACTGGCAAATCTCTTTTTTAAAGATTTTAAGATGCAAGCTAGTTGCAGGCCACTTTGATACCCACCACAGCCCACTTTTTAATGCTGGTTCTGATTAAATCAGTGTCTGTTCTGTGCTGGGCTTTTGCTACTGCTCTCCTGCTCCTGGCCTTCTATTTATGCACTGACATATGCATCAGTGGAAGTCAGCGAATACAAATTTCAAATGACTGCAAATGGAAATGGCAATCTTCATTGGTTTTTATTATGGGGGACAGCTAGTTTGCTACTTTAAATTGGTCAAATCTGAACTCATTCTTCTCTCACTATTATCTAGTGAAAAGTAGTAGAAAACAGTTACATCTCGAGCTGAGAGTGACTCCATGAAAGCTGAAAATGCTAAGACGCTTGAGCATTTGCTCGACGTGCGCTTGACTGATGAGGTGTTAAGAAGGATTCTCACCAGTCTGTGTGTGCTTGTTGTGACTGACAATCACCTGTCTCACACTACAAGCTGGAAAATGCATTTAATTCCTCTGCACCGACCCTATGAATGGACAGTTAACAGCAACAAAGGCATAAACTACAACACTGAACACTGTGAGTGAAGAAGCGTTTGCTATGCACTTGCGACATGTCTAAATTGTCTTTCAGCTGGTGCAGAGTGGGAACAGCTCTAGCTATACTATGACCTTAGGTGTTTAGACAGTTAACAAGCAGGTGGAGATGCGAAAAACGATGAGTGAAAAACACTGATGAATTCCAGGAGAATAGCACTCTGCGTCCCAAACACACCCCAGCGTTTCCCTTATGCAGTTTTTGTGGCTTCTCTGCTCCTCTCTCTCTGTGTTTATCAAAGCCAGTCTGTGAATCTGTGAACTGACAGGCTTGCCGCATTTGTCCCTGCCTGTAAATGTGTTAGTCTATGTAATCCTGCTCCCTCCCCTCCTCGTTTTTTATTCCCTTCTCCCATTTCCCTCAACACAAATATGAGCGGGACGAGGAGAAAGAATGAGTGCGGTGGGGGAGACGGATGCGTTCAAATGTTAACTCTGCTGTGTGTCTGCAACAATAACCCCGGCAACAGGGAGGACAAATCTTATCGCCACCCAAAATGTTTATTTTCTGCCATTGTGAAAAGCCAGACTGTGGCTGGTGGTGATAAGTTACGGAAGAAAAACACCATTTGGCAGCTTTTTTAGATGAATGCATAAAGGAATAGAGAGTAAGATAGGGGAAGTGAGGAAGAGGGATGGCCTCAGGGCAGGACAAAGGAGTTGCTGCCTTTCAGAATTGTTGTAGCGTGCTTCTGGTATTCAGAACTGCTGCAGCTCTTTCTGGGATATACAATATACAGAATCGTAACAATGACTGATAGCAGCCGCAGAAAAGATCATTCCAGACTGAAAACGATTGAGGTTTAAAGGTCATGCCCGGATATGGTAAAGATGTGGGATTTTTGCTTACACTTATGTCCTCAAACTTGAGCGTCCAGAAAGAATTTAGTAATGCAATATATTCCTTCTGTCCTGGAGTGGAGCTGAATAAGGCACATCTCTATTAAAGTCATGTTTATTATGACTTTATGACAGGCCACCAAATTTCATCCCAGCAGATCAGCTGATGACTTATTATAGAATTTTGAAACTCAAGTTTGTGCCACACACCATTAGAGATGCTGGACAAATCCGATTGGCTGCCACTGGGATCGACTTAAAGCTCGATGCCTTGGCCGGAGGCTCTCTGGCAAGCGGAGGGGCCAAGCATCGAACTGCTAACCCCTCAAGTAGCAGACAGCCATTGTCATTCAAAATCTCACAGCACACATTTATTAATATTTGTTTTTGCGTAACACGTGAACAATAAATTTCTACTGGCAGCTGTATCCCCTTCACACCTGTGCCTCTGAGATGATTACAGATTACTGACAACACTAAGTACTTGGCATCATATGAAATAATGGTGTACGCCGAATTAAAAAACAACAACAACATAGGAAATAGAAATAAACGGCACATAAAACACAGTGTTCAAACGTGCCATTCAATATGTAGTTATACACAGGCAGAAGTTAATAAAGAGGACTGTCTGGATCTGCAGCGGCGTTTCAGCACCTCTAATTATTGAGTAATGGGCAGTTTGATACATAATAATATCAGGCAAGTTCATTCGTCCATGTGCTGCTATGGAGATACTCAACTAATTGGAAAGCGATATGAGCCCCCCCCCACCATGGTAGCGCCTGCACGTCCTGCACAAATCTTTCCTCCCACCTCATCTCGTTCATGCCTTCATGCTGCAGATATCAGTAGAGATGTGGTCACGATGGTAGGGCTATAAGAGGAGTGCGCAGATATTGTGTTATTTAATTATTATTCTGGGGCAGGTGGTGATTTAATATGCAACGTTTCAAAGAACTCAGCAAGCTGAACAAACATACAAGCTAAAGGTCCAGTGTGGATGTGTTTGGAAAATATACACAACACTTTCAGCAAAGGAGATGAGGGGACCACTCGGCAAGTGACACTTGATGAAGTGGAAATTTAAAACGTGTAATGCCCTAGATAATTTTAGATTCCTTTAATCAGATGTGATTCGTACAGGATGTGTTTTTGAAGTGATCTATTTGGTGAAATGTCCCTGAAAAAAAACAGAAAATAAAAACTTCTCCTTCTTCAGATGTTATCACGAACTACAAATGCGTCATAAAACGAGAGGCGGGGCACACCTTAATTACAATCAGACAGAGACAGACAACCTTTCACTGTCATTTCACTGAATGTTTCCTTTACGGCTCCATCATTTTTAGATTTGGGTCAAAAATATTGTGCTGTAGCTGAGACAAATCTTTGCTGATCCCACGCTGGGAAAATGTGCTTGTTTTATCAACTTAAAGCAGGAAAGCAACTTTTGACTGTCCCCCTGTCACAAGGGGGAACCACAGCAGGTAGCTCTGCATGGTTTGCTAGAGTTCATTGCCACGTGTCCCTCATGACACAACCCCGATAGGGCTGGAATCAAACCGACGACCTTTCACTGTTGCATGCCTCTTTAGTTCAGCGATCTAAGGACTTTGTTCTCTGTCTTTGGCTCTGAGCTTTGCTGATATTTCACTTAGAGATCACCCCCTGATAATGTGTTTAAAATTGTAACTCAAATTAGTTCTTTGAAGATTGGGTTATCTTATGGCAACCCCCCCCCCCCCCCAAAAAAAAAGAAACAAGAAACAGTTTAATAATAACATAAAAGCGAGTCAGGTCAAAAGTAATTTACTTGATTTGTATGCATTGTTGATGCCAAGTGAATTTTCTAAACCTTTGATTTGATATATTTAAGTTGTATTTTATTTAAAATTATTGCTTTATGCTTCAAAGAATGTTTTTTTTTTGAGTGCATGGTCCTCTCTTTACACTTGGTGAAGGAATACTCTGTCTCCCATCTCTGTTGAAGTACTTTTTTTTTTTTTGCTCTGTTCTGTGTTTGCAAACTTATTAGCTTGCAGGTTTATAGTTATATAGTATTTAGAGATGGGGAATAGAGAAGTATAAATATTTTGTTACAGAAATGTAGAATTTTCAGCACACTAGATGTTATTTTTATTCTCTACACAAAGATCTTTAATTTACACTCCTCACATTTTTAAAGCAGACTTGTTACTTTAGGTTTTAATCACTTGAGGGGAGTTAATAATCATTGTGCATCACTGTGCACCTTTTTGGCATAAAACCTAGTTAATCCTGAACGTAGGAGACACTAACACATAAAAAAAATATTCTATTAGTGTTTTCATCATTGGTGTCTTTTTGCACACGGAATGAAATATAATTTACAAAAAAATGGATGCATCTTTTATTGCACAAACCTGGGTTGTTAAAGTGGTTTGTAATGATCTGACATGGTGTTCAAAATGCACTGTCTGGTCACACTTAGGCATATAGCTAGCGCTACTGGAGAAAAGCAAGTGTGAATGAAGTAACCTAGCAGGTCATTTCAAATGCAATATCCTAAACAGTTTAACAAATATCAGCACTCCAAGTGTCTCTGTTCAGTTTGTCACACAATGTGCTTGATAGCCAACAGTACAGTTGTTCCCAGGGAGAGAAAAGAAAGGTTAATCTGTGATAAGTTCACACTCAAAGATAGAGAACGTTGCAAGACAGAAAAGACGGGACTCTAAATATGATTTTATTGTTTTTATTAATATTATTTATTAATATGAGATGAGATTCCGTTAGCTTTGCAAAAAGATAGCTGGTAGAAACATCCTGCAAAGAGCTGCTTTTTACTTGTATACTCTGAGTACATCACTGAACGTGCACCTTTTTACTTTGACTTGTACATTCACTCAAAGCAACGTTGAACGTTCAGCTTTTACCAGTATGTGCTTCTTCTACTTAAGTATGCGTGTATTTCTTCCGCCTCTGAAATCATCAAATAATCAAATTCAGTCTTGAACAGTTACAACATCTGACATATTTTCAAATCTGCTTGAACTTGTAGTCGAAGTTTAGTAAGCTGATAATGAGTCTGTAAAGTCAGTGAAATAAATTGCATTTGGATACCAAGTACATATAATAGTACAAATTGGTTTAAAAAGTTTATAGTAAACATTTTCAATATGGATTTTTAATGTAAAACATGCAGTTCTGCACAATCCAACTTGCAGAGCAATGGCTGACAGTCTTTCAGGAGTCTCACGACTCCGTGTTTTGCTCTGTTTAGCCTGAAGAAAGACTGGAAGTTTTTTCCATTGAGGTGCCCTCATAACTTGTCTATGATGAACACAGGTGACTCTACTGGGAGCTGCTGGTGTCTTTGAATGAAGTTGTTATTTGGCTTCGGGACTCTTCACTGTCTCTTTTGGACACACATACACACACACGCCTCTGTTTAGTAGTTTTAAATTGTAGAGATTATCTTGTTACCTGGAACTTTGCAATGTGCCACCATATTGCCAGAGGTACTCACAAAAATGAATTTGAAGTGACTGGAAAGTAGATAGAAATGCAAATTCCCACAGCGATAAAATAAAAAGACCGTCATTTACTGCTGAGGGAAAGAAATTTGGCCTAAAGAATCAGCCTCTGATTTAGCCCTTTTGTATAATTTGCAATGTCCTTGCTTTTATCTGAATTTCAGAATATATTCACAATTTTAGAAGGCATATTTTACTAAAATAACCCTACACCTGTCGTGTATTTGAGTACAGTATGTGGTATAGTTTTGTTACACAGAGCATTGATTTCTCACACATTTCCTAATAATTTAGTTGGATTCATAGGGCTTCGGAGTTGACGTCACGCCGCAATGCATTGTGGGAGCGCGGCGGCATTTTCGGGGTCTACGAATCAAATCAAACACACTGTGTTGGAACGACGATTACAAGATGCTTAAAAGCAGCTTAAAAGAGAATGGACTGTATAGAGACTGATTGCGTCCAGAGGCGAAGCGGCGGTACTTGCAGAAAATAGCGTGCATTGGAAATGTGGACCCGTATGAAATACGGCCGTGGAGTAGAAACCCTGAAGACCAACCGCTATTGACGTAGCCTGATATATTTCATACCTTATCTGTGGAGTCAGCGCGTACAAGTCGTCATTCAATCAAAGGTAAGTCAGCTCGAGTACAGCGAGTGAAATGCGTTTGATTTCCCTGCAAACATTCAGATTACTGCAGCATAAATTCATTCATGAGGGGAAATTACAGTGAGAACATGTGGAGACTGTTAGGTGGATAACATAGTGAGTTCAGTGCATTGATGAGACACTGTCCTGAAGGATTTAGTTATTCTCTATGGTTAAAGAAATTGCAATGATTTATTAATGTTTATTATAAATAATTCTAATTATACATCTTGCTTCCATATTTGTATCTTGTGTCACTAAAAATACATTTTATTTTAGTTTTATACTTTGATTAATGACCTGCAGAATCTCCTTAACATATTAAGTGATTCATAATTGTCACTTTATGCTTTCTCCATCTCTAAAGTGATGACATCCTTGCATTACATACTTTAGGTTCATTTTCTGCAGGCAGGTTTCTGACAGAACAGACAGATTTAGACTATAACATGCAGCGTTCTATAGATGGACACATAAAGAAATGAAAAATCACATGTATGTGCTAACTTTCTTGACACTTTGTTACATTTATGATAAAGTAGATTAAACACATTTGTGTCGGCCTTGGCTCATAGTTCTTGTCTTTAAATGAACTTTGTCTGTGTGTGTTTCAGGTGCTGCACTCTAAGACTGAATGAACCAGCATTGCAGCCATGGGTCACTGTGAGCATCACAGGGAAGGTTGAAGCCGCCCGCTGCACCTGTATGGCCGGAGTCGCAGAGACCTGCACCCACGTCGCTGCTCTTCTGTCTAAAGTAGACGGAACAGTGTTGATCCGTGGCACAAGGACTGTTACAGATGAACGTGCATACTGGGTTTTGCCTGGTAATAATACCAAGATACACCCAGAGGTTGGCCATAAGATAGACGACTTCTCTTCAGCTGCCCAAAAAAAGGCTCTTGATCAAAACATACACAGACCATCTGTAGTGACAGGTAAAAGGAGCCGTCCTCAAAAAAGAAAAACCCCACCTGCTACTGTGGAGGAGTTGTCACTGCTATAATGCCATCATGTTTTATCTAGGGGTCTAGATGTATGCCTGTAGTGCACTGCTGTGTAAATAATTTGCATTTACTGAATATGTACTGACTGAGTCCCACTGTTCAAAAGTTGAATAAAGAAACTAAATTATTTTGCCTTTTTTTTTTTTTTATTAAAACCACTTTATAGAACATCACATCAGTAACAGTGTAGAATCCATGTCATTTACAGTTTACAAATGACAAAATGTTTACACCAAATCATGAGTGTTTACATGATATCACCCACTACTAACATTACTTTATTTACTGTATCTTTTGAAAAAATAACAGCACAAGACTTAAGAACATTTAACAGGAGCAGGTTTCATTCTTCTCTGGTTTTATTATCACACTGTTCACCAAACGCAGCAAACCTTCACCATCTTATCCAGAAGGGTCACCTCTTCACCCTCACATGGAAGAAGTAATCTGATTGGCATGGTGGTTTGTTTGAAGCAGGTCCCTCGTGTAGCGCTGGAAACCAGTCATGATGTTTCATCCATTTCATCGGCTGGTTTGCTGCAATAATGCCAAATAATTAGCAACTCTATAAATAGACGGTAGTTCTGCAAAATCACTCAGTAGGATGTTTGTTCTAATTTGCTATGAGCTCAGAGCGCATCGAAAATGAAACTAATAGGCTATAAAGAGAGATATGAACATATTTAGAACTTACCGGAATGAAAATGTCTGGAGCACCAACAGATATTTGGAGATGGAAGAGAGCTGCACGTCAGCTCATCTCACAGCTGCTATCCAGGCTAGACGCCTTCGTTTGGTAACATCGATACACGAGCTGCCTCATGTCGCTTCCAGGTTGGGAAAGCATAAAAAGACAATCCAACCTTATTCCCGTGCCGGTCGTAAGATCGAACATTGCAGCCGAGCACACAGCAAGTACGAACCATGGCTATGCTATCGCTCCTAGCTTAGACCCCCAAAATGGTGAATCGGGCCAAAATCCTTTCCACGCCCACCCCCGTGACATCACGCTCCGAAGCCCTATACTGGAAATTCCCGTTGGGGACAAAGTTGAAAGAAAAGCAGAATTTCAACAAAAGCAAAACATTTCAGTTTTCTCAGTCAAATGCATGAACTTTACAGTTCAAACACCCTCAAGCTTATTGGAAGTGAAATAAATCATTCTTCACCAAGTGGAGGCCACATCTCTTTCCTGTCTTGATCTCCAAATTTCTACAATGAATGTGAGACAATGCATTCATAAACCTGCAGTAGTATACGTGATCGATACCAGTGTGATTGGACTGATAGTTCGTTTCTATCACTTAAGTTCAGTTTTCAAAGGTGTATTTTGTTGTGTTGAAAAGCACAGTCATTTAGTGTTGATTAAGCTGTGTTTAGAATTTGCAAATTGATTCCTCTCATAAGTCATGCCATACTGTTCTCCCCTCCTGAGCTTCCTGTGTAAGTTAAAACTGGCAGTGTATCAGCTCGATACCAACATTTGCAATATTGTATGAATTCCAAATCCAAAATTTCATGGAAAAAACTTATTGATGTGCTTGATCTGTGTCTTGACATTAGTCAAATCAATTAAAAATTTAAATCAAATAAAAACTTTCCTGATTGTTTCATTATTTGCACTAAATTTAAAGCTGCTATTCATTTTGTTCATGATGGAAGTAGGCTCCTTTTAAATTTGATTAATTTGCACAAACACAGGTAGGACTCAAAGTGGCCCACATAGTAGGCCTTCACATGCAACAGTACACAATTGTTCAGTTTTGTAGGCAATAAAAACAATTGAATAAAAAGTAAAAACGTATTATTAACTTATAATTGCTTTTAGGAGGACAGCACTATTTTTCCCAGAGGGCAAAACTATTTCCTTTGTCCTTGATTGCATATTGTTGACAGCACACTTCCGGAGACAGGGCCACCGGGCAAGACGGAAATCAGACTTTACTGTGCCGGGATCCCGCCAGAGGTATCATGTCCATCCCTACAAGTCAAAGCTGACTTGGCTGTGCAAGTGAGATCCACGTAACATTAATAAGCTCGCAGATTTGTGAACCGAGTACCTCAACCAGGTATTTCGTTTTTATGTCTGCAGACTAATAAGAGAGCAAAACTGGATTTTCCTTTAACAGTACCTTTTTAAGTTGGAGCCGCAGCACATCGGGAGTTTCACAAAGCAAGCAGTGGAACATAAGACTTAGCGACAATAGTTTCAAAGCACAAAGCAGAGCATTTCTGTAGAGGATTGTTTTTTCGCACAATGAGTCCCCAAATTCTCTGTCAGAACTTCACATGCCAGAAAAACTCCAAAAGCATCACGGCAAAGCTGCATAAATCAGTGCCTACCAAACAAAAATCATGAGATTACATTTTGCTTTTATCTCCATATTCCTTCAACATTACTTCTGGGTTCAGTTAAACTCAGCGTGGCAGCAGCTTGGTTGTTTAAATATGTAGGAGACAACCATCGGTGTGCCTTCAGCTCTACAGCATAGAAGTGTTTTTCCACACCTGAGATGCTCAAAAATTCACGCTGAAGTGGTGCATTAGTGGGCGCCACAGACTAAGGGGACATGTTTATCAAATGTCTCAGACTCAGAAGTGGCAATGTTGTGTAGGGCAGCTTTTGCTGTCACAGCACAGCAGATGTGATGCGCTAATAGAGCCTCACCACAAATTTAAAGCAAGACTCCAGCTCTGCTCTTTTGCCACGTTTCTCTCACTTCTTACTGTGTCTGCTGTCCTGTTTGGGTAAACTCTGTCCTCGCTAGTGCTGCTTGCACTCTCTGTGGCTCAGGAGGTAGAGCAGGCCATCTACTTATTGTGAAGTTGGTGGTTTGATCCCTGACTGCCATGGTCTGCATGCCAAGGTATCCTTGGGGAAGATGCTAAACATGTCTCCCTCCCCTCACCCAAAATGGTCACAGCAGATGACTGCTCTTCCCTGAGCTTGGTTCTGCTCGAGGTTCCTTCATGTTAAGAGGGAGTGAGTTTTTACTTAACACGGTCACCAAAGCACTTGCTCATAGAGGGTCATATGATTATTGGGATAATTTTGGTTGTATTACTTGAAGGGTCTAACTTACAATATAAAGAGCCTTGATGTGACATGTTGTATAAAGTCTTTGGAGTGCTTGAGTAGAAATGCACCACAGAACCAGTCCATTTACCATTTATTGTAGGTCTGTGTAATTTTAGGTCTTTAAACTCTCACATAGACTGGACCATGCTGAACAATCAGTCATCATAGTCATGGAGAAACATTGTCTGCTCTACTTGAAGCAGCAGTAAAGCCACTTGACAGTTGACACATCGTACTGGCTCTCTTTACCTTGAAGCACGTGCACAAAATTCTACCCTGAAATTCCTTTGGTCCCATGTTGTTACACGGGTAGAGATGAGCTTAGAGCCTTAAAAGATTCTTAAGGCTTTACAGACTCTTATGTCAATTTTTTTAATATGTCTTTTAACCATGTTTGAAGAAGACTAATGATTTGCAATCACTTCAAAGCACAGCACACAGAAACTGTCTTAATAGCAGTGCTGTTAATAAAAACAGAAATGTTGCATAATTTCTCACAAAATCTGGCAGTAAACAACAATTTTCTCAAAGGTCAGAGGAGTAGTACATGGGACACACGTGTCAATTAGAGGCATTCTGGTTGTTCTTCTGGCAGAAGCGCAACAATACTTTGGCATTCAGAATTCAGAGAATGCTTCATGTTTCTGTCTTGTAATAAACATACCCAAAGGAAATATTAAACAATAAGCCGGTTGAGGGAACAACCTGAAAAAACAATTGCAATATGCTATGAATGCAGATGTTTCCACACAGATGTGCTGCATAGTACAATTAAGCAATTAACATCAAAACACATGCCATGAATTGTGGACAAATGCTGAGCAGACCAAAATAGTTCTGGTTCCATAAGGGGAAGCTATCTAAGTGACTCAGAGAGCGGGCTGGGTCACAGATGGCCAGAGCTTCAGTTAAAATTTATTGCAATATGTAAAAACTGTTATGTCACACAGCACTCTCCACTGTAATCATCAAAATATGAAAAATCATTGCCAAGGCACTGGCAAGACACTGCTCTAGTGGTACATGATAGCTCAACACCTAACAAAGACACTTAACGGTGGGAATACGCAAGTCTTCTAAAATGCCACGGCTGCCATTGTGAAAAGAAAAACCTTAGTCCAAATGCCTAAAATGACTGTTTTTTGTACAAAAATAAATGTGCAGTTTCTTTAAATTGCACATTTATTTAATGTGCCACAGTTTGATATTTGCTAGTGGAATCCAGGTTATTCTGTGCGACTAAGTGACTGTTCAAAACATGGCTATACAAGAAGTGCTGATTGTGGGTTGCTTTGATCAATAATGGGTTATAATATTCAGTGCTCCTGGACAATCTGGTCAAACTTGGTGTCATCAGATGGACTGAAACATAATGACCCAGAAGTGTTCTGCTGGCCAACAGGTCACCATGAAGATGACCTGAGGGCCGGATGTCAACTAGTGGGTCCTGTGCTCATTGCCTAGCATTGTGAAGCCCGATTGTCATTTGTCATAGTTTGGTAGTGGGCCATCATGGCCTGCAGAAGCATGGGGGACACAGAGACCTCTACAGGCTAGGAAAACAACACACTGACTACCATTAGGTGTCAGTATGAAAGCTTTGGATCCACTGCCAGACCCTACAGTGGTGCACTGGGTCCTGGGTTCCCCCTGCAGTTTGTTTCTGATTTTTTGGTCAGAGACATTCACACCAATGACCTGCTGGAGGTTATTTGTAGCTCTGGCAGCGCTCATCCTGTCCCACCTTGCACAAAGGAGCAGATACCATTCCTGCTGATAGGTTAAGTACCTTCTTCGGCCCTGTCCAGCTTTCCTAGAGTAACTGTCTGTCTCCTAGAATCTCTGCTCCATACTCTTGAGACTGTGCTAGGAGACAGCAGATGTTCTGGCAATGGCACTTATTGATGTGCCATCCTGGAAGAATTGAACTACCTGTGCAACTTTTGTAGAGTCTAGGTATCGTCTCGTGCTTTGGCCCTAGCAACTGACCAAACTGACTTGATGCTTCACTCTGATTAAAAAGTCTCAGTTAAATTATTGTTGTTGTTGTTTTTCTGTTTTCCTTTCAGTAGCAGTACTACATCAATGTAATGACTATGACATAGAGCAACAGTAAGAGGTACATGTACTCTACATGTTTTCTGAGAATTCTTTGAAGAACACTTCAGAAAGTGCACTTTGGGTCAATTTCATACATTTTATCATCATGTGGGAAAGGCGGCTGGTCAAAACAAATTATAGCATATACAAAATCTCCTTTTTCCTTACACTTTGATACCAGGATTGTCTTTTTAAACTGGCTGGTTCTTATATAGCAGTTTTCTACTCTACCTGAGCACATAAAGTGCTCTATACAACATGCTTCATTCAACTGTTGACAGACAGGTCGCCTCCTACCAGGCAGTATGTTCATTCCTTGTGATTAAAACGTCAAACTCTGGATAACTGGTTGGTTGCCTCAAGCACTTGGACCAGCGACCACCGATTTTTCTTAGTCATAAGGTGAGTGTCATCTTATTTTTACTCTGTAGTGGCTGAGCTACTCAGGCGAAACACCGGTAACAGTAAAGAAACACAAAGTCAGTAATTGAGTTTGGATAGACATGGATTTTTTCAAATTATTAGTAAGAATTACAGTCAACATCTCCTTTAAAGAAGATGTCATATTTTTCTACACTTCCTGGGCTGACAAGGCGCTGAAAGGTGCCCTTGTCAAAGCAGTAATTCTGGTAAATTGTAAAACACTGCAAAAGTATTTTGTCACATGCCTCTGAAACTTAATGAGATATAAATCCACGATCGACGTAACATTTAAGTTTTTTTTTTTGCACAGATATGTCTCACAAGTGATTTGCTTCTCTCTATAGATCGGGAAAATCTAATAAAGTTACTTTTTATTGTCATCAACATCTTTTTTTTACATGTTTTATTTCGTGCCCGATATTTTATTTCAAATTGCAGTTCTGTCAGTCAATTAAACTTTTAATCTCAATCATCAACTCATTTTGCCAGCTTGATATCTAAATTCAAGACTTGTCCAGCACATGTACCGTGCATGCCTTTAAATAAAGTCGGGAAACGCTATGTTTACACATTTAAATCTCTGATAAAAGCTTCTCAGTTTATACACTCTGCTCTTCGCCGTGAACAATTACATTTACATTTGCTATTCATTCCTCTCATTCAGGCAGATACACGCCTGTAGGCAGACCTGAACAGATACAGCACCGGGTAATTACATTTTGAATAGCTGAAGAACACGAGACGTATTTTATTTATCTGATCTTAGTCTGGCTCAGTGGATGTTTTACAGAGGAAACGATTCCCACTTTCCACACCGCAGTTGATGAAGAGTGAAAAATTATCTGGCCTTTGCTTGAACTGTCTGATCTGAGTTTTCTCTGATTGGATGTTTCACACAAAAAAATACCAATTTCCACTTCCACTCCACAGCTGGTGGATGATGAAGGCAGATTAGTTTCCACCCCATTTCTTTCTGTATTAGCTCTTATCATGTCCTTGCATTTAGACCAATCACTTCACTTGTTGTAACTCGGTGCAAAGGTGCTCTGACACCAGCTAACAGTCACTTAAGTTAGGCTGAAGTGCTTCTATTTGAAAAAGTAGAGATTTCCCCTGATTTCATTCCCACTTCTGCCACTTTCTGCTCACTTTTACAGCGCTAAACGAAGTACGCAGAAAGGTCTGGCTATGGACGACTGACCTTATCTTGCAAATTGTCTACCGCTGCTCAGCTCTGTGTGAAGATAACTCGGTAACTGTTTCCTTCCCTGCTTCTCACTCTAATTCAGACAGATACTGTTAAGCCTGTAGGGGAAGCTGGGACAGAATGTAAGTAAATAACTGTCGAACAGGTCAAAAATCAGAAGGAATGTGTCGTCAGTGTCCTTTCTAGTGAGCAGTGTAAAGCTTTTTACATATGCCCCAGCTAATGAACAAATCATATACTTTAGGCATTTGACATAAGACATGAATCAGTTGTAAAGTCTTGTCAGTAATGACATACAGTACAAGACGTAATATTGCATTTTTCATTGTATAATGCTTTTTCTTCTTTTTTCCCCCCTTTTGCTGTGGCCGTGTCCCCATTTTCCAACAGGGATCATTAAACTTTCATTTTATCTAATCTAAGAACCATGTAACCTGGAATTGGACATTTTCCCGCCGACCACTAAAGTTGAAGTGGTGTGTTGTATCCAAATTATTTAAGGTGTTGATGTCATCTCAACGGACTGTGTGTAATTATAGAGAGCGACACACGTGCATCTTCGCTGTGACCTGATGTTTCCATCACAAAGAACAAGGCCTGAATCACATTCAAGACATGTTTTAGAGATTTATTTGCTCAGGAGTCTAGAGTCTTATGATTATTGTGAATTACGCTGAAACAAGCTGCTGTCGCTTAATCTGGGCCTGTGCAGTGTGATTACTGATAAAGTGATGGGACACAGAAAACTAATCTTTTTTTGTCTCTCTGTCTGCTAATCACCTTATAAGGTCATAAATCTGCAGATCTGTGGATAGCTCTCACCCATTTGGAGACAAGTTGGTGGATCAGTGGTTTTTGGTTTAATGTATAAAGAGTACATGAAGCACTACTTGTATTATCCCTAACTTATACTATGGAGCCTTGCTCTAAAAAGCTGTCACAGCTTTGTGAACGTCAGGTTTTACCTACTGAATCTTGGCGCAAAGACATTTTCTCCAAAGTTTATTTTTGGTTTCACTCACTCAGGTTTGGGGACTGGCTGACAACCACTAGTCTCAAGGGAAAATGTGTCCACCTGAGCAATAGCCAGTAGTTCAAGATTCAAGAAAGCCTTTATTTGTCACATGCAAGTTGCCCTGCAGCAAAATGGGACCTCCCCGACCTTACATACACAACACAGATATCACATGGGGAGACAGGTCGGAGACTGGTAGTATTATGGAAAAACACTGAAATGTACAATACAATGGGCAAGTTGAGGAGGGGAAAAAAAGAGACCTCTACTCATGCTGGGCTCCTATGGGAGAACAGCATGAGAACAGAAAACAAAAAAACTCCTCTGCACAAAGAGTACATAAATGTCCACATCACAACATCATGAAGCACGTGACAAGTGATAGGGGTGGGTAAGGGATGAGAAGTAAGCCAATGCAGACACAGCCATCCTGCCCTGCAGCTATTTTTTCCAGCGCTGGGCCCAGACCCGCCGTCCGACTCGGCCTTGGAGATAAGCGTACGAGGGCGTTTGGAACGAAGAGTCTGAACACAGTTTGTTATCAGGGGAGAAACTGTTTGTTATGTTCAGCTCCAGCCTTGAGACCACAGCTGGCGCCAATATGGTAGCCGCATGAAATAATGGTGTTCTTGCTTTAGTGCGAACTGCGACCCACTGCACGTCAATTTTACAGTCGGTCTAATGTCCATTACTGGTTCCTCACCATTCCCGTTGGAGAGCCGTGAGCCTCTCCACGATGTTATCCATCCATACTGAGATGTTATCCAGTTTGCTCATAGAGCATGAGTGTTCATGACAGCCGTGAGCCTCTCCAAGATGTTGTCAGATGTCAGAATCTCAGCACTCACTGTAGCCACAAGCTTCTCAAAGATGTCATCCGTGCTGCGTCTAATTAGCTCATTCTGAGAAGCCACGGCTCGCTCCATCGTTCCAATCAACATAGTGGGCAGCCTTGTGGGGATTTGAACAGCTGTTTCTGCTTTCTTTATTCGACGATAAGCCAGGGCCAAGCCAGGGCCAAGCCAGCGCCGATCAGCAAGAACCCTGTTATCATGGTTCCAAAACGGTAGATGTCTTCAATGGGCTCTCCTGAACCCAGGCTTCTCGTCGAGAAGAGGGTGTCAATTGCATTCAGGGACCAGTGGATCAAATCCATAATAGCAATAACAAGAACAGACTCTGAGACTCTTCCAGGGCAGAGGGAGAGTACTAGTAGTATCAGCAGTTGTTGATAGGTGTGTGCGATACTGCAAGTTCTGGTGTCAATCTGACACCAAGTAAATAGAGGGTCAGTAGTAATGCAATTGTGTGATCTGCATTCTGAACTTAGAGGATAGAGACAAAGTCTCAGTCCTATTTTGTGCTGGTATTGATCTGATACCAGTACAGCCGTTGGTCTTAACAATATTTATATTTGCATCAATCCGCCCGTTTCTGGTTGCTGGGGGTTCCTGTCAGTTGTTAGTGTGACATTGGTCACAAAAGAACCTCAGAGTGAGCGGGCACTGATGTAGCAATGATGTCAATGAGGTCAAATTTACTTCTATAGCCCAGAAGACCAAAGTGCTGCACATTAAAAGGCATATAAATAAAACAGAATAAAATAAAAACATAAAGTAAAAACAGACAATAAAAAGCAGCCACACTGGAGCCAAATGCCAAGGAAAATAAAGGTGTTTCAAAAAAGAAAGATTTAAATGCAGTGAGGAGGGTAGTGGCCATCACATTTCTATGTTAATCTAGTTTTAGGCATATATCAGAACAACTGGTCAGACAAGCTCTAACCAGTGTGAATGTGAAGCAGTTCACACAGATACAAAGGTGCCACTTTGTTTAAAACTCTGTTTAAAAGCAAGCAATAAAATCTTAAAAATCCGTCATAAAATTAACACGAAGCCAATGAAGGGACAACAGGAGCGTGTGTGTTGGGTTCCCTGTTTTAATACCAGTTAAAAGATAAGTCCCTGCATTCTGGACTAACTGCAGGCAGGACCCCACATAGTAAAATTGGTATTGCCCAGATCTGGCCCGCACAATGTGCTTACACATGGCCCACATACCGCAAAGAATGACAGCCCTTTGGTGGCCCAGATCAACTTTGCCAGAGGTAATACACACATGGGCCAGCACAAGGCCATTTGCAGACACACCGGTGGTCCTGTGCTGGCCCAGAACAGTTTCAGCTCTGGCCCCAGATGTCATCCTAATGTGTACCTTAATCAAGCCATGTAATAACAACATGTGCCAGAACATAATAGTGCAAAAGTAACGCAACGCACCTCTGTTCAGACAGTGAATCTTATATAGTACTTTCCTACCCTCCCAGATTACCATATACTCTATACAACATTCACACACTTTCTCTACACTGAGTGCTTCCTAATTACATTCACACACATTCACACTCTCGACATGCAGACTGGAGGAGCCAGGGATCAAGTAGATGACCTGCCCTACCTCCTGAGCTACAGCCACACAGTGGTAAATATGAGTAAACCCTCACTAGGTTTTGGATAAAGTGTACACTCACAAACCTGTCAAACCTGTATCTGAAACGCTGACTACCATAGCAGTATAGTATTGCAACATGACATTTGGATCTTCTAACTAAAATAGGAAAATAAGAACATAAATAGTGCCATCATTGCCAGACCTGGCCCACATCTGGTTGACATACACCCTGTCATGACACCAGTCAGTCAGAAGTGCCAGCTTGATGCCGGATCTGGAGAAGACCTGTTTTCTATGAGCCTGGGCCACATAAACCAAACCAGAATCGGGCCAGATGTGGCATGCCATCACATAAACAGTGCCATCTACGCCAGGCCTGACCCATATCTGGATGACATACCACTTACCATGCCAGAAGTCAGCCAGCAGTGCCAGCTTGACACCAGATCCGGGCCAGACCTTTCTGCTAGGTGGGACACAGATGATTGGTCATCACCAAAGTATAGACAGGAAGTGATAAAAGTATGAATAACTCTGGTCCTTTGGTGGGAGATAGGGAGGTAGACTGTACCTCGGCAATGACTCTAAGTTGCTAAAAATTACTTTAAAAATAATAATTCTTAAACAAATTTATCAAAAATCACACCCCAATATTTTTTTGCACCAGCATGACAACCTGTTTTAATTTAGTTTCAAACCAACTAAAATGATTCTTCACCTGAGAGACTTTTGCACCTCCGTGTAGCTCAGCCACCACAGGAACGCTTTAAATAGCGATCCCTCACACTCTCACACACAAAGGTGCTATGACAGGCCTCAGTAAAGCAGAAACAGGATTTACAGGAAACCATCCTTAGGAGAAAAATACACTGCCTGGAAAGCAGTTAGCCAATAAGTTGAGGCGACCTTGACAGGTGATGCTTTGTAATTCACATCTCGCCTACTCTCTGCGGTTTAATTCTGATGGCAGGTAGCTCAGGGTGACAGCACTGAGAAACGCTTTCACTACGCTTTTTTTGTCAGGGAAGAAAGCAGCTGGGGAGTGACAAAGACTGTTTACGTGTATGTGTATGACTGTTTATGTGAACATGTATTTGTGTGAATGAACAAATAAGTCTTTATAATAGTTTGATCCTCCTTGGTTCCAAAACTCTTTCTTGTGCCTGTTCGTCAAGTCGATGGTAGCGGCGAAGGAGCCTTAAACTCTCCTCAGCAAAACTCCGAAAAAAAAAAAGCGAAATAGATCAGAATCTGCTGTATCTCTTTATCTCGTGTTTACCTTTTTAATCTCTTTCTGTGTAGTTGCGAGCAGTCATGAATGTTTATCAAAGCCATTCATCTCTTTGATCTGCAAGTGGCTTCACCTCATCCTGGCAGATGTCTCAGCTGATCTGAACATGCATTTCGATACATCTTAGCCGCAAAGAAACTCTCTCCGCCGCTATAATTCGGCACACAAAGATCGGCTTAGCGATGAGATTGCCTTTTAGAGGTTGGGTCTCTGACTGTTTATGTTCTCCGCAAAGCCAGATAATCACCGTGGTTGACTAGCTCAGGCGCATTGGCAGTTATCACGAATGTGCTCTCTGAAATCACATCCCCGCCTGATGTCATGCTCAATCTGAAAATAATAAATAACCTGTGACATTTTCATAGAAATCCATTACAGTGTTACTGCACACTGTTATCGATTAATAGAGCACAGCAGGGAGGCAGCATCTACGGATAAACACAAAAGCTTTAACATTTGCTGTTCTTATAGCGAGTAAATGCAAAAAGCATGAATAGAAATGGCATGCTACTGTGTGATGATAACTGAGCAGACAACAGGAAATCTAAGTAGAAATTTTTACCGCCGTTTGAATGCTGATTTCTGAGAAACCCAGAGCGTATGTCTTTACACAACACATACACTTTGATCAAGGTGACCAAAACAAACTAAGCTCTTACACACTTTCCAACTAGGTTATGACTCTTATTAGTTCATTTCGAGCCAAAGTGCACCGTATATGTAACAAACTTGAGTATCAAGTTTTCATGCATCTAGATTGTGATAATAAAATGTACAAATATTTATTAGTATTGATTCTAGTGATATGGCTAGTGATGATGAAAGTGACAGGCTTGTCTTTTCATACTGCATTAGTTGGTTAGTAGTAGGCCAAAGCCCTCACTTGTCAATGTCAATGTGTTTAGCGATTAGACTGTGATGCATCATGGCTGAACAGAATCCCAGCTGTGATAGGATTTTGGGCAGGACCACCTCCGGAGTCTAGAGAATGACAGAGAGTACAGATTTGAACCATGTAGAGTGGAGGCTGATTGGCTCAAAGAAAGCGGGCAAGAAGATTATTGGACTGGAGTAATAATGTCAGTGTTGAGACTGACACCATGGGAAAGTGGTAGTGATGTGATGAACAAACTGGCAACCAAACACCCAAGAAAGCAGGCAGGTTAATGATTACAGATCGTCTGTTGGCAGAAGTACAGACATCCTGTACTTAAGTATAAGTATAAATACTACTATTAAAAATACTTCAGTAAAAGTTGAAGTAATAATTCAACTTCTTTACTCAAGTAAAAGTAAAAAGTACAGGCTTTGAAATGTATTTGGTCTTTGGAGGATGTTTCTAACTGAACTTTGAATTTGAACAACAGAATTTTGTTGTTGCTTTGGAAGTGAAAAAACAAAACAAAACCCTGAAACCTTTTTGCATTGACTGACGCCTCTATTTGATTTACAGCCTATAGCACATTTAAACAACAGAGGGTGACCCAAAGTCATTAAGAGAACATTTTCATTCCAAGTGTGTGTGTGTTATTCCATCTGAAGTGGAGAGTTGAAGCTTAAGTGCGAGGTTCAGTAAGAACGTCTCCTGGGAATAGATACTGACTCATGTACATCAGTTTTACATTTGAGAAACTCAAACATTATGTATCTTTGGCTATGATATAAATTAGACAGTGTTTGGAGCATATGCTAGTGTTCAGTTAAATGCTGCCAAAGGCAAAACAAGTGAAACCTTGCCCACTTTGAACATGGTATTATTGCGAGTTAGCATTTGTTGTCTTGGGATTTGGACTTGAGAACTTTGTCTCAAATGAGCTGAAACTGCTAAAGAACAAAAAAAAGGTCTGCATTGGGCAACAAAAACAGGGTCAATGGGCAAAGAAGAGATTCTCTATGATTGGATACGCTCAGGTTCCTTTTGCATTCAGTTCAGTTTTCTTTATATCACCCCAGTCGACACAAACTGTTATTCTAAGGCATTTTTTAATGGTAAAAACCCCATAACATTAACAAAAAGACAAAAAACCCAGATGAACCCAGATGAAAGGGATCAGTTAAGGTGAGGTAAGAGCAAAAGAGATGAAAAAATAACACATTTATGATATGAAAGGATGAGAATCACTTAAGTTGCCCTGTTTGATGCTAAGAGAGTATTTGGAAATTGTGTGGTCTGTGGGGAATTTCAATGAAATATAGAGAATTGCAACACTGTGAATACCAAATGACATGACATGGGAGCTAGCATGGACCAAGAACATTACTGCAAGGACCAAAACAAAGGTCTGCACTGGGGAACAAAAACAGGGTCGCTGAGAATGAAAAGAAGCTCTTTGACTGGATGTACTCGGGTTTCTTTTGCATTCAGTTCAGTTTTCTTTATATCACCCCAAGCTGGAAAGTTTCAGCTCCATAACAAGTCTAAACAAGAGAGATAGACAACCGCACACTCTTACATCCGCATGGCTGACCAATTTAGAATCACCCGTTTACCTAACATGCATGTCTTTGGTTTGTGGGAGGAAAGTGGAGCACATGGAGGAAACCCACACAGCCGTGGAGAGAGCTCGTGTGCACCACCACCGTGCTGCCCTGGTAAAAAACCAGCATTTATGAATTTATAGTCTGTTTCTTCGAGCCAGGCATTCAAGTACTGAGTGAGAGTTGAGCGAAAAGTGACCCCCCCAAAAAAGCAAACAGCAACAAAAAGTAAGCCAGAAAGAGAGGGCTAGGAGAGAAAGCTGGAGATGCTGTATGTACAGTTAGGCTGAGAGTGACAGGAGGAAATGAGGATGAGAGAAATTTAATAAAAGAAGCCGTGATAGCAGATGATTGACATAAATGACAGAATGTGATGGATGACGAGCAGCGAGAGAGCGAGAGTGAGTGTGTGTATATTAGAAATGGAGGACTATCTGTGATGGGAGGGGGTTAAAGGTTTAAGGACAGCTTTACTCAGACAGACAGCCGTCGGGGTTGTTGACCTCACAGATGTGTATGTGTGTGAATATGCTTGTGCTGAGTAAGGATCAAAGAAAGTCGAGTTAACAGTACTGAGTGTACATGTGTGCATGTGTTTGTATATATAAATATGTGTGATGAACAGAGAGAGTTCATTACCAGAAATATTGACAGGGAGCCTGTGAATGCAGCTTGTGTGTACGTATTGTATATGCTGTCTCCGTACCCCTGTGCTATTTTCTGCTTTCATCGCACAGCATTTGTCTCTATTTGATTGTGTTTGTGGCAAACAGCGTAAAGTGATTTTTTTGTTTTGTTTTACTGACTCAGCAGGACCTCTAATGTTTCAAATGATAAATTTCTGCACCAAACATCCAATTAATCTATTTTTTAAACCTGCCTTTTTTATTTCATCTTGTCCGGGTTTGTCTTCACTTTGTTTTGTCTCCGTTTTGAAAGGCATCGCGCCTCGCTTTTATTCCAGCTACTTGTCAAGAGTGACTGCTCAGTGTTTATCAGACCAAAACAGTCTCCTGTCATTTACTTAAAAGCCAAATCCATCATCTAAAAATAAGCTGAAGTCTGTCCTCCACTGAGAACTGACACATGAGAATGAAAACGGCTTTTTATAGTGAAATTATCCAACAGAGCTGTCGATCAACATGGGAGATGATGTGCGAGAGCTTGAGATCAGCTCGGAATGGTCTTTGAATCTTAACCTGATTAAAGCAGGAAATATAGAAATATTTTCTGCTTTAATCAATAAACATATAAGTGTTTGTTGATTGGAAGTCGATGCTAGGTGATGAAAAAAATCAGGGTAAACTTTTGCTAATTCAGGATCAGTGTTTCCTGCTTAAATTAGTTTAAGCTTCAAAGACCATTTGGAGCTCATCTATAACACATGACGTTCTATTACACTGTGCCATTATTTACCTAAAAAGAACTAGAATGCAAGAATGCATTTTCGTTAAATAAATTACAAATAAAAACTAGGATTTTGGAAAAAAAAGGCTACTATGTGTACTTGGAAAACTACAATAAAAGTATAGAGAAATTATCCTTAGTTTTAGCGTCTGTAAAAAGTTTGTTACAACTTTCCCAATGATGCATTGATTGACGTCTGTATTGAGACTGTGGATGTGAGTCAACTGCTTTCAAAAAGTGCAGTAATGCTATTGTAATAACTGTACAGATTTTCATACTTTTTTTCCTCTGACATATTCCCTCCATACCTAAAAGACTAAAACTAACACAGAAACTATTAAAAACTAAACTAAAAGTAACATTTTGAATAATAAAAAGTCAGCCGAAAAATAAGAAAATCCACTCGAAAAAAAAAAACCTGAAACTAAAACTGAATTAAAAACAAAAAGGCAAATTGAAATACAAATAATAACTAATTGGAAAATGTATAATAACTATAATAACTATAATAACTCTGATTTCAACACAGTTCAGAGGTGGAATGACATCAGGAAAGGTCTTAGGGAAGTAACTGTTGCTACCTTTCAATCTGGGAAAGGTGAATAAAGTTGTTCCTCTTCCCTTTAAGCGTTGCTGTAGTTCCAGCGTTGTGATTTTTTCATCCTCTCCACGCACCTCCTACCTACTTGGAAGTAGATGAAGTTATGCCAGAAAATTTTGCTGTAATCTAGGAAAGGTTTTCAGGCCATTTCCAAACAATTTTAAATCCATTATTCCTGTGGAAAACATTCATGACAGTCGCCAGTCTTCCCAGGAGTGAATGTCTGAATAAATTCCCCCAAAATTCAGATTGCCCAACACTGAAAGAAACTGCAAAAGACAGAAAGAAATAAGGGTGGGCCAAGATTTTTCCACAAAAGTGACAGAGTGATACGGAAAAAGATTGTTGCTGCTGACAGTGTTTCTGTAAACCATCAAATCATGTGATGCACTTAGTTTTTTAACACTGTGTCTGTACTTTGGCTTAGGTTTTGTTTTAAATTATAAATTTATCTAATTTCAAGAAGTGGAAGCAACTAATCATTTTTTATTAAGTCCTGATATATAAAAACATTTGCAGTGACACAAGGCATACTTTATTTTCACTATAAGAGTAAATAGACACTGAAGTGGGCCAGGGGTAGCTCAGATAGCCTTTTACAATCACACAACTTTACACACGAACGCACACACACAAACTTGTTTTCATGTCTTAGTGAGGACTGCTCATCTGTTCGACATTCCCTCATTAGAGCCATAGCTTACTACTTTGTCCTCATCTGTTGTGCCTTACCTGCTGTACCTCTTGAGTTTCTTGCCCCCATTATTGGGTTTCCTTCCTTTGCTGCTAGCGTGTTTGTGGCCTTCTTCCTGTTTTTTTTTTTGAGTTCTGCACTTTGCCTACCCATTGTTGCCTTGATCACTGATCGCCTGAGGTTTGTGCCTGCTTGATGCTGATTTACACCTGCCTGCAAAGCTCACCCCTCGCTCATTCTCCCACCTGCTTCTGTCTGCATTACCTTAATAGCCGTGCTTCAGTTGTAGCACAAATGATTGCACGTAGCTTCTCTGGGTGCAGATACAACCTTATTTTGCTATTATTTCAACTATACATTACATTTTCTTACCACATTGACAAGGAGACTGCTTTGCCTTAATTGCCGTGATCTTAAGAAGCATAGAAAGCTTGACATGTATTTATTTTTTAGTGGACTAAGGTTAAAATGAAAACATCTTTAGAAGGGATAGCTGACCTCGGGCACTCTCAAAGTCAGTTTCATTTTCCACAGCTGATGTTATTCTTTGATACAGTGTTAATGCGGCGCTGAGAGGTTCATTTTCCTAGCTGTGAGTTGAATTAGCTCAGTACTGAATAAACTGCTTTGATAAACACAAAATGGTGCCTGCTTTCTGCTGCTTTCCTCCGGTTTCTCAGCCAAGCCGACTGATTGAGAAGTTTGGACTGCAGCTGCGGCAGTTAGACTCGACGTGGCGTCGGGATTTTTCCCTTTTCGCTCACAGTTTTTCTCACCAAAGTTTTCTTCACTATGGCCTGCCACTGTGACACTTTGACACAAAATGGTGCCCTGCCATGCAGGGTGTTCACACATTTACCAAGAGTTAACAGTCACAGTGCTAAACCCCCGCGGGGGCTGAGACACAGACATGGCTGAGGTCTGTGCGGGTGTGACACTGAGATCCAAACACAGATCGCATCTCACCCATGATCCAACATTATTTACATAAATAATTAGTTTATTCCGAAAACACTCATTTAACTTCTATCACACAGAATAAGGAACTCACATTACGCAAATTAACTCCAACTAGTTCTCCGTGATTCTGTCGTGTCTGAAAATAATCACTGCCTCCGTCATCTGTTACCTGTCAATACTGAATGTAATTCTTTTCCCAGAGGTCGACGCCTCACCTCACCTCTTGCCATGAGCTCTGGGTATTGACTGAGAGATAAAGATAGCAGACACAAGTCCCAGAAATGAGCATCACTCTATCCGTAAGGGTGAGTTTATGCTCACCCTTAGGGATAGAGTGAGGAGCTCAGTTATGACGCAGCAGCCTCAGTGGAGCTGCTTCTCATCCGCATGGAAAGGAGTTGTGGTTGCTCGGTTATCGGCCTCCTGGATGACTCCTATGTGAGGTGCTTTGGGCTGGAAAGATTGTGTCTCTTACCTGGCTTCAGAATTCGTCAGTGTTTATCTGGAGGAGCTGGAGCATGTGAACGGGGAGAGGGAGGTTCCGGGAGGTCTAGTTAAACCGCTGCCCCCGTAACCTCTGCCAAGGTAATCGCCTGGAAAATGGATGGATAAATGTATGGAGTATAAATTATACTCTGGTTAAACGCTGCCTATCCATTGACTTCCGTCATAGCTTGAGGAAAAATGATGTACTGCTAGCACTTCAGGTCAAACAATGCATGAGGAGGAAGCTCTGGTATCGGAAAATGTTTGTCTGAGATGCGGCCTACAGCTACAGGTTTCGGCCTTTACTGATGCCCGTGACTTTGGATGAACACAGCTGCTCGAACACACAGACATGTGCACATTTAATGGCTGAGGGTCAAGTTTATTCTGAAATTTGGATCACATCTGGCAAACCCAATATGTGCTATTACTCACATCAAGACTATTTCATGGCATTCGACCTAAAACAAGCCACACGCCCTATCGGAGCTCTAAAAACCCAAAGTAGCCCAGATTGTATGGCTGTAGCTCAGGTGATAGAGCGGGTCACCTACGGTACTCACCGGAAGGTTAGTGGTTCAATTCCCGTCTGCTCTAGTCTGCATGCCAAGTTTCCTTGGATAAGATACTAAGCCCATGTTGCCATCTGATGCATCCATCGGAGCGTGAATGTGAGTGAATGTTAGATAGAAGCACTAGAAACCCTAGATAAAGTGACTGGGTGAATGCACAAGTTGTATAGAGTTCTCAGTGAGAGTAAAAAAGCGCTATATAAGAATCAGTACATTTACCATTGTGTTTATCTTCTTTGATTACCCTGCTTTTAGCAGGTTTTCTTGATTTACCTATGTTGTATTCGTGTGTGTGCAGATGTGTGTGCGTGTGTGTGCTACCAAAGGTTTTTAAAACTTTGGTAGTTGTCTAACCGATAACGAAAATCTGTATATTATTAACACCAAACTGTTATTCACAGAGACGCTTCATTTAAACAAGGACAATTATGCACCCACTCATGAGCACACAGGTACTGCAGTGAACTCCCACAGCTTCGCAGTATCTCACTGATTGCTGTTTGTTGTGGTAACGCCCCAAGTAATGCACCGTTGAGCGTGGTGTGACAGACATGGCAGTAACTCAGTCTGCCCATCTGCTGGTTTGCCCTCATGCTGGCCAGTTTATTGTTGATAATGATAAATACAAAGCGCAAAAGACCAAACTATCTGCTCTCTTTAACCGCATCCCTTTCAGTTCACGTTCTGGTTTCCGTCTAACCAGTTAGCGGAGCAACTTCTCCACCCACCGAGCTTTAAGTCTGAGTTTATCTATGCTTCCAGACAGGCTCTGCCTAAAATGTTTGTTTTCAGACTCCAGTGTGTGGCACACTTTGTGTGTGTGCATGCACATGCACACATATATGCAGAATCATTTTCCATATTGCAGTTTATTTCGCCATCTACCACTCTTTGTTTGCTAAAACCCACAGTAAACTGTCTTCTTGAATAGGTTTCAGCACAATGTTTGGCAATCAGAAAACTGAAACCGTTTAGGAAGTCTTGTTCCACCAGGAGCCAATCAGTAATGTAACAGAGCAGTGAGCAGGTAATCATCAGTGATAACAATAAAGTGACTTTCTAGGTTTCGAGTTCACCTTTTTTTTTTACAAACACAAATTTTTAATAAAAATGCTAAAAAGACGGGCAATGATTTACTTTACCAAATAGACTATCCCAGCCTTGCCGTAATGGTCTATTTGATTCACTTTTTATTGTTTATTTTATTATGTTTTCACTTGCTAAATACGGGACAGACTTGACTGGGGAAAAGAAAGGGGAGAAAGAAAGAGGGAAAGAAAAACAGCGGGGAAGAGGACCGGTGATAAAGGGCAAAAAACAAAAACCAACAAAATAAGCAGACAAAAATACATATATCAATCACCTGGATCACCTGTTGAGAAAGAAAAAAGAGAAAACAAGCACCAGAAAACATATAGACACAGACATACAGGCACACACAGATACAAACATCCATTCCCACCCTCATGCTCTCATATGCAGTTACTCAACACTCACCCACATGGAGACAGACATAAAGAGACACTGTACACACAATCACACTCCCCAAACGTACTCTCAGCCCCAGGTCTAGGTACCCTTGCCCCTGGAGGGGGAAACTGCACCCAGACAAGGGTAGTGCTACCCTTTTCCCTGGGGTGGAGAGAAGCAGACTGCCCCAACTCAACAGCAGCAGGGAGGCCCCACATTCCAGACCCCAATCGGACGGCCAACTTCTCCCAGCCCCCCCGCTCCAACAGGCCACAGAGAATGGGGGGGTGTGAAGACTCCAAACCTCTCTCTGCCCGCTCATATGTAGTGTTGATGCATGTGTGTTCTAAGGTGCATTTAAAACCCACGAGGACATGGAGCTACCTGCCAGAGAGCAGCAGGTAAGCGCATAGCCCCTCCTGATAGCCCTCAATGTCTACATGTATTTAAAATTGAGAGGTGGGCAACGACGCCAGGGGTGAGGTTGTACACCCTGATGGTACTTTGGATTCCGTGTAGCGTGCCCACCCCCAAGGTCCTATATGTATGTGTTATGAGAGTGTGAGTAATGTGAATGTCTAAGTTGTGGGATAAAATTGAGGCACAGGCAGCCAGAAGGGGACAGAGGGGGGATGCCTCCCCTGCACCCTGGTGACACACCTTTAACCCAAGGCCCTGCATGTGTGGGTGATTGTGGTGGAGCAGGAAGAGGGAGGCAGCTGGAGATGGGGAGGGAAGGAAGGGAGGGGCAAGTGACCCCTCCCTGGGGCCAGCTCCCCCGCTGACCCCAGTAGGCACCCCCACACTCTGCAACCCGCCAGGGAAAGGGACCGGGGCCCAGTTCAGCCACGCTGCCCGGCCCCACAGAGCCCGGAGCAGCCCACCTGACCCCATCACAGAGAAAACGGCACCCACCCCGTCATCCACTCATCTTCCAGACTACACAGGACAATAGACGCCCAGGCTGAGATCTTCCTCCACCTCTCCTATATCTCCCCCTCCTGCAGAGTGAGTTCCTGAAGAGAGGAGACCTCCTGCAAGATGTAACAGCCACCCCCACCAGTTGAAGAGCCCCCCTCTAAGAGGTCTGTGGGTCTCTTGTAAAAGGACAACATCTGCCTCTAGTTTTTTGAGTTGGTTAAATATGTTTAACCTCTTTTCTCTGGAGCCAGCTCCACACCCATAGGTGTGAACATGAGTGCAAATGGTTGTCTGTCTCTGTGTGCTAGCCCTGCGACAGACTGGCGACCTGTCCAGACTGTACCCCACCTCTCGCCCTATGACAGCTGGGATAGACTCTAGCGCCCCCTGCAACCCTGAAAAGGATAAGTGTAAGCTATTGTTTGTTTGTTTTGGGGAGCTATCCACGTTGTTGAAGAGGGATCAAGGTGAATTGAGCCACAGTCAGCCAGTTACTCTCTGCTGTGAGCACTACGCTGCTGGAGAGAGAGCAAAGATAGAAAAAAAAAAAGCCCAAGGCTCTTTCACGCGAGCTCGCTGTCTACAGGTGTAAGCCTTTTTGTGTATTTCGATTTGTATCACATCTCAGCAGACTGCCGAACAGTAACAACAGTTTCTTTCTGTTTCTATTCTTTCTTTTGTAGTCAGAAAGCAAGTGGCTTTCCCAGATTCACATCTAATTGTCTGATAGTTCCTTAGTGCAAAACAACCCAAACCCCTGAAGGCTGACAACAGAATGTGCCATATTCAAACCTCTAACATCAGCAGTCTGCTGTTGTCTTTGCTATTGATGTGTGATGACATCAACAAAAGGCTCTCTAAGCTCTCCAAGGACTTCAAAAACACAGGTTATGGGAAAAGGAGGAAAAGAAGTTTGGAAAAGATGTACACAAATGATTTGAAATAAATTGCTCTTTTGTAAAGAAAATCAGTTATAAATGGCATATCGGCCAGTTTGGCCTGAGAACAGAGTGTCTGGTGCACAAATCTCCAAGAAATCCTGGATTTCGGGGCACAAGTTTAGCTCACGGGATGAGCAGGTGACCATTTGCCGCATGTCACTTTTGGCAGATGGCATAGCCGCAAAGATAGTCATTGGCTTGGTCACACATTCAATTTCCAAGCTGTGGAGCTAGCATGTCCTGCTCACTGATGCTGTGGATTCCACCCACAGTCCAACCACACTCTAGCACAGCTGGGCACTAACTGCCCACAGGGATGATTGTGAATGTCGACATGTCTGTGTTAGCACCGTGATGTACTGGTGGCCTGTCCAAAGTGTCTCTGAGTATTTTGCCAAATAGGTTTCAGCTGTTCACAACCCTTGAGACGGAAAAAAAAGAAAAAAGAAAGAAAAGAATAGGATAGAATAGAGACTGAATAAATGAAGGGTGATGTTCTGAAAAGTTTCCCAACAAACTGGAGCGCTCACAGCTGGGTGTGAGCGTGTCTCTGTCCAAGGTGCTGAAAAATCTTCACGGCTAGATGAGCTCAGCTTTGCAGACATCTGTCCATGGTGCTGAAATCCAGCAATGAGCTCTCAGTCTTGCAGCCACAGATGTGGCCAGTCAGAGCGTGAACAGAGAAGGCATGAAAGCCTGAAAATCTTCTCTAAAAGCTGAAAAGTTCTTACGAAGTATGCTAACAAGTTGTAGCTTTTTTTTCTTTTTTCTTTTAGTAGCTACGTACAATTGACTCTATAAAATATTGCAGACCACTCTTGCAATGTATACCTGCTCTTTGATCCAAATTTATGATGATTTTTGTTTCATCTGTTAGATGTTTTTTGATTTCTAGTGTCTGAACATACCTTTCCCAACTGCACACACAGAGTGAAGCTGTATGTGAAGAGTGTGGTGCAAATTTTCTCCTACAATAGTGACTCTGCTATTTCATTATGTCAAGCTGACCTTACTAAATGAAAGACTTCACATTGTTTACTCATGTAGTTGTTCAGATATACTATATATGTCGATGTACAATGTTCATAATTGGACTAACTGAATATTAGTCCTTGCACTATGTCATGCTGTCTGTAGTGTAAATTGACCTCTTTGCAAGAGTAAATGAAACTCATAAAGACAACCTGGTTGTGTACACCTAAATGTTTTTCAGATTTCACAACATTTCTGTAGATGTTTCAATAATACACACTCAAGATGTGACCCAATAAATGACTTCCCAAAATCTGCTGGCCTGGAAGTCCAGCAGTTCATCTAAACAAAAGGCACTTAGACTAAAACAGATATACTTGTGTTTGCTATACCATAAAACAATAAAAGAAGGTACGACCTCTTCTCGTGACCCCAGGATGTGAGTGTGTATGCCAGAACACTCTGGAAGGCACACAGAGTCTTTACAGACTGCTAAGGATCAGACCTCTATCAATATGCAATTGATTATAAAACTCTAAGCATATATGAGTAAAGATTTCTAAGCATAAGTGACAATCAACCATATAAACCTAACATCTGTACCAAACCACCTGACTAACCTTTTATAGCTAGCAGGATCATTTCTGAGAGGAAATGCTAGTTGGCTAGCCTCTCAGAACCATGACTATAGCATATAGATACTGTCAACTGATACTAATTTTAACAACTAGTAAATCATGCAATGTTCCATAGCAAAGATGTATAACTAATGTCAGTTTTCCAAACTAATAACCCAGGGTGGTTACCCAGCTATCTTTAATTTAGCTACAAAAAAGCATTGCTTCATTATGTCCCAGTCAGCTTTGATGCATTATAACTACCAACCTGTGGCACGTTTTCAAATTCTTAATTCTGTATTTAGTGATGAGTGAATCAAAATTCTGTCATTCACACATATTTTGGTGACTGTTAAGTTAAATTTTGATTTTTACATTTTAAATTTTTAAAAAAGCAAATAAGCTAACATCTTATTTTCAGAGGCATAATAAATATGTAAATCAGAAGATTTGGCAATTATAATAAATCTTTTTACAAAGCATATAGATGTTAAACATCGCTCTGACAATGTTCATTCATTAAGTTTCATTAAGATTGGCCCACCCATTAAGAAGGAGATATGGTACATACAGACATATATACACTGCAATTATTATAGTCAGATATTTATAAATAAAGAATACACAAAATTATCAAGTAGTGCATCAAAAGTGCAGCATACTGGAAAACCATTCATGCAAGTCTCATCCCTGCTTTGGCCAGAGCTAGCTGACCGAATGTATTTTTTCTCTTCAGTATGTCTTCTTTTGACTATGACACTAAAAGTCTGTACCTTACCCTGTATTTAAAATCCAAGTTAGTAGACGCATCAGTCAAATTGTTTGGAAATAAATATTCCCTTATATTCCTTTGGGCTGTGAGCCAGAATCACAAGAAGCCATCTTAGCCATTAGAAGACAGCTGAGACTGAACCAAAATGCATTTCCGTGGCCACTTTCCATAAACATTCAGTTTGAATGTGGGTTCAATTATTCAGGGCTATGCATGGCAACGATATGTATGTGTTTGTGAGGCTGAAAAATTCATGATGCGGACAACAGAAATTCCTGCAGTGTCAGGTTATAGTTCAGGCTTTAATTCCCTGCCCTCTCCTCCCTCACAACTCCATCCCACGTCCTAAGCTGTTCAGGTTGTTACGGTATCCACCTTTAGGCATTTATAGTCATGTGTGCTTGACTGTTCATTCGAATGAGATAAAACAGGAAATATTACAGATAGTTAGAATTCCCTGTTGTGTAAGTTTTTATTAGTGTTTCCAAACTGAATGTACCATTCGTAGCATCCTTCCTGTCCCCTATACCACAGCAACGTGCATCTGCATGGCTGCACTCTCCAGTTAGAGCGGCATGTGAAAACTTACCCAGTTGCAGATATAAATAAATCAGTGCTATGGCTGACACCCTGGCTGAGGCAAGCCCTGTGGTAGATGTACAGTAGCAGCTACATGAGTGCAGCTATACCATAGGAAATATAGCTTCATATGTTGATTTGTGTGTGTGTGTGTGTGTGTGTGTGTGTGTGTGTGTGTGTGTGTGTGTGTTTGTGTGTGTGTGCGCAAGTGAGAGAGAGAAAGATCTGGGGGAGATGGAGGGGGCTTAGATAACTTTAGTTAAATTCAGTCCTCTCCGGAGCCGCACCTCTGCCTAAATGAAGTGAGAGCTGACAAACACACAGATACACACAAAATATATATCCAAGTACCGACATGTCTTCGCAGTGCTGCAAGATGGCAAATCTGTTGCTCGTGAATTCATATTCAGCAGGAGCGTCTGCTCAGCAGTGTGTGGCTTGCTAAATATTCAGTGCTAAACACTTTATTATTGGTCCGCTAACTCATCTGTACCTGCCAAAGACGTACACATGAAATCATGAGTGGCTTGAAGCTTTAGGCTCTGCTGAGGTTGCATTTGGCATTTGAAAGCAAAGTATCTTCCTTGAAAACATTCACGCTGAAATGGCTCATGTCCATTGCTCTTTTTTTATTATCAGGTTTTAGATTGTTTTATATTTTATGGCTTTGCAGTCACTGTACTGAAGCTGAGCAACTGCTCATACAGGACTGTGTGCAGTTTTAATATCGTTTTTATTGCTTTAGCAGTAACAGATGCCAATGTCACCCTCTACCTACAGTCGATCTCAGATGTCAGAGGTAAAGGCTGATTCAGTCTGTTTTTATAATGCACCTTATCTTTGTATTTTTTGACTTCTAAATACGAAAAGCTCTCTAATATAAAAGTAGAAAGTCTTTGGAAAATATACTTTATGGAGAAAATGACAGTTTCTTTACATTTTGTGCAAAGTGTTATGGAACATAGATATTGGCCTGTAGTGAATTTAAGGGGTTCATATGCTATTAGTTTTTATATCCTGGTGTCAACAAATAATATGTCAGTGTGATGTTAACAAGTCTATGCTGTGTGGTTAAAATATTACTCAGTTTGTTAGTTTCAGTGCAATTTCTGTTTAATCCAATCTTATAACTTCCCAAGCACTTTTTTCTATGTAAGTGCTTTCTATCTAACATCCACACTTCGATGGATGCATTGGAGAGCAACTTGGGGGTTAGTATCTTGCCCAAGGATATTTAGCATGCAGACTGGAGGAGGTGGAGATTGAACCACCAAGCCTCTAATTAGTGACCTGCTGTACCTGCTGAGCCACAGCCATCCCAAGCTTTCATCCAGATGGATTTAAGTGAAACAGTTAAGTTACATGTAATGCAGGACCTTTATTGTCTCATTTTTGCAATGAATTCACTTGATGTCACCATATCTGAGCTGTTACTGTGACATTAACAGGTTGTAGCACATTTAAAAAAAACTATTTTAATGCTGTGCCTTTTTCTTTTGGTTATTTTCAGCCACGTATTTCCTGTTTTTAATGTTTACCATTTCTCAAAATTAAACCTTCTTGTTCAAACGATGGAATAAAATTATTTTCTCAATACCCGTGTAAATCGAATTCCAACTATTGCTGGACTTTAGTCTTCACCACTTGCTCCTTTATGGTAATGGACATGCATATCTGCTTCAAGTCTACAAGGATACAAGCATACAAAAGGTGTGGCTTACTTTGGAGGAAGGCCTATTTTCACTCTTTCCATTTCATTCTTATCACCTGGCTGTTTCACCCCGACCTCACATTCCTCTTTCTGTCCTTTCTGCCTCCTTTACTTTTCCTTTTTGTCCATTTGATTCCACATTTCCTCTCAGAGGGCAATACTAGCTGGTATCTGACATTTGCATTGTTTTGACAGCAATAACACCTAAGCGCACACACTAACACAACAACAGAAGCACCCAACGCACAGAGCTGTCATGGTCTTATCTGAGGTATATAATTGATAGAGACAGATTCAGAGCCATAGACAGACAATGTTAGTGACACTAAAACAAGTGCACACATAGAATAAAGAGTAGGTTTCACCTCTGCAGCAATGTGTGTGTGTTTGCTTGTGTGTGGGCACTTCCTGACATTCTGCATTAAGCATGAGGCCAAGCCTTGGACACGCAGAGATGTGTGAGTCACACTGATTAGTCAGTCTTGCACCGGTCTGTGAAAGCAGCCCAGCCGTCACCTAGTTTGTATGCTGTGCATGTTTGTGTGTGTGTGTGTGTGTGTGTGTGTGTGTGTGTGTATGTGTGTGGGCTTGTGTGATGGGCAGGTAGAGTATTAGCCTGCAAGGAGCTAGGTCCTTGTTAGCAGGCATCTGGCAGGCAGGTAGATGTAGAGTGACAGAAGGGTTCACGGCATTCACACACAGATAAACAGACAGGGGACACACACACACACACACACACACACACACACACATGCATCTTATACTGTCTTGCCTATCTTGCTTCAATGCAGAACTAACAAACCGTCAGGTGAACATGCACACACGGATAGCACCAATCATTCACAGGTGCTACTACTTACTAGGATGTTAATCGCATTTTCAGATTTTCTGTGATCACATTTATATATACTGTATATTTATATTTATCCATACCTTACTATTAATCACTACCTTGTTCAGCTTGCTTCATCTGAAATTTAATCAGCTCTCTCCTGATGGTTCTATGCTATTTATTTTTAGAGTTAATAGGGTAGCTCAGCAGCTTCAGAGTTCAGGGCCACAGTCTGGAGCGTCTGTTAGAAGCTGAAATAAAATGTAGCTAAATGTTTTTTTTAGCTAAATGTTTTTTTAGCTAAATGTTTTTTTCATAGTCTGTATTGGTGTTTGGTTACCTGAGATCTTTCTAATCAGAGTTTCAGGTGTATCGACACATCATTGTCATCAAAATATGCAAAAAGTATAAATTTTTAAAGCACCATAAACACAAATTTATTGAATCATTTTTATTCTCTTTGTGTCAAGGAGTTGTACGATAAAAGATGCTCTTAAACACTACTTAGACACTCTTGGTTTCTTGGTTGGTTCTTATAGATACATTGCTTTGGATTTGGAATGAATTTCATCTGAAATACCAAATGATGCAATGTCCATACACTCTCCCAAGCACTTTGCTATGATATCCTTTTCTCTGTGAAGGTTCTCAGTCATCCAGGTCATCGTAGTCAAAGGAGCTTGCAAAGAAAAGCGTCTGGACTTCTTTAAGTTGCTTGAAGATGTTTCACCTCTCATCCGAGAAGCTTCTTCAGTTCTAAGGTCAAATGGTGGAGAGTCCCAGATATAAACCTAGTGGGAGTAAACCCCCACAGAGGGACAAAAGGACCCCCTGATGATCCTCTAATCGCCTGAGCCAAGGTGTGAAACTGGGTGTGGGTCCCAATACCCTTTTCTCCTTTCTTACAGTGTTAACAGTGAGCAGTGCAAAATGGTGAACAGTAGTTTGTAGCATTGCCTCAGAGCAAGAAGCATCCCCAGCTACTTCACTGTGGGGCTTGGTTGTTCTCCTTAGTGAATAGAATGCCATGCTGTATGGTTAAATGTAGTCTGAAGTGGCTAGTAAGATTAGAAAAGTGTTATACAAATGCCAGTCCATCTCATTACACTTAGCAATGTGGTCTGCTAAATACTAACGTCAATAAACAACACAAATATCCCCACATGACAAAAAGGGAAGCAAGCTAAGCTTAGCCCACTAGCTGCTAGTGGTAGTGAGTCAACCGGGCTAATATCAGCTAAAGGAAATCTAATTTTGTCTGGTGAATTCTCGTAATCATTTAATTTGTCATTTTATTCATGGAATTCTTGGAAGCAGCCACAAAAGAGATACAAGTGCAAGAAAAAAGTTGCAGTGAACAGTTTTCCATTATATTTATCACTTTGTCTCACTCCATTACAAAGAAACTCTTTGTCTACTGTCAAATATGTCTTGAACAAGAATAGCCCATAATTCTGTTGCTTCATGTCTTTGGAAGTATCATCAGGTGGCATCACCATGCCGAGTTTCACCAAAATATTGATGTCAGCGGTGTAAATATCTGTTCTGTCACTCTTTTCACTGTAATGTATTCTCTGGAAGATTGTCTAGACAAGTGTATAAATGTTTAATTTCACTGCCTTCCAGTGTTTTGGGCAATGGGTTTTTGACTTATTTATACTGTGAACAGACTGTTGTGTGACAGTTCAGACTTCTTGTTGAGGAGAAGGGGAGAACATTTAGGTCACAATGTTTCATGTCCATGCAAATTGATCAGTACATGGATTGAGGGCGATGGCAAAGTAAGCAGGGTGTCGTTTTTAGAACAGAAGACTTTGATTTCAAGGTCCAGTTATAAAAGCCTGTCCAAAAATAGAGTTTGGTTGTTGTTGTTATGCACAGTATTAGCATTTCTGCTGTCATGCGATGGTGCACAGCAGTGTTGACTTTATGCCTTTGAAGGAATGTAACAGTGGAACCAGACATTCACACATTACTTGGCTCATGACATTGCACCATCTGTCCCCATTAGATGCTGTGACTTTCCTCCCGGAGGCCTCGCAGGAATAGGGGGTGGAGGCAAGGGGGGATGACCCAGCCAAGTTCTGCCCGAATGTGGAGCCTTCCCGAGGGTTTAGTGTGACTGCCAGCCCCCTGTCTGGCTATGGGTCTCCTAGGCCTCTGAAAGAACAAAGTGTGTGAGGGTTTCAGGGAACTGAAGAGCACTAAAGTGATACAGTTTTTGAAGAATATGAATTTGACTATTATAGCTGAGTGAAAAGAACAAAGAATGCATCCAAATGCTGAGTCACACTGGGATGTCTAACTTCTACAGCTGTGCTGGGGTAAATGTCTATTCGGATGCTTTTTGATGCATTGTATTTGGTTTTGTTTTTTTACATTTTGCTATTCAGCTTTTTGCTTTGATGTAAATATGGAGCAACTGACACTTCCCTCACTCAGCAGCGATTACGATGCTTCACTGCACCTCATTATTACCAACTCATCGACTTTGTCATAAGATTTACTGACTTTTCAGAGACTGACATGTTAGTGTTATTACATAAGTTGGTCCTTTGGTATTTAATAGGAAAAACTTGCATTCTTTGATGATTACTTTATTGAAATTACAGGTAAAATAAGGCAAAATGCTAATCCAGCAAAAAAAAAAAATTATCAGTATTAGTATTCATATGAACTCTTTTGTCACCTGCTGCTGGTGCCTGGCAGGTAGTGTGCAGTAGGTTCATTTTTTTAATCCTGAAGACACTTGCCTGCTGCGACTGGAAATTATGTAATAAACCATAATGGCTGTGAGGCAGAACTAAAACAGCACAGTGGCAGGACACCAAACCAAAACAATGAGCTGTAAAATGTTTAAATATCTTAAAGAGTTGAGGGTAATTTCAGAGTGGGCGATATTTGTCCATGATACTGCTATAATGGCTGTCAGAATGACACAAGACTTTTCAGAAACGACTGGATTTTGCACAACCTCTACATGTTACAGCCATTTCAATCAATGTCAAACAGCTACAATAAAATAATTAAATGCAACAAAATTATTGAAAGGAGGAATAATTTACAGTAGCAGGTAGTAGTAATCTATACTTAAAAACCAAGAGTGGGACATATCAAACCAATACTACAAACCTGTGCAGTGTGTCCTGTCTATAGTGCTGTGCAAAGGTCTGAGCTAATCCTCAACACTTTTTTCATAGTTCCATCAATTCTGACCAACAAATTAGGCTGAAATAAATAAATTCCCCAGCTATGACAGAGATGCTGTATACCATTCGAACCAATGATTTCTGACTCAGACCTGTTGCCACTTTCAGTCCAGTTCTTGTGTAGTTTGGCATCAGCCTTTTCTCTCTGTTTCCCTTCCTTAAAAATACCTTCTTAGCAGCCACACTTCCAACGAGATCATATCTGATGAGGCGTCGACACATCTGAAGGGTCAGGTCCTTGCTGGACCTGTTTCCTATTTCCTAAGAAAATAACTTTCAGATACTGTTCATCTGCTTCTGATTACTTTTTTGTTCACTGCTTCATAAATTTCCTTAATTTTTTAAGGACACACAGCACAACATGGTGAGATATGCTATTTTTGACTAACAGCGCTTTTGGGAATCACCTTGCTAACGCAAAAAGTACTATTTTATCCCTGTTAATCTGGGTGATCTTTGGCATTTTTAAAATAGATTAAGTTAGAGAAAGTGGAACAAGTGATATTTTTCTGTGGCAGACTGCTAGTAACAAAGGGCCTAGAGGTACAATTTAAAATTGGTTCTTTGGTTTTTCTGTAGACACAACACTGGTTCATCTCTCAAGTTAGCTGCCTTTTCAAGCTTGAATGATTCATAGGAAAGTGTTGGGTGGCTTAACAACAACAACAACAACAACAACAACAACAACAACAACAACAACAACAACAACAACAACAACAACAACAAGCATTCCTCTGAAAATTGGGGAAAATAGTCAAATCCTGGAGAACTATTGTTCAGGATTACTTTAGAAAAATACAACTTTAATTTTAGCTGAGGGTTGAACAAGAGCATTTGATTAATTTTGGAGAAATTGTAGATATTTTATTACACTGTGACTTGTGTAAATGTTGTGGCACAATCAACCACGATCCAGAGCTGAAGTTATGACATTTTTGCCACCTGTATTTGTGACTCATTTGAACTGTTTTCTACAACACTGCTGGGGACTCTCTCTTTCCTTCGTTCGTTCGTTCTTTCTTTCTCTATCACACCGGTATATGTTTTTGTCCCAAGCTCCTTCTAGTTTCATAGCTGCTTATAGAATTTTAATGTGGGTGACTACAGAGGAAAGCTGAACTCTTAACCGAGGCAGCGTTTGTGTCATGCTCTATCCATTAAGCTACAGGGAGAATAAAGACCCTGAATCCTGCTGTTCATGCTGCAGCACAGGTCAACAGGTACATCTGGTGCAGCTTTTACAATTGAGTTCTCCTGTGGCACAGATTGGATTGCTTATATGTAGCTGACGTTCTCAGAGGTAATTAATTCAGTGTCAGTCAGCACACAGCTCTCAGGAGGACATGAAGGGGCACCACTGGATGTGATGATAGGTTTAGTTTGGAGTTTTCTCTCCTCTGTAACAGCTGAAAATGACCATGTCATTGATTGTGATTTTCAAGCAACACCTTTGCTTATGCTTACAAGGAGGATTTACCTGGACATATTTGCTTTTAATGAAAAAAAAAAAAAAAGCTGAGTTGAAGTAGTATTCTGCGTAGGAGTATGATTTCTAGGGCTCTGGGCAAAGTACTGTAATGACACTCTTAAAAGTAGTCTGCTGTGTTCTCTGCTTCTGATGGATACTTACAGGCAACAAGACAGAACATATAAACAGAAGGTGGGATGAAAGATGGGTCAGCAGTGGCTGACTTTGTCCAAGCGTTGAAGGTAATTAACATACATTTTGAAAATGGATTAATCACTTTGGGCACTATAAGTTCTATGCAGTTTCTAAAGTATGTGGATTACATAACTGTAAAGTGAATATCGTTATGGTTATACCAATTCAATAACACCAAATTTGATTCCAACAGTTTAGAGTCAGCAATCTACTGGAGAGTATATTGCAGCCTCTGGGCACATACTTCTTGTCAGTCTGTGTTTATTTAGATTCAGCTTAGCAACTGGCTTTCTACAACAATCACATAACTGGGTAGTAATATGGATAACAATAGCTTTTTTGAGAACTAAAGATTCATAGGAATTATCTGGTATGTGGGTAGTTTGAAATGCAAATTATAGTTTTACATTGTTTTCCTACTCTTGGAAATACCTTTGCAGTCAATTTTGGGGTTGCTGCATAAATTGGTAACTACAGAAGCTGCTATTTCACTCTATTTGTGGGTGATGCCATGACACACTCCCAATGGAAAGTAAAAAGAAATGTTATAATTGTGTTCCTCTTTACAAGTTTGGTGTAGTAGCAACTACTTTTTTATGGCTGCCCCTCTATGAATTTCAGTTCTGTTCTTTTGTATGATGACCTTAGGTCTAGAGGCTATCTGGTAACCACTGGACACTAGGGAAAATTTTGTATTCCCTGACTGGTTGGCGAGTACTTGCAGAAAGGTGCTAGCTGGACACAGCCATCCAGTGGTTACCAGAGGGTCTCTAGACCTGAGTGTGTTAAAGACAACCACTCGCCAGTTGGTTGGTTAGGGAATGCACATTTTTCTTTCCTAGAAGCCAGAAATTGCCAGGTGGTTGCCAACTCGTCTCTATGCCTTATTCTCTTGCACTACCTATGGACTCTTACAGCTAAGAACCTGACGTTAACCAGTTCTAGTCTAAAGACTGAATACAAGGAACTGTATCTCTGTATAAACAATGCCAATTTGAAAGCATACACTACAGACATGTTACACTGATGACAAAATATACCAATCATAAGTCCTTCAAAAAATTAAGAAAAAAATATAAACATCCCAAGGATAATTTGGGGAGAGATTTGAGTAAGTAGAGAAAATGTGCAGTTTGACCCACCAGCAGCTACCACACCAAGTTTGCATTCTCCATTTCATTATTCTGTGGTAGAAAAAAACATGTGGAGGTAACAGCAAGCATATTTCATTCGTGGCCAAAGAAGCCAGAGCCTTGAAGGTATGTTCAGTCACCTTTTCATCTTACACCATGTCACATATTTGATGTTTGAATTTGTATTGCTTTGCAACAATGATTAATTGACATAGTTCATATTGTATAGTTCATATTTCACATTTTCTGTAATCACCTATGGGACATACGATATGTTATGCCAAATAGTTAATGTCAGAAGAAAAGTCAAGCACTGTTTTATTGGTTTATTTGTGGAAAATGTAGAAGAAGAACTTTCACCATTCACCACACATAAACTCTAAAAAATAAAAAAACCTTTTCTTAATGTTCGTAAAATAAAAATCATTTCTATGCTACTTCTATTACTGGCTAATTTTCCCCTTAATTCCCTTAGCACTTAGCAAAGAAGCAAGGTGCAGGGAAAAAATTTTGGTCTACATTGACATGACAACATCACAGAATTGCTGCAGATTTGTCAGCTGCAAATCTCCTGTTCCCAAGGGCGCTCAATAGGACAGACATCTGGTGACCGTGGAGGTAATTTTAGTTCAATAAACTCGTTGTTATGTTCAACAAACCAGTGTGAGATGATATGAGCTTTGTCACATGTTGTGTTATCCTGCTGGAAGTAGCCATCACAAGATGTGGTCATAAAGGGTCATGGTCAGAACAATACTCACAGGCTGTGTGTTTAAATAATGGGCTCATTTGGTATTAAGGGGCCCAAAATATGCTCTTCACTATTATACAAACACCACAACCAACAAATTCCAACCCTATCCTTTAAAGGCCACATCAGAAATCAAGACTCATCACACCCAGTAACATTTTTCCACTTTTCTGTTTCCAATTTAGTTGAGATTGTACTCTCAGTCTCCTGCTCTCAGCTGACAGAATTGGCACTCAGTGTTTTCTTCTATGTGCTTCAATGTTCTGAGGCTCTTTTGTGTACCTCCATTGTAATAAGTAGTAATATGAGTTACTGTTGCCTTTCTGTCAGCTCAAAGTCTGGCCATCCTCTGACCTATCAGGTAAAGGATAGCTACTCTTTTTCAGACCATTCTCTGTAAACCTTAGAGTTGGTTTTGTGGTAAAATTCTAGTAGAATAACAGTTTCTGAAACACGCAGACCAGCCCTTCTAGCACCAACAACCATGTCATGTCCACCTTTGCTGTCCTTTCTGGAGCTCACTTTGAACTTCATCAGGTCATCTTAACTAGATCCACATACCTAACGCATTAAGTCGCTGCCATGGGATTGGCTGATTCATGTTCTTCAAAAGAATCAAATAATTGAAAAAAAAAAAGACTTCAGTGTTTATTATTGTTCCTGTGAGGAACTGGCAACCTGTTTAAGGATTGCTCCCAGACATGCTTGGTTGAATAAACTTGGTTGAATAAACTTGGTTGAATAAACTTGGCAAGGCATCTTAATGTTTCAAAACTCTAGACAAATTAATTTTAATATTTATTTAATGAACCGGTAGTGCCAGAGACAGACTTTCCTAGTGTTCTCATATTTCATTTTGTCTATATCGGTTAGGCACACTGAGGCAAAGTACTTCTGATGGTAACGTTCACAGGTTAATCTGTGTGCTTTAGTTTGAGTCCTATGTTCTTGAACCACTCTCTGGTCCTTGTGTAATAGATTACACTGAAATCTACAGTTCTCATAATATTTCAGCCCCCTGTTTGGCTGTATATATGAAAATTTGTGTGTATACATGTAGTAGCAGGTGGTGACATTTCAAACAGTAAACAAACATGAGCTGGTCGGTTGGTTTCTGTCCTTACTGACCTGCAGAAAGAAGACCACTTTGGTATTTCGTGTTTTCTAGCATGAAAACATTTATACCGTCTCAGAGCTCATCGACAGCAACACAGGTGTTTTGAATTATGGGCTAAATTTCACATTTCCTGAAGCTACACTTGTGCTCAGATCATTAAAGTGCATGTAGTAATAAGAGCAATGGAAGCTGCTTTTATAGGTGTGAAAAAACCATCTGGAAGGCCAAAGGGATGTCAAGTCACTGATATTTGCCCACACTGTCCCGAGCTAACATAGGTGGAATTACATTAATTCATACTACTAATACCACTAATTCATGAAATAAGTTTTTTAGTTACCTTAAGCAATGCAGGAATGAATCGCATAGCCATTAATTGAGCTGGTGGAACTAATACATGCTAACAGTTTGGATTTAGACCTGACTTAGACTTCTGCTGGTGCGTTACATGTTAATTACCATGTGGTTGTGTTCAGCCGATGGAAACAAAAAAAAATCCTGTGACTTTTATGCCTCCTGGTTCATCGTTCTTTGTTGTGGTTAGCATTTTTAGGTGTAAACGTGTTTGTCTTTCTAGTTTTCCTACTTCTTTGTACATTCCATCACATCCATTCTGATATTTCTACCTGTCTCCCTCCAGGAATTTCCAGACATTTGTGAATCCTTATATTGATGCTATGATCTTTATTCTTCACGCTGAGGTGATGATTGTTTTTTTCTCACTGTTAAATTAAAAAACTGTGGCGAAAAAAGTAGCCGGAAATGCGCACGAGGAATCAACTTTGCTGAGCGAGTCAATCGCAATAGACCCAATGTGTAGGTACATTTCTAATCAGGTGATGTAGTAGTTTATGTGGTAGGGTTTAGGGGGTGTTGCGGTTATGTCATAGGTTACAACATGTATTTCCCACTGAAACATAAATCAGGCCTTAAAGATCTGATGGCTAAACCTTAAACAAAACAAGCTAAAGATCATTTAAAGATGATTCACACAAAATTACCTGCAAATTCCATTTCTGCTTGAAGCGTGAACCGTGTGAAACTTAATGGGTGAGATTTTTATTTCATTTCTCCTGCTGCTGGGTGCTTCTGCTTTGCACTTTCTTTCACTGCTGTAGCTGAAACCATGTGTGAAAGATGAGACTGCGAGTGTTTGTACATTTCACTGGCGAGGGCGTGTTTTCTTTTCCGTGTCACAATACAGAATCGCCTGTCACAACTGCTGAGTCACTGTCATCAATCAAAAACCCCATCGAGGTCGGGCAGATTATGGTCATTCGGTGCAATGGGCCAGGATTTTTTTTTTCCTCATTTCCCTTGAAATGAGAATTATCTCAATTTCTCACACATAACAGACGCACACATACGCTGACATCATTAGGATGACTAAGCTCAGGGTTTTTATGGATTGGTTGATCTGCAAAACGGATGTGAGCGCACCCTCAGATGCCTACGTGGCCGCACTGCATTCCCTCTGTCTCATAGATGCGCACACCTGTCTCCCCCAGAACATCTGCCGCGTTAGAGTGTTTACTCGCTTATCCAATGGAGCTGATAAATGTCTGATTCCATGGTTTGAGCAGCAGCACTGAGCCTCTTTGGAGGACATTGTGTAATTTGAAAAGCCGTGAGCAAAATAGCAGGATGTAACACTTCATAATCTTCGATTCTATTTCAGCTCTGTTCACTCTGACATGATTTGTTGGAATGAAAGTAATGCATGATTTTGGCGGTATCGCTGCACGAGATGAAAATTTGCACACCACGTCCCCCCATTTCCATTTGTGTTTCTTTGTGAGCTTGTGCACTTGGCTGTGTGTGTCTGCAAGTGTGAGAAATCACTGGCTATGGCTGTATTTAATGGCTATCTCAGTAAGAGTTTAGTGATGAGAATTGGTATACGTGTGACGGTAAGGCCATTTTTGTTTGTAGCTCTGCAAGGATGTGTGTGTTTGTGTGTGTGTGTGTGTGTGTTTATGACAGCAGGGGCAGAGAGCAGAAATCCCATTAACAGTATGAGTTTGTGGAGGGAAAATGAAATAGTTTTTTAAAGGCCTCTTTATCGAGTCAAGCTGGACAATTACCATCTTCCTCCTGAAACTGCCTCCCAATGGCCAAATACCCTGCTGCTCCCCATCTCATCCCCCGTTCCTACCTCTCTGGGCCGCCATCGTCTTTTTCAATTAAATGTAAGCATCCCCACCTTCTCATAGCTATATCTCTTCCCTCCATCTTTCCAATACACTTCTTCAATTCTTTCCTTCCCTCCTTAAATTACCCTCAATTCTCCTCCCTCTGATCTTCCTGCTCTCCGCTTAAACATTTTTCTATCCCAACTTTGGCCTTAATTTAATTTCCTGCACCATTAACACTAAGCTAAGGCATTATCGGCCTTATTTGTGGCACACTCTGAAAGAAGAATAAGTCAAGTTTATTTTCGCCCCCACTTCTTTCCTCTGGACATTTCCTTAAATCAAAATGGTGGCCCAGCTACCTGATGGACGGTAAAACTGATGGATGGTGGCAGAGACAGAAAAAAAAAAGGTAAATATAAACTTGGCCCAAAGGAGTAGACGTACGTACTGTATATGTATGCACGCACGCACACACACACACACACACACACATATAACACACACACACACACACACACACACACACACACACTCATCTTGACAAGTACGGGTTTTAGCTGAAGAGAGTGTTGCTTCCATGAACTTCCACGAACTTGCTCTACCTCCACCTCAGGATGTAGCTGCAGAAGTAGAGCAGGTCATCTGTAATTGGAAGGTTGGTGGTTCAATCCCTGTCTGCTCCAGTCTGCATGCCAACGTATCCTTGGGCAAGATACTGAACCCTGACTTTATCCAGATGTCCTGTATAATGTAAGAACCAGGCCATTTACTATAACTACAACTAAACATGCCCCCAACAGAGTCCCAGTACTGCCTCCTTTAAATGCGGCCTATTATGCTTTTCCTTATTTTATGTAATATGTACATATGTTGTTACAATGTTGAATGCTCATATTAAACACAGATAAAAACAGATAAATTATCAAAACTGAGGTCAAATTATGTGCAATTAATCCCTAAAACTCAAAACCTTTATACTGTACATCGTACTTCATGCTCTTTTTTTAGAAAGTTCTTTCATGCCTTTGATTGATGTGTGATTGATCTGTGAGGGACAACCAATAGGAAGAAAGTTGATTTAAAGGAAAGGGAAGTCCCAATATGAGATTAAAAAGGATTATTATGATTTGTGAATCATGCAGACATTCTCAAGCCTCTAAAATCAGGTGTCAAAAGTCCATATATTAAATCACACCGATGGCATTGAGTACATTTTGCATATAGCAAAAGGCAGTTTATTTCCCAAATTGTCACACCTTTAACTTGCACAAACTGAATCATGTGCAGGTAAACAGAGCAGGCGTCACAATAGGATTCAGCTTATAATTTTGCTGAGATATTTTGGTGAATTAATGCGGCCACATTGTCATCACTCGAGTCAGGCTGCTGGCACGACTAAAAAGCAAATGATTCATTTATCTTAATGTTGTTTTCATAAGTGTGACACTTGCTTGTTTAGCTTGCAGTACACTCAGTTCTTATCATTTTTCACCACTGGCTGGCTCATCAGCAGCCTCGCCCACAGCAAACGGTATACAAAACAGGCCACTTTACTTGTCACACCTTGTCTTTCTCATGCAAACAGCATCATTAAGGTAAACAGTGTTTTAACTTCACGAGTTTAACAAAGTGGTGTGCAGCAAAGCGGGACGTGTGGGCTGAGCGGCTTTCCTCAGCCAGACTGGCGCTCTGCAGCAGCTGCTCGGTGCTGCAATGCTAATGTGCTACAAGGGCTGCAGGGGCTGTGGCCCGCAGCAGCAGACTCATCCTTTGGAACGTCGTGTGTTTTGCCTCTGAGGCATTTGAGGCTCTGACAGAGAGATCGAAATTGAGTTTACATTTTAACATCATCAGCAATAAGTGATGAGTCCAGACCCTGAGACACAATTATACATGAGTGTGCGGCAAAGGTTGAATAATGAATGAACTCTGGGGCATGAATGTAACACAGTTAGGGTTTTTCAAACAGCATTACAGTCAACACCCGGTGGGATTTTTTTTTTCTTTCTTTAAAAGACTGGGGTGATTTACAACTTAGGGCTTAGCAGGCTACGCAGGAGAACAGGTACTACAGGGATTTGATTCCACGCCAGCGGGCGACATGTGGCTGAGAGATATCAGTCTGAACCTTCAGCTGTCTCGCTCCAGCCCTGAGTAATTTCTTACCTACCAGATGACACAATGCAGTTAAACATTGATCAGGTTAAAAAGTGAAGAATATTTTTGTAATTGGATACAGAACAGATAGCAAACATGCTCGATGCAACGTTTAGAGTGAGCTGTAATTTCTACAGTTTGATTTCCCTTGTGTTTGTTATGGCTCCCCTTCTGGTATCCATTAGGGCCTCTGCAATCACCAATCACATGCACACACACAGACTCTGACACACACAGGCAGTTTCCGCTGCAGCTTTCTTCCTTCGTGCTTCAGCTTCCATTTACCCACAGCAGTCCTCACACCCTCCCTCCTTCCATCACTCCTAGTGCCCAGAAATAATTGAAATGCTCCAGCCGACCTGCTTATTAAATAAACAGCACATCGCTCAAATCTCGCTGCCTCTGTCAGTTGCGCTGGGTTTGGACACATGTGTTCTGACGCCTTCAAGGTTCTATTAATCAGTCAGATATAATTTGTTCATGTTGCCTAAGTGGACGGCTTGTAAGCATACAGTGATGCGATGTGCTGTCCTTGTGTAATAAGGTTCATTTACAGTGTTTACCTAGGCTCATGTACACGTGTGAAGTTGTGTTATCTTCATATTGTTTCACTGATGGGTTTGACCAGATGTTAAAAATCTGCTCTCTGTGGATTTGCAGAAATATGACATGCAGTCAGCAACAAAAGCTGTTGCAGTTTCTACCTTTCTAGGTTTAAAAAAAGGTTACATTTTTAATAAATACAAATAGGTGCTCAACTGAGTTTGACAGCAGAACCGTGAGCCAGGTGTTGTTTTTCATCTTGTTCCAATCCAGGGACTAGACATGTATTAGCTGATGTGGGCTGGCATTCATATCAGCTGGTCTGCTGGGATTGTCTCAGAATTTGCCTGCTTTACCTTTGCCAAGATCCACACATGGGACTTCTTCAATTCATATGCAGTTCTGTCGCTTTACCCACAAAACATATGTACTTGTCTCTATTCTGGGAAATGCCCAGTGTTACCTGTGCATGTATAGAAACCTGGAGATGGGCACTCAAGCACAGAACAAAGCAGGCATCAGACACGGCAGACATGACTGTCGTATGGGAGAAGCTGGAGTGGAGATGTGTAGCAACTATGAGCTCAGCCTTCTTGAAGTTCAAAACAGTTTTAGCTGATGAGGGCTAGCGTTCAGATCAGTAGGTCTGCTAGGATTTCAGCCGATCTTGACTTTTTCTCTTGTCTTGACTTTTTAGGCAGACAACAAAGTCTGGCAATCCACATAACTACTGGTAAAGAGTGTTAGGGGGATATACAGTATATAACCCGGTATTCCCCCAATCCTAAAACGTTGGGATGATGTGTAAAAAAGAAATACAAACAGAATGCAATGATTTGCAAATCTCATAAGTATCAGGGTTTTTTTTTTAACACAGGTGTAAGGAAGCAGCCATATGGGAACATGATCCAGAAACACAGCTGTCTTCTCTGGCTCAAAGCTAATGGACTGAGACAATGTGGAAATCTGTTCTGTGGTCAGACGGATCATAATTTGAAATTGTTTTTGGACAAGTAAGTGCTCATATTGTTATTAGTTCAAAGGCCTGCATCCCTGATTGTGGGGGTATATGCCTATCCTATCCAGATGACATGTTTTTCAGGGAAGGGCTTGCATGATAATGCTAAACCACAGACTGCAGCTATTACAGGAGCATGACGTCGTGGTAGAAGAGAGAGAAAAAGTCCAGGCTGGTCCCTATCCCAGCTACCACAAGGCAAGGGGCAGGGTATACTGTGGACTAGGAATGTATGCGACTACTCAACTAGACAAGTAATGATTGCTATTGTAACTAGTCTGTACCAGACATAGCAGTTGTTTAATATTATCATTTTACATTTGAACTGATGCCCATGTTGGTAAACAGCTATATCCTAAATGTTATGCAGTCATCTGCCATCAGATGGAGCATCGTTGTTGAGAAACTTCATAACACTTCCTTATCTCAGCCTGATCTTTTTGTTAAAACTACTATTGTTAGAGATCGTGGATACAAGCAGCGTAAATAAGGGGCAGATGGGCTTTCCCATTGTGGGGGGACATAGAAAGGAGCCAGCTGAGCTAACCCCCCCTGGGTAAGATGTTCCGGTTAGGCATGTCCTACTGGGAGGACACCTCGGGGTAGACCCAGGATGCGCTGGAGAGATTATATGGGAAGTCCTTCATATTTCCCTGGATATGTCGAGGGGGAGGCAGTGAGAGGGCGGTCTGGCCTTCCACGCTTTGGTGGCTGACCCAGTAACCCAAAATGTTATTAACGGTTTTAAAAGCCTTTGTTTAAATGTTTTTTTTTTTTTTTACATTAAATCGTTCTCAAATATAATGTGATATCTGAGTGTTTCTTAGTTTTACAATAGTCAGTTAGTCAAATTTCTTTTCCCTTGACTAACAGCCTTACCCTGGACAGGTCACCAGTCTGTCACAGGGTTAACACAGAGAGACAGGCAAACATTTGCACTACCAGGTAACCTAGCCCATCTAGCTGCCTCCGACAGTCCAAACACATGCAGTCAAAGTACCCGGAGAGATACCAGGCACTGGGAGGACATGCAAGCTCCACACAGGAAAAGGTCCCAGCCAGATGGTGAAGTCAAACTCAGGACCTTCTACTACAGTGCAAACCACCATGTCACCGTGCTGCCGAAGACAAGGAAATATTTTGTTTTTAATGGTAAATTTAAACATTGCTGTTTTTTCAGTGTTCTGCCAGGAATGAAATATTGCATTTTAGTTTTATTTACTTTTTACACAGCGTATTTTGGAATTGCATTTTTATAATGAAAAAATCCCATTTTTCCTCATCAGAATTTCACTGCATTGTATTATCTTGTCCTACTCAGGACTGGAGTATGACAGCTGAAGGAAAAAATATTTTTTTAAAAATGAGACAGATGTCGCAAACAGCTACTTCTATATAAAGTAGTGGGGAAAAACAGGTGTTACTAATCACATTAGTTAAGCTTAAATGAGCCTAAATGAAAGAGAACCTCTGTTAATGTGATTAGTAACACATGCGTTTACCTGCTGTTTAAAGCCAAAATGGCTGCTTAAAAGAGACCTTGCACTCCCCACAAAAAATGTGTAATCTAGACATAAACCTTGTCCTCATCAAGCTCACCACGGTCATATATATATATAAACCTGTAACATGTTTAACTTTACCCATTAGGAAGTATCCCTTAAAGTGGAAGTATCACTTTAAGGGTTACACATGGATTTTTCACCAGCTCAGAATGACAGAAGAATGAACAAAATGTTCAAAACTACAACTTTTTAAAATGAAAATGTGTGTGTATTACACAGTCACACATCCCAATCAAGACTTTTAAACAGACCAAGGTTTCTTGTTCTTAAATGGCAGTGATGTGGCAGACTGCTGCCATTTGAGCTAATTAGCTGGATATAACTTACTCTGTGAGTGTGTAAAATTCATAGAGCTGTCAGACGACTGTCTGTGCGTGCGACACCGAGGAGCAATTGAGCAGATGGAAGCACAGACAGAATGATGGAGGGAGGGCAAGGGGAGGGAGGGACTGAGGTTGCAAACAAAGGGGAGACGAGAGATGGACAAGGGGGAAGGGGAGAAAGGGGGTGGCGATGACAGAGACCGATTAGAAGACAGCGAGAGACAAATAGAGATGGAGGGAAGCAGCAAACTTTCTGTCCTGCTGCTGTGTCTGCAAATGAACGGACGGCGCTTTGAAGGTGATGGAATGGAGGCAATCAAAGAGTCACATAGGGGGAGACGCACACTCACTCACACTTACACATATTTAAGGTTCTCTTGTGCAAATAGCCGTGAAAAACATTTCTGCGCACACCAAACAACCTTTTCAGTTTACAGACAAGCGTGCAAACCCTCATAATAACCACAGGATCTCATGTGCTGTATTAAATATGATTTATAACTAAATTATTCACCATACACCATCTGGTTCAAATATGTTTGGTTTTCAAAAACTTCCATTTAGGTGCGTGTATTTGGTAGCTTAGTCTGCCACAGTCAATTCTTTGAAGCACCTATTTCCATGAAAGAGAACATTTTAACTTCGGAAAGCAGTGTGGCATGTTAAGTTTGTTTATAAAGCTCCTGGATGCTTCCACTCACAGTTTTTGTACTGCTGGTTGTTTTTGTTTCATTTTGAACTGCTTTGGTAATTTTCTTCTTGTTAGATTCTTGTTAGATGACCACATTTATATGGAGCCGCATTTAAGAGCCTTGGCATGTGTAGCTTTCTGTTTAGTGCATTTCTTGAGGGATTTCTTTTTTCCATTAAGCCTTCAATAACTAGGATCAAATATCAGCATTTTATTAAATGAATGTATCTGTTTAGGCTCCTAATACCAGTGGAGACCTCTTTTTTCAGGCACTTTCTGAATAATTTTCTTCTTTACTTGTTGCATTTTTAACAAGTGCTCCAAAAAATCTCAAGTGGACGTCCTTTATTGTTACCAGCTGGCAGCTAACAGAAGATTTGTGAGTTTGCCTCTAGACCACTTAGGAAAATGTCAGTTCTGGTAAAGCCAATGTGGCAATTACGCCATTAAAATAAGATATTAGTGTGATTAATTAAGGGATGTGGAGAGTGCTCATTGGTTGAGGGGAGAGGAGAGACAGACCGGACCGGACCGGAGAGAGGATGAGAGGAGGAGTAGAGGATGGAGAGGGATCGAAATGTGAGATAAATCCTGTTAAGGTGGTATTAATGTTCTTAACCATACTGATAGCTGTGGTGCACGTGTGTCTGTGTGTGTGAGGCAGTGCAGTAGCGCTATAGGCTCATTAGGCTACGGGGAGAATAGCTAAAAGGATTAAACTGACATGGATTATTCACGCTTGAAATACTGGAAGCAAGGAGGTAGTGAGAGAGAGCAAAACAGAGAGAGAGAGAGAGAGAGAGAGAGAGAGAGAGAGAGAGAGAGAATGGCTGAATATCTAAGAGAATATGTATGTCTAGGAAAATATAGAATGTGGCAGAGGGATGAAAAGGGGAACTGGTAGCGAGACAGACATCGATGAGAATGAGAGCTCGAGGAGCCGAGGACTAGAGTAAAGGAGAGAGGATGAGGTCTGAGGTTTAAGACGGATCTCGAGCAATCTGCCGGGTGTAACGGAATGAGGAAGTCGAAATGGACGGCAGTGGGAAGGGAAAGAAGAGGATGACGGATTGGAATATAAAGTCCAACAGAGAAATGAGGAGGGAGATGCAGAGCAAAGCAGCATGGGCAAAACAACAGGGATGAAAGCGAGAGAGAGAAATCCAATAGAAATGAAAAGGAAAAAATGGTGTGATGAAATGAGGTGAAGACTAAAGAATGAAGAGCGAAACAATTGGACCACAGACTGGAGCTGGTAAATGCAGAAGAATGCAATTTGATGAAGAAGCCTCTAAACAAGCAGGTTTAGCTACATGCACCATCCTCTTCCAACGTACTGCTGTTATCCATATATAAGCTGGTGTTTCCTCACTCTATAGTAAAACCTAAAGGAGACTGTGCATTTAAGGTTGTGGCTTGTAAACTACTGAATGGACAAAAATTACATTTGAGATCTGTAGACACTTTTTAAGAGCAGCCCAAGACTGATTTGTACAAGCTTGGCCATTTAAGCATTTGATATGATTTAATAAACTGTTAAGAGGGCCCTAGCACCCTGGCGTGTTGAGACACGTCCAAAACATACACCCAGCAGGCGGTGATGGAGATTACCATCTGATGTAATGTCACATGGATGCATGTCATGCGTGGAAACACCAGTTAAAGTCTTATCTAGATCAATGAGGATTATAACGTACTATAAAATTTGTCTTTCCACTAGTCGGTGCTCTAACCTTTGTTAACGAATGGTATGTCAAAGTGTTTGGGGCTCGACTCTCATCGTGCCTGTGAAGTTTGTGAGAGATTGGACAACGTGTCCTAGAGTTACATCAATTTCGTACTTCGTCGCGAATGATCAAAACTCAATGTGCCGCCATGACCATGGCATTTCATGAAAAACAAAAACCTTCATGATTTAACATCACTAAGGTCTTTAGAAGATTCACCGACGATCATGTTGATCCGATAAAATCCCTAGGAGTTCGCACAGGACTCCCTGTTGGGTATCAGTCTATGGACTCAAGACTTTTTTGTTCATTTTGCTATGTTACACGTGTACCAAATTTCATTCATGTAGCTCAAACTATGTGTTCACGGGACTTCATTTAACAACACACGGGTGGCGCTCTAGAGCCAAGTTGCCCGCCCATATGTGAAACTATTAAAATCTGTACATTTTCACCAGACCTGACCAATATGCAAACTTTCATGAGTTTTTGGGCATGTTTAAGCTCAAAAGCTCGCCTTTGTGATCAGGATAGATTTTAACCAAATTTGCTTAATTTGTTGCATTCTCAAAAACTCTAAACCCACCATCACACAAAAATTCTGATCAATGCATTTACTTTGATAGATATTTGAACGTAATTGCTGATGTACATTAACATCAGCATTTTAAAAATATAAGCTAATTGTAAGTAATGACATGAGCTCCTCTAAGGAGTTCATTGGAAATACTAAATGCCTTGTAGTGGCAATATATAAACAGATTACAATGGTTGCAATGAACAGACTGTGAATTAAGACTTTGTCTGCCTTTAACAGCTTGTGGATTAATTTATACAAACTGTCTTCTAAAATCCAAATGATGTGACATTCATGCTCACTCCTGAGTGTTTTGCCCCAGTGCCTCTTTGCTATACCAACACCAAAAGTAAGCTATACAAGCTAACTCAGCTTAGAAATCACTAATGTCAACATATGGCTAGTTTGAAGGAAAACACAGACTGCAATGCAAAGCCTGTATTAGGGTAAAAGAAAAAAACTGATGTGCAGAAGTCTTATTACACCCATCATTTCTGTTTATTTTGCCTCCAGGGAGCCACACATTCTTTTCATTTTAAAATTTGTAATGAGCAAGACTTTCTGAAAGTATTTTGGTGGACACTGGCTGTTTTTCACTCTAATTCAGTCCATTTCTTGTACCTGACAATTACAGAGGAATGGTTTTTTTTTAGGTTGAACCACTTAATGTTGACCTATGAAACTCAGTGTACAAAAGTGACGTGCAGGTAAAACAAACAAACAAACAAAAAAAACAGCTGATGAGCAATGTCTGAAAGTCACAATCACACCATTAAAACCATTTTTCATCTGTAGCTTTCCTTTGTTCTACCAAAACACCTCTGACCTTGTAAGGGGCATGGAGACAGGACTTTTGGGGGTGTCTGGTAGTAACTGAACTGTTTCCTACCATTTTCTGAGGTGTGATAGTTTGCACTGTCCTGATAAATTGGACTACAGCTAACAGGAAGTGCCCTTGCCATTATTTAGGCTATATATACATGTCAAATCCACACACATATGAATGTCAAGACCAGAGGTTTCCCATCAGAACACTGCAATGTAACAAGATCAAAGCTCTCTATTTCACCTGTCACTATTTAACCTGCTTTAAATATTCTGACTGCAACAGAGTTCAGCACATTCAGTAAATATGATTTCTAAATAACCTGTGATCGTCTTGGCCTTTAAAACACTGAACGCAGATAAGTTTTACTCAAGTTTTACACAAATCCTGTTATTCCAACTCTTGCAGACAGTAAATTCACAAAATGTCGCATGTTTGCTTTTTCTTTGCTCGTACCCCCAGAGCTCAAGGAGATCAGAGCTCTTACTTCTCCAACTGTATATTTGCCACAGTTGTTTTTAGTTCCGAGCGTTACAGCGAACTCATTATCCCTGAAAATATATCCATATGCATTACTGTATCCAACTAGACTCACAGTTTGGATCTAACGAAGATATTGTGAATTCAGCCTTGGAATGAGGAAATGGGCAGATGCAGCTGATCTTTTAAAAATGAATCCTTTCTCTAACTTAAATTTTTCAATTCTTCCTAATCATAGGTCATCTGTGTGCTTTAAGCATGACCTAACTCCAGCATTAACTAAATCACTGGTGCCATATGTAGCTGTCTAGTGGTACAATTGAATCTCAGGGGTCTTCCCAAAGTTTTAGCCAGCCTGTTAGTTGTTAAGTGAGGTAGAAATGCTGAAATCCTTCTGGTATGGACAAAAATCTGGTCCATTTTTCTTAAAAAAAAGACTTCAAACAGCTGTTTTTTAAAACAGATGCTTTATTACAGGCACTTGTCCAGCTGCTTTGACTTTGACTTTGCGTTAAAAAAAGAAAACAAAAAAGTACATGGTGTTTTTCTCCACATGCATGTTCCCTCAGATTTGATCAGTGAACCTCTGGTCAAATGCTCTGCAGTCACAATGCCTGTCAGTGGTATCAGTTTCTGCCTTGGTCATGTGGAGCCACTGCCATCTGAGTGTACCCAAAGTGGGAGAAAAACTGTGTCACGTCAGCTCTGATTGAAAGAAAAGGAGGAAGAAAAAAGAGATCTCAATGACGAGAGAAGGAAAGGTTGCAAAAAGGAAGAATACAAAGGCAAAAGAAGAACGAAAGGAGCTGAGCACACAAACCAAACAAGGAAAAATAAGGGAACAGATGGAGGGAAGAGGGGAGGGGCTAACATCAAACTATCAAAAGATGAAGGAGAACAGGAGAAGTGAGGTGGCGGTTTCAATAAATAGAGGTGAAGGCATCAGAGGACAAAAGGTTAGGAGAGCAAACTGTGAGACACACACAAACACACCCAGAAAACCAGCAATGACACGGTCAAATATTTGGAAAGAACAGACTGGGTTTGCCTTATGCTGTGTATTTCACCACATGAAGCCTTCTGGCTGAGTGACACTCGTGTATGAGTGCAACGGTGAAGAGCAATTATGTGACTGTGGATGCAATATTACTTAACTGCATGTGTGTAGTGAGGTGTATATGTAGAAAAATCTGTCTGTGCGTGTGTGTAGAGTATGTGGACATAAGAATGTTTGCAGAGAGTGGCAGCTAATCTGTTTATGCAGTCAGAGCTCATCCGGCTCCAAAACCCACAAATAAATATTTAAGGCTGTCTGGCTGCTGCTGCTTTTCACGACTCGTATTAAGAAAAAGAAAAAAAGAACGAAAGAAAACAGAAAAAAAACCCCAAGCAGTACTTTTAAAAATGGCTTTCTTCTCTCAAACGTCACAGCAGATGCAATGTGATGTGCATCATTTTGTGTCTCTATGGCTCTCTGACTTCATCTGCTGTAGTTTCTGTATGTGCATGTAAATACTAGTTTGAGACTCCACTGTATGTGTGCATGAGGGAACTGTCTTTGATGTTTTGGCGCATGTTCTTGTACACCTGACTTTACAAGGACACATTTTTGTAAAGGAAGACATTTTTTTTGCCCCAAAATATATTTTTTTACTGTGTTCTTTTTCACCATGTTTCTTGAATACACTAATTTAATGTGTAAATTTGGCCAGAAAGCAAAAAAAAAATTATGTTTGACTATTTTTTTGTTGTAGCAATGCTTCTTCGCAATATGCAGGTATGACATCATATAACTGACATATTTATTTCCCTTTAAATGGTGCTACATTGATAAGGAAAAGGCATTTGTGATAAGAACATGTTAATAGTACATGTTGTTACAACATAAATAGTAAATGTAAATGGACTGGTTCTTATACAGCACTAAAAGTGCTTTAAACAATACGGCTTGTTCACCCACTCACACAAGCACTTTTTTTCTATGCTTAAATGGATGAATGCCTCGGAGCAACTTGGCGTAACTATCTTGTCAAGGAGGGACCAAGGATTAAGCTACCAACCTTCCAATTAGTGGTTGATCTGCTCTACCGCCTCAGCTATAGACACCAGTACAGCACTGGAAACTGTACTTGTGGAGGAACATTGTGCAGTTGGATTGTAGGGTTGAAGTGAGGAAAAGATGCAGAGAACACCAAGCTGATTACTGCAATTTGTCAGAGACTACCTCCAGAATTGGGAAGTGGAGAGGATGGAAAGGCCTGCCTTCAGTTCTGACCTCAACCCTACTGAACACTTATGAGATCAACTTGGGCATGTCATTAAACCGAAATGACCAACACAACCACGTTCACTGACTTGCGATGAATGGTGACTGTTTTGTTTCTTCAGACTTCAGTCATCCAATCCAATAAACAACACCAAACAAGAGTCAATAGCAGAGTAGCTTTTTGACATTATCAGAAGACATTTGGCAAGTTTTCTGTCAACCCACATACTCTGCTGCTCAACTCACAAATACATTTTTCCCCTTTTACACCGAAGGGGAAAAAAGGCTTTCCAAAAGTATAAGATTTATTGCCAAGAAGCAATGTTACAACAAAGAAACTGCCCAAACATAAATTTTCTTATGTCTTTGAATTCTCTCAGTCATCCAGGTCATCGTAGTCTAAGGAGCTTGGAAAGAAAAGCATCTGGACTTCTTTAGGTTTCCTTGAAGGTTGAAAGAGGAGTGAAAGAAGCCATCTATGTCCACTGTGAACGATCATGTTTGAACAGAGGCGTTGGCTTACGACACCAACTGTTTGCCATCTATAATCCAGTTTTGAGATCCCTTCCCAGACGCCTTAACGCCCACTCACATCCTGGGCCATTTGACATCAGTAAATCACATGATAGGGTGGGGCTAGGCATCACAGTGGGTCACCAGAAACCTTGGCTGATTGTGACACACACCCGTTGTCACACCTTGGCTCATGTGATTAGGTAAAGGATCAATAGGGGTTCCATGCCCTCTTAGGGACACTCCCACAGGTCTTAAAATCTGGGACTCTCCACCAGTTGCTCTTAGAACTGAAGAAGCTTCGTGGATGAGAGGTGAAACGTCTTCAAGGAAACTTAAAGAAGTCCAGATGCTTTTCATTCCAAGCTTCTTAAAATAAATGTTCTTACGTTTTGTGCTAAATTATATGGTGTTAAGAAAGTAACATATTATTTCACTTTTTTTTAAAGACACAAAAAAGCCATGTTGATTATAACAGCTTATCAGGGAATATTCATTATTTTCTGAGCTAGAGAAACTTTGGTAAAGCTGAAGCAAAGCAAAGTTCAGTTATTGTTCCTCAGTCCCAAAGCAACACGCTCACATTTGCATTGGGTTATCCATTTGCTTATTTGCATGAACATTTTTGCCTTGATCTCTGTGTGCATTAGTTACTGTGTGTTCACACATACAGTGCCATATACTCCAGTGAGGAGTCTGCCTTACACATTTTCCATTATCTCTGCATTTATCATCAGCCTCTCCTCACTTCACATGCTCACAGACTTCCTGTATCTGTTTTAAGCAAACTGTGTACCTGCTAGTTTCCGAGGGAATGTTGCTAGATCATATCAAATCCTCCAGAAAACACTGAAAAACAAAATGATTTTATCACATTAAATCACCATAGACTGAAATAGAAAAGCTTATTCTATTGACTGCTTATTGAGTAGTTGCAGAGAACAAAACTACTACATATTCCAAAACTTAATATTGAAATGTATTTAAATTACAATTTTCTAGTATTTTCTTTTAAAAGTGTTTGTGGATAAACAACCCACAACTAGAGATGCACGAATGCCACAAAACAGAGCTTTATTAATTAAGAAGTAAATGGTCTGCATTTATATATGACCTCCTTTATACCAAAGCACTGGTGCTGGAGCATACTCTAGAACCAGTTCTATGTGTTTCCACCTAAAAAGAGAATGGTGCCTTTGCCCAAAATCAAAAGGGGCATTGACAAGAAATCATAGTAATTTTCACATTCACAGGCACACGCACATCAGTGGTGAGCTGCCACGGAAGGTGTTAGCATTTGATCGGAAGCAATTTGGGACACTTGACCATGATGAAGTGAACTGCCAGCCCTGTAATTAGTGGACAACCTGCTCTACCACCTGACACAAAGATATGCCACTTACCAAGATTTTAGCAGCATAAACACCTGAAGTGAGACCTTCCTCCAAGCTGCTCTTGACATGATGGCAGCGAAAGGAAAAGTGCCAAAAGGAGATTAGCATTCCAGATGTAGCCTAATCGCTGTCTACCTTATCAGGTGTAGACACACTCTGGATCCAAGAGGCACGGTAATGTCAGGGTGAAAGGGGAGCCACAATGAACTAGGAATAAAGACTTTCAGATACTGTTTTAGAAAGTTGTGCATCTTGCTGTAATTTAGAGAATGGTCCCATTTATTTATTTATTTATTTGTTTAGATGTAAACAATTGAGGTAGATTGAGGTGAGTGAGTGTGTGGAGTACAATCTCTGCCTCTAGCAGTTGGACATTTGTGTCCCCACATCTCTGGATCTCCTATCATGGTCTTTTTGCTTGAAATTAATCATCACAGTCAAACAGAGAAGTGTCCCCTCACTGATGGGTCCATATTTCAATTCCCTTCCTAATTAGTGAGGGCACAAAGACATGCTCCTGAGTGGTTTCATGGGAATCAAATGCACAAAATCTTTTCTATATGAATGTTTGGATATATTTAAGAGATTTTATCTGTAAAATGTATTTGTAATTATTTTGAATATAAAAGCAAAGATCCATTATGGAAAGAAAAATAACGAATCATTTGCAACTCAAATCAGTTCAAGCAGTTCACCCATTTCCACAAATTCATTAAGTGGCACACATTTAGCATTTATTTGCATTTTAATCCAGTTTCTCTTGAAACTGTTGCTTGTTGGCATAAAATGATTTAGTCAGCCCAAAATGATCTGATCCTATCTATGATAGGAACCTTAGGACAAAAACAAACATGCGGCGCGCAAATTTCCACAAAATACAAATCATTTGAAAATGCTCACAGTGGGATCTAAAAGCATTAATCTGTCCTGTTTTTGTAAAGCAAAAAAAGGGGTTGTTTCAGTCTCTGTGTGCAATCACTGTTCACCTGTTAAAAACGTCTGTGCCTCAGCCAGGCAATGTGCTCTAAGTAGCTTTTTTGATATTGTGGAAAATTACATCAGAGGAAAATGCAAGTTTACTAAGGATGGCAGTGCTTTAAGCAGATGTGAACAACACGTCATGTGCATCAGTTGAACAATGGTACACTAACCAAAGATAAGCAGGACTATTTATGGAAAATATGTCTTTCATGAAATTAACAAAGATACACAGTAAAGAAGGTCAGACACCAACGAGGCTGTCATCTATATGTAGCAGGTTTATAAGAGAGCTTATCAGGAGAATCTTCTCCAAGAAGATTCGAACCGTTAACCCTCTCAAGGCAGGCATTGCAGATTTGCAACAAGTAAAAGCTAACAACCTGATTACCCCACATACATATTTTATGAGTTTTTTTTTACTCAGAAGTACCACTGCAGGTATTCTTTTGTGCATTAGCAACAAAAACTTAATTTGAGCCTGAGAGGGTTAAATATCAACACTTAACCGAGTTCTTTTGATTCCTCAGAGGCATCCGATGGAAGACAACACACTGCTCAGTAGACCATTTCACACTTTATTCTCTTACACAATTACTTCGAGAAGGGAGATGCATCCTGCATGACACGGTGCCGCGGATCTTAAAATGGCGGTGGACCCCCAACAGTTTTATTACAGAAGCTCTCTCACTCTAGTCTAAACAACAGCGTCTCAGTAACTTTCCATTAAAAGGTGGTCCACTGTTATCTACCTTTTTCCCAGGCAAGTGTGAGCAAGAGTCTACAGCATTCTACCCCCCAAGGACACGTAGTCTAATGCCTTTATTTTCAGGGCCGTGTCCACTTAATACTACATACTAATACTACTGCATATGGGTAATATAATAGTTAATATAAAGCACAGAATTGAGGCATTTCAATTAATTTAATCTCAACAAAACCCAGTCATACACTCTGCTTCATTCCAAAACTCCTGAACGCAAACTAAACAACATAATCCATACAGTGCAGTGAGAAGTGCTCAGACCTCTATATTGGAGAAAACAGAAAGCCACTCCATAAACGCATGGCACAACATAGAAGAGGCACCTCGACAGGACAAGACACGGCTGTCCATCTGCATCTAAAGGACAAAGGTCACTCTTCTGAGAATACTAATGTTCACATTTTGGACAGAGAAGACAAATGGTTTGAAAGAAGACTGAATGGCCATCTTTGAACAGAGGGAGTGGCCTACGACACCAACTGTCTGGGACTTATAATCCAGTTTTGAGATCCCTACCCAAGCGCCTTAACACCCACTAGGTCACATGATAGAGTGAGGCAACGTCTTACAATGATTCAACCCAAAACCTCTGCTGATAATGACCCCCATCCTTTTTCACACTTTGGCTCATGTGATGAGGCACGGGATCAATAGAGGGTCAGCAACCTTCTTAAAGCCTTCTTTTACTCTCAGAACTGAAGAATCTTCTTGGACGAGAAGTGAAACATCTTCAAGAAACTTAAATAAGTCCAGCTGCTTTTCTTTCTAAGCTCCTTAGAGCTTTATGGAAAAGGTGGCCTATTGAACATTTTGGGGGAAATTGGTGCATATTGTGATTAAACTGAAAGGGATGGATACAAAATGAGATATAATAATCTCTTTAGATATTGAACTTTTCACTACAACTGTCAGGTGTATATTCACAATTCTTTTATCTTACATTTTAAATTAATACAAAATATTTCAATAAGGAGGGATCATTAAACATGAAGAGTTATGCATGAATTATTGAAATCAATGTATTTAGTAATTAGACAGAGATTATGTTTCGTGGCAGAACAGAATCCCAGCAGTGATGGGATTTAGGACAGGACCCTGAAGTCTAGATGCTGGTGGTGGGAAAGATTAAGACTAAGGTTTGGATGGAGCTCTGAGTGACTTGAGTGAGGTGGAGGTGGGAAGCAGGTGGGTTACACAAATGAGAGTCTGAAAGGGAGAATGACAGCAAGCACAGATCACACAGGGTGGAGGCTGACTGGCTCAAAGAAGGCAGGCGAGAAAATGATTGGACAACAGTAATGATGACAGAATTGAGCGTGGGAAAGTGGTAGTGATGTAATAAACAGACTAGCAGCTGAATTTTATGCATAAGCTTCAGAAGTATCTTCATTAGTGGTCTCAGGCTCTGTAAAAAAAACCCCATCTGATTTTATATCTCACAAACACAAAAACAAGCTTCTGCCAAACCCTGTCACGAATCTGTGATTCATCCCAGTGGTGGATCTTTGTGAAACCTTATGCCATGTGATGAAAATCAGTAAGTATTTCAAGGAATTTCAAATTGGCAGAACTTGCAAGTTGTGGCTTCCTCTCGTAGTGAAGAAGACAGAAAGTGATGCCACATTGCATCTGGGCCAACAGTCTGTTCAGGCTGTTTCTTAATGCCTGCAGTGGGTTTTAAACTGTCTGTTCCAAAATCAAAACACCCTCAGCAGCACACAGGATCCCATTTAGTTTGAAATGCCTCTAAATACCCTTCAGACAGGCATCCTCATCAATCTGATGCCATAATCCATCATTATGAATGCAGAGTAGGAGGCTTTAGCTCAGCAAAATGGCTTCTTTTGTTTTCTGTTGAAAAATGACTCGATGGCTTTGACTTTCCTGTAGCACATGAGTGATGGGTTTGATCCAAGAACAAAGCACTAGGAACAGTATTACTCATTTTTTAAACTGGAAGACAAAATAATGTACTGCTTGATGGGCGGCTAGCCTCTTCACTTCTTAATGGACTCATTTTGCACACGGTGGTTCAGTGGGAGAGGCTACATGTCTTAACAACACTTTTCACTCTTTAATGAAACACATGGGATGAAATGTTTAAATTTTGAAGAAGGATTTATGTTGTATTTTCAACAGTATGTCTTCTAGTTCCAGAGAAAGAGTAAAATGCAAAACCATGCATATTATATAGATGACAGGCAACATTTCCTCAAAGAACAACCTGGTAAATTGTTGAATCATGTAGAGAAAAAAGTATTTCTGTGATAGTTTCTAATAACCTTCATTTCTGTATGCTTATTAAAACTTCATATATTAATTAAAGAGATTCATAGCAGTGCCAAATCAAATTTAATTCCCTCCATAAATAAATTGTTACATTTTAATAATCTGCACCCCTCTAATACAAAGCTCAATCTTTCACTTATACGTGCTTATCTAAGAACCCAGTCTCATTTCCAACGTGTCGTATAAAAACATTAGATGAGGATGCCTTGTGGTTAAATTTTAATTCACGGAGAACTCGTAAACGTAACTTCTCAATGTTTCAACTTTTTGAAAGGGCAGGTTTTTACATAATACACGATCGTTTCTTAAACTTAACCCAGTTGTTTGGTACTTTAATCTAACCAAACCACATGTTCATGTAAAAATAACTACAGAGTGAAAGGAACATCTCTTCTGGACTTGCCAGGGATCTAATTTTTTTTGTAAAGTGCAACATGGTATCAATCCGAAAGGACACCTTGTGCAAATCTACTAATTTAATCTAAGTCTTACTGCTAAGCTAAAAAATGAAGAAGATGATGCCCTGTGAAACAGAATAGGTTGGACTTTGCCAGTCCAACATGTCCATTTCACGCTTTGCCTCTCCAAAGTGTGAAATGGACATGCATGCAGAAGGTGCAGTAAGTTGCGGTAAGCTTCAGTAACAGCAGAGGGAGATATTTTATTTAAAACCAACATAACAATAATAAAAGAAAAGCATTTAAACAGACATTATTAACACATACATATTACATATTAGCCACCTAGTTTAATAATTTCTGGTGATTAAGGACTAGCATGTACTTTATACATTTGTTGCTTGCTACCGACATCTTGGCTTTAAATGTACCCTAAATCTCCCCCTGCTGGTAATGCAATTTCTGCATGTGTGTCTACTTATCGCTTTGGAGAAGCAAAGCGTGAAATGGACACAGTGGACTGGTGTCTATTACGTGCTTTGGTGTGATATTGGGTTGGTTGGCATGGAAGACTTTTCTGCAAACAGTAGTGTCAGGAAACTTGAAACTGTGACGCAAACCGGAAACTGAGAACTCTCACCTTAAAAGTAAAAGTTGTGCTGGAACCAACACATTTCAGAAGATACAAATTTTACTTTAACGGTGAACGGTTAAACCTCGGTAAACTCTTTTCACACTGACCGAAACAACTGCCAGGAGCTGGTGACCCATGACCCGTAGTTAGAAGGTATTCACTTATTGGTTTGTTGACCTGTGTGAATCGGGCTTCAGCAACTGATTTCAAAGCACCAGCTAGCAACCTCCAACAATCACTCGCAACCAGTCTGGGAGTCCAGTGATACTGGTGGCTTCCAGATGGTCTGGAGCCTGAACTTTCTACAAGCTGTCACTTGTAGAAATTTAAATTTTGACTTTGTCTTCTTTCTGGATGTTCCTACATTTCATTATCCACACTCAGTAAGAGAATAACCTGAAACTAAAGGTGGCATATGAATCATACCACCCACATGCTCATGTGTGTGCATGTGCGTCCTTGTGTGCAAAGACCTTTCAGTAAAAAAAATTAGACATCCACTTTTGATGACTGCACTGCTCCATAGCTCAGCTAGTGATTAAATACTACACAGACTAACTTTAATACCTTTATATAGTCAAAGTCCGCCCACATGTGCGTGTGTATTTTTTTTAACCGTGCTGGCATGCACAGACTGCAATTGACTGACAGCCGAGCTGTCACAGTTTATACCTTTTTTGTTCTCATCAGTGCATTCACTAAGTTCACATCATAGCCTTCACACATACGCCTTCCATCCGAGCACAGGTCTCATCTGCCAAGGTGACTTAAAAACACCTTTGTGAGTGTGCAGTGCTTATTCAGTTTGTGGTGGTTATGTTCTCTCTTTAAATCCACTTCATTCTTTATGAAAGGGAAATTATAACCTTTCTGCCCTGTGTTGCAGTTACTGGGATAGGCGTACGCCGCAGAATAACAAAAAGTACTAGGAAAGTGAATAAATACAAAGACTAGACTAGACCAACCTGAACAAAAATATCAGAATTCAATAACGAGCCCCTTCTGTCTTCTTTCATCAACGCTGGTTAACTTCATCTTGAGGTTGTGAAGAACTCAAGGGTGTAAGCACTGTTCAAAGATAAGAAATATCTGAAATACACTTAAAGACTTGGCCTTGGAAATTAATATCTACAGTATGTTAGTTGTTATTCACTTAAAACTGATATTCCTGACAGTATTTAATGCGCTCATGTTATCTATGTAGGGTAAGTCAAAGAAAAAGGATATATAAAACATACTGGAAACATTGAGTGTGAGACAAACTTAACAACACTGAACAAAACATTTAGAAAGCATGTTAAAAAAATGGGATATTGTAGTGATAGTCACTCACGTATGCACGTTAAATACCTAGTGGCTTCTTCTCACGAGTGTTAATAGATTCACGTTGAGCCATTATAACTCGTATCAATGAGACACATGATTATAATGATCTAATCAAGTGTCCTCTGTCTGGTTAGCATCCTTAACAAACTCTCTCCATTGCTAATGAGCTAATTAAGACATCATTTTAATCAGACCAACTCTGGCTTATTGCAGATGAGACACAAGATCAACATGGTAAACAGAAAAATTGCGGATATAAAAAAAGCAGTTGCAACAGGAAGTTAACAGCCAGTGATGCTGAAGCGGATGAAGAGAAGGGAGGAGAGTCAGTGAAAGTTGCCATTGGAAGTAGTTTTAAATTATTTAAATAGAGAGATTCTGGTTGATGTCACGTGTTAAATTTTATGCCATTGTGGGAGAAAACACATTTATGAGTTTCATAGATTTCATTGAGGTGCTCCAAGAAACAGTGACTTTGTCAGTGACTTTGTCATGGCTTACAGACAGAGGTGAGAAGTAACTAAGTAGAAATACATCATTACTGCACTTAAACAGAATTTTCAAGTATGTGTAGTTTTTTTTTGAGCATTTATTTTTCCAACATATTTTTACATTTTCAAAAGAGGCTAGTTACTTTAGGTTTAAGACATTTTAGGGAAGTGTTTTGCTTATTTTTTTTAATTTCCATCACTGACTGACAAACATAAACTGACTTAAGCCTAAATAAACCTAAATTAGCAGGTAATTTCAACAGCTCAACAAACATTGTAGAACACAGAAACTGTTTGTTTACAGTTTGTCACACAGTGTGTTGCTAGCTAAAGGTCCAGCTGCTGTATTTCACAGGGAGAGCAAAGAAAGAGAGCTAACTTCACTCAGACATGGAGAAAGATGAAAGATAGCTAGGACATGAGCGGAAGAAGAGAGGTCATATTTCTAGGTAATGACTCCTCCTCCTCCTTAGTAACCTTTGGTGACAACTGGAAATTTAAAGCTTTCATGTAATGTCCTCATTTTTTAAAACCAGATATTAGGTCTGTAATGGGAACTTGTTTTCACACTGTGTTTAAGCTAACTGTGTTATTTAAAGGTTGCAAGACAGCTTAGTGCAGGATAAACAGGTTAGCTAGCAGTGCTGCAATGAATTTACAAGCTCTATGTTGGGCTGGTGCACAGTGGCTGTGGTGTTAGTTTTAAGGTAAATCAAGTTAATTTAAATTCTCATGGTGATTCGATTCTCTGAATTCCACCTGTATACTAACTCTGTATTATCTAGTACTGAGGCGGCATTAAGAATATACTGTCAGTATATAACTTTAGAGCAGGAACAGCACACTTCTCCGATCAGAGCCTGTGCACAAAGAAAATGAGCTGGCACTTACAATAGAAACTCTGGTGAGTTGTGATTCTTGTCCCCAATATTGAGGCTGTGCAACCGATTTTAGGGTCCCCCCCACCTGTCAGATCCCACTTTAATCCCAGACTGTACTAGACTTTTTGTTAGGTGTGGGGGCAAAGTGAAAAAACAAAAAACAGATTGTATTCCCTTGTTATACTATTATTTCATTATTATAATAATATAGCACGAGGTTTAGTTGGCCTTGCAAAAAATATAAAAATAACTGGTTGAAATGTTCTTCAAAGAGTCCCTTTTTGCTGTCTTAGTTTTAGTACTTTTTCACGTTTACTTGTGTAAATAAGTTGAATCAGTACTTCAACTATTTCTACTAGTTAAGTAAAGATTGCCTGTACTTTTTGCCTGGCAGATGTACAGTTGCTTATAAAACTAACGAGTGAAATCCATTTAGGTGAGGTTCCTGGGTTGGCCCTTCAGGCATACAGACTCACTGTCATGGCCTACTGGGAGACTTGATGGAACTTGGCATCGTTGATCAAAATTACTTTCATCTGTGCTTCTCCTGCAATAAAAAGTCAAATTGTTTGCTGTAAAAACTGCATTTTAGTGTGTGATTAGAGCTATTATTAAGGCTTTTGCATATGTATTTCCTTCCTTCTTATTTGATTTAATTCTTGCACTTTTTATTCATAATCCTTAATTTGAAAACATAATCACAATGTTAGAAGTCCCTCTGTTTATGTGCTGTCTTGTTGTGACATGTATCATTCATCTGTTTGGGTACATGTAAACTGAGGTGAACTTGTAGGAATCAGCAATTCCTTCTACCTGCTATTTGAACATAATCTGTATCCTTATCCAAATACGAGCTCTTTCTTTTTTTCCACACTTAGTATTAATAAATGTGGTTATTGTGATAAAGTCTGAAATGTTGCAGACTTCAGAAACGTAGTACGTACAAGACAAAAGCAGTTAACCTACTGTAGAGGCGATATTTATTTTTCCTGTCTCCAAAGCATCCATGCAGCTTTTAGATCATCTTACTTGAGACAGCAGCAAGAAGTGGAAGAAGTCAAACAATTTGACCTTTTGTGTTGTTGAGTGTTTTGTTTTCTCTTAAGATTGTGGCTAGACTTTACGCCTGGCTGGGTTCTGATCTCAGTGTTAGCCAGATCACCTCTAGATGTCATCAGGATAATCAGAGAGTAATCCGATTTCTTGTTGTTACATATGTTTTTTATATCCACCCTACGCAGCTATATTGCTTGTTGTTACAGGTCCAACGATGAGGAAGAGGGACGGTGGTATATATCATTATGTGAGACTGAAACTTATCTGCAATTGACTCCACTTTTCTGTCTTTTTAATGGCTTGGATTGCTGCACCCATGTGACAGCCTTCTCCGGTTTCCTTTTTTTTTTCCAAGGTAAAGATGTGTTTTTTGTGGGGAACTTGGCACATTTCTATTGTGTGTCCAGGCTGCTTGAATTGCTTTTGTCCCTTAAACCCAAACTGATTTGGTGCTGCCATCAGGGTGCTGTGGGTGTTGTTGAATCTATTGCAGGATTAACTAATTAAATCTGTGTTTTCCCTGCCATGACAAAACACACTCATGTGAAAAACTTCAACTGATCAATCCTGTGTGAATCTTTGAGTTGTGCTGCTCTATTTAATATGCTTTACATTCTTAGTAACAGAGATAACAAACCTTGCTTCAACAAATCTTGCTTCAAAACTCAAGTCTTATCCAGCCAGCGAAACTCAATAGTCAACCCACCTCCTTATGCCTACTGTTATACACCTTTCTCACCAATCATTGTGTCTTCGATCTTCCTCTCTTTGTTTATCCCCTCAGCTTTTCGTGTTCTTCGCTCCGCTCTGCCCTCCTCCCCTTTGTGTCCCGTCACTTCTCACTTATTGCTTTGTTTTACGGCCGCCTGTTCTCACACTTTCTCTGGCAAGCTCTATTTTTCTAATATGGCTGCCAGTGCTGGACGTGTCATTGGCTTCTGCACTTGCTTCACTGTTTCATGCTTTGCCTTGTGATTTTTGGGGAAAGGAACATTAACTCAAACAAATCAGGACCATATGGGACATAGTGAAGGGTTTATACGGGTGAAATTGGCCAGCTGTTTCATACACAATGACTTTTACATATTTTTATTGTAAAACTTTACTGTTTGATCTAAAAAGCTATCAAGACATTGGAGTGAAAAGAGCTGGTCCCCTAGAAGTGGTCGCAAGGAAAAAATCTAATCTATATGACCCAGGTAGTGCCAAGCCTATGTTACAGGTACCGGGTGGCAGCACCTGTAGACAGCTATATATGTGTCCTGTAAACAGGAAAGAAATGATCAGACAGGGAGACGTGGCTTGCCGTTTCCTGAATACTCCGCCATTATCTATTCAAATTCACAATTATGCACTCCTTTCATTACTTTTACAGTATTACAACTGTGTATTTACTTATTCTTAACATAGCTCACACACACATTCTCCATAACACATTCCAATGTTATAAACATGACCAATTTTCTTGTAAGACTTGGTTCAAAATGAATTCCAACAAGACAAATCTATAAATCTCAAATAGCTTGAAAGAATGGTATAATCAGCACCATCTTGACATGTGCACTGAATTCACGGAAACACTTTATGGCAGAAACAAGATACTAAAACAATACAGGATAACGGTGGAGCCGATCACTAACATCACAGAGCATAGGAGGTGTGCGACCCAAACTAACATGCTAACCTTAGCATGCTGCTAAAGCCGTAAATAAATACTTACAAAAGTGTAATTTACTGTACTACACAATGTTGTACGCTTTCACTTTCCAACCGTAATGGTTAGTCTATGCTATATAATGGATGTGATTGCTATTATATTCTATTTCGGGCACGATATGAACCTGTAAACAGGAAAGAAATGATCAGACAGGGAGACGTGGCTTGCCGTTTCCTGAATACTCCGCCATTATGAGAAAACAGCGCGGAGCATGCGCTTCAGGCTGCTAACAACAGGCCAAACCATGGTCTCACACTGCCACCTATTGGTATAAAAATGAAGCGTCCACTACAAATATCCCAGGGTAGTTACCAAGTTTCCTGTTACAATTACTGTAGTTATTTAGGGCATTTCCAAATGGAAATATCACTTACATTGAAAGTGAAATTACTTAAATTAATTCACATAAATGTGATCACACATTAGTGGGTATCACACACTCCCTGACAAAAATAAAATGGCTCCCAACATTCACAAAATCATGACATTTTGAACTTTTGCTTCTCAAATTCTTATTAACTCTTATCAGTCCAAGAACTAGTTATGAAACAAGCAGTGGGGGTGGTGTGTATGCAGATGGGGTCAGTGATGCGTGATACTGGTATGGTGAGTATGGTATTGGGGTGCAGTACATTGGTGACTGTGACATACACATGGGCGGCACAATTGCCAATGGTGGGTATGGAAATACAGTGTATGATGGTATGGTTGTGGCAGGCAACTGTGGTGCTGTGCGTTCCCCAACTAGATTAACTGCCGCATGTGACTGCACTGAGGGTTTACCCAGTGATTCATAAGTCAGAAACTGTCGTGGTTTCCTGTGACGGGTAGATCTTCTAATGTCCGTACAAGTATGTCCCGGTGGTTGAACCTGTACGTTAGACTGCGAATGAGTTTCACACTCCTCACCAGACCCTCTGGGTTCAGATAGGTTGTCACTACCCACTTCCATTTCTTCCATCTCCTCTCTCAGAGAACATGGCAGGTGTGAGCATTCTCTCCCAGTTTCCTCTTCGAATTGTTCAATGCTGACGGATGGTGAATGCTCAGGCATAGTCAGTATGTCTTCCATCGTCTGCACAGGTGAATGTCCATTTTTTGTGTTTGTTGTCACTCTAATAGGTTCTTTGGTCTGGTATGACTGAGATGCAGGGTGTTGCTCATGGTCCAGGTTCCTTCTCACGGTCCTTTCAACAGGTGCTCTTAGCCAGTACCCCGAGCAATCACTCTCAGAACCGCTGTCAGAGTTATCCCACATGTCTGTTTGTCTTTGTGCATCTGCAGATCTTTCCATCCTTCGTCTGTTGCGTGTTGTCTTTCCAATCGCAGGCTTTGCCAGGGGGGGAGTGACTTGAACAGGTAAGTCATTTACAAGTAACAGCAGATTGCGATGCAATGTTCGGGTTCTTTTTGGGTCTCCAGCTTCAGGATGGACTACGTAAACTGGGCTATCTGCTAGCTGCTCTTTTACTATATAAATAGTCCTCTCCCAATATGATCTCAACTTGCCAGGTCCTCCCCGCTCACTGAGGTTTCTGACCAGAACTCTGTCTCCTGGCTTAAGCATGACTCCTTTTGCCTTTTTATCATATGTTATTTTGCCTCTTGCACTAGACTTCTTGCTATTTTCACTAGCAATCCGATAAGCTTCCGACATTCGTTCGGCCCATTTCTTGGCATATCCTGTAGGTGAGTATGTTTCATTCTCCCCCTTCAATCCAAACAGCAGATCAACTGGTAGATGCGGGTGTCGTCCATAGAGGAGATAGAATGGTGAGTAGCCGGTGGACTCATGTCGAGTACAGTTGTACGCATGTACAAGATGTGGGAGGTGGTCTTTCCACTGTACTTTTTCCTTTTCGGTTAATGTTCTCAACATCTGGAGTATTGTCCTGTTGAGACGTTCTGAAGGGTTACTTTGAGGATGGTAAGGTGATGTTCTAGAATGTCCGACACCAGATAATTTCTGTAGTGTCCTGAACAGTTCATTCTCAAATTCACGACCCTGGTCGTGATGTAGTTTGGATGGGTATCCAAATCTGGGTATGAAATCCTGGAAAATCCGTTCAGCAGCTGTTTTCCCACTCTTGTTCCTTGTGGGGTATGCTTGAGCAAATCTAGTGAAATGGTCAATTACCACGAGAATATACTCATACCCTCCACGGCTGGTTTCCAAATGCAAAAAGTCAATACACACCAGTTCTAAAGGGTAGTCCGATCTTATACTACCCATGGGAGCCCTGACGTGTGTTACTGGTTTCTTGGACATGATACAGGGACACTTCTGGGTCACATAGGCTTCAATGTCCTTAGCCATAAAGGGCCAATAGAATCTGTCCCTTGCGAGATGTAGCACTCGGTCTGTCCCAACATGACCCATCGTGTCATGTAAATGTCTTAATGCTAAAGTCCTGTACTTGGCAGGAAGCACTAATTGTCTTCTGTCACTGGTACATCTATACAAGAGGTCATTTTCAAGATGTAATTTACCCCACTCGTGGAGGAGTTTATGGGCAGTTCCTCTTACCATCTTGCGTATTTCATCTGTCAGTTTTGCTCCATCTAGTTTCAGCTTGAGGATTTGGCCAATGGCTGGATCCTCTCTTTGAGCTTTAACTAGATCATCATGGCTGATGCTCAGCGAGTTGATATGAGGCTGCTGATGGGGGTCCAGAGAAGAGATATTGAGCATGGCTACCCAAGCAACATCTTTCTGTCGGGCCACCTGGCTTCCATCCCAGACTGCCTTCACTGCCTCATCTGGAAATCCCTCTGTACAAGCAGTTTCATATTTCTCTATATCCAAGGGGAGACGAGAAAGAGTGTCTGCGTCTACATTTGACTTTCCTGGCCTGTATCTGATGTCGAACCGGAAATCTGAGAGCTCTCCAACCCACCTATGTCCCACTGCGTTTAACTTTGCGGTACTCATTACATAGGTTAGGGGGTTGTTATCTGTATAAACTGTGAAGTGTGGGGCATAGTACAGGTAGTCACGGAATTTTTCACATACAGCCCATTTCAACGCAAGGAACTCTAATTTTCCACTATGCAGGTGGTAATTGCGTTCTGCTTGTGTCAGAGTCCTAGATCCATAGCCAATTACTCTCAATTTCCCATGTTGACGCTGATACAGGACAGCTCCTAAGCCCTGGTCAGATGCATCTGTATGCAATGTGAAAGGCAGGCTAAAATCAGGATATGTCAGAACAGGGGGGTTGGTGAGGAGGGTTACCAACTGTTCTAACGCTCTCTGGTGTTTTAGAGTCCACTCAACGTGCTCTCGAGAGGACAGCTGTGAGTGTTTGCTGTTTCTCACAGATTTTGGACACTGAGTTTTGCCTGGCTTGGTCTGAAGGAGTTCATAGATTGGTTTAGCTATCCGGGAAAAATCCTGGATATACGAGCGGTAGTAGCTTAGAAAGCCTGCCAGCTTCCTCACATCACCAACTGTTTGAGGTGTCTTAGATGTCAGGGTTTTGACAGCCTCCAGGTCTGCCGGGTCTATTCTGACTCCTTCAGCGGACACAAGCCGACCCACATATCTGACTTCTTGTTTGAAGAGGTCACATTTCTCCGGCCTCAATTTTACTCCATGTTCTTGGAGTGCCTGGAGAACCTTGCGGAGGGTCTCAACATGGTTGTCAAATGTTTTTGCATAGCAAAGTACATCGTCGAGGTATGGGATGCAACATTCATCTCTAAGAGAGCCAAGCATCTCTTCCATGCTCCGCTGAAAAGCAGCTGGGGCATTTGTGAGACCAAATGGGATGCGAACCCATTCATAAAGACCCCATGGTGTTATGAAGGCAGTGAGGTGGCGAGAGCCCTCAGCTACAAAACCCTGGTGGTAAGCTTTTCCTTGGTCTAAGATGCTAAACCACGAGTACCCACCCAGAGTATCAATCAGATCCTGTATCCTGGGCAGTGGGTGTCGATCAGGAACAGTCTTTTTGTTCAGAAGGCGATAGTCTATGCATAAGCGTAAACTGCCATCTTTCTTTCTGACACAGACGACTGGGGCGGCGTACGGGGACTGAGACTTTACTATCCAGCCTTTTACCAAAAGTTCTTGTATGTACTCTTTAACCTCTTTAAAAAGTGGCTTAGGGATGGATGAGTAGGTTTTCTGAACAGGGATATCATCTTTCAAGTTGATTGCCATTTGCAAACTGGGTATGCATCCTATATCACTACTGTCACGAGCAAAAGCCCCAGCTTCCTCGCAAAGCATTTTGTTAACTTTTGCCTGTTGTTCCTCATTAAGATGGCTGATGTCGACAGGAGGCTGCCATAGGGGTAAGTTGGTATGAGTAGATGTAGAGGTGGCACTATTGGCTGTCACTGTGGGCTTAGATTCTCCTAGTGAGTCCATTGTAATCACCTTCTCAACAGAATGAATACTGCCAAGGGCTGTTTTCCTTGGTAGTGTGATGTTATGTTTTGTGTTGTTGCCCACAGGTACCTCTACAAAGGGCCTCTTGGTGCTTTGCACTTCAAGCAGTCCTTCACAGACATCTAGCTCAGCAAACTGTGTGTTGTTATCATCAGGCTCAAAGAGGAAAACAGATTCGGACAGGTTCATGGCAGGTGAGACTGGACACTTAACCCAAATCACCTGACCCGCTGGAATAAGGGTGTCATACCTGCCAGTCCGCAGGCGTCCACATTGTGCAGGGGCTTCATCAGCCTTGATGAGGTTTACCAGGAGCTCTGCCTTTTCTGTTGGTATTGACATGGCATTGCAAAGCAGGGTGACGAGAGTTGGCATGAACCGTCCTGGTTGTTCCTGCACAAGTTCCTCCATCACATTGAAACCCAGCAGCGGTCTCTCCAAAACAAAACTGCTTACAAGAAAAGGCACAGTTATTGACAAATTAGGGTCTTCATTCCCTCTCAAATTAACTGTGATTGGCACCCAGCCATCAAATGGGAGAGTGTCACCATTCACAGCACGGACTTTTAACTCTTCTTCATTATCAATGACTTCATCAAGTGACCTTACAGGTGTATCTGGTAGATACTTATTTTTCCACTCTCTGTCAATCATGCTCACTTGAGCTCCCGTGTCCAACAAAGCACTAACTGCTAAACCATTTAGATGGCACTGGGTGAGCGCTTTTTTTCCAATTAGTTTGGCTAATTTTTCACTTTTACTGTTGGGTGAACTGCCAAGAAGTATAGCAGATTTATTTTCTTGGTTATTCTGTCTCTGGGTTGGCACTACATTATGTTTGGTGTCAGCGTCACACTTTGCCAAACTTACAGCAACAGTCTCACTAGTACTACATAGGTCAGATTGGGACGGAGAGTGGGACACGGTCACTGTTTGTCCCGTGACAGGGACCGGCTCCCGTTTCCCTGACGTATTGTTTTCTTCATGCAGCCAACTGCGCGGTGGCCTTCCTCACCACAGTGAAAACAGTGGGGACAGTCGGGGCGGTCTTGTTCTATGCATTTTTCACAGCCATACTTTCTTTCTCTGTGGTGATCGGTTTTGATTTTCTTGTACTGGCTGCTCTGTTCAGCTGTTATTTGTAGTGACTGTGTCATTTGTTCAACAATGCTTGCAAGTTTTTCGACTTTCTCTGACAGCTGCTGGATCATATCCACCTTAGGTCTTTTTCCTGCATTTTCCTCTTTCAATACAGGACACTGCATACCGTTAATCTCAACTTGTGTGCTGTGCACATTGGTGTTTCTCTGACGGGTGACTGATCCTAGACGACGCTGTCTTTCACTTTCATCACTCATTACTTTCTTCATTTGTTTAAGGATAGTCTCATCTGTGACATTGGCATCTGCAAGGAGTGGCTTTAACTCTCTACGAATGTCACTATGTTTGTGGCCCAGTCCTTGATACACAGTATGAAGAAATACATCCTGAACTGTACTGGCTGAGTACTTTACATCTGAGTTGGTATGCTTCGAGGTGAGCAAGATCTTTTGTTTGAGACCTATGACTCGATACAGAAACTGTTGTGGTGTCTCACTGTCACTTTGTTTGGTGCACATGAGTTCCTGGAAGAGTTCTGTGTTGTTTTGCTCACCAAGGTGAGAATGGAGGAAGTCTTTAAGCTCCTCTACTGTCAGTTCATCCTTGTTCATTAGCATGTCTTTGAAATTACCAGGTTTGATAACTCTCATGACAGCCCTCACAATTTCGGCATCATTAAACTGTTCTTTGAGACCCTCTTCAATCTGGCGGCAGATGCTGTTATAACTGATGTCTGATCCCTGGTCTCCAATCTGGCCCCCGTGAATCTTAAACTCCCTGCAATGGAGGTAAGACAAGTCTCTTAGGGACACCACCTTGTCATGTCTCATGGGTGCTTGAGTTTCAACTAAGCTGTCATTGTGTGGTGTGCTTCTACAATGAGCCTGTGATGGTGTCTGAGAGGTGAGTTGAGAACCTGATGTGGGCATGTACTGCTTAATTTTCTTAGAGAGCTCTTCGTAACTGAAGAGTATTTTTTGTAGTTCTATATCACGTTGGGAAACAGCAGTAGAGCTGGTATTCTGGGTCACACTGTCAGTTACTTCTGTACCACTATTATGACCATCTTCTAAAAACATTGCATTAGTTGGACTCATTTCAACACTGACATCATGAGGCTGAGCATTTGGACATAGATCACATGAATCATTACCAGTGGCAGCCTGTATCTGCAAATCAGAAACATGACCCTGGGTAACAGCATCAACAACATCTTTCAGTGACAATAAGTGTGACATGCCCTGATCTTCTGACTCTAATAAAGCCTTACTGCACATGAAACCACTGATGTACTCGAAGCAGCTGTCTTCATCCCCTGACTTAAGGCAAGACTGATCCACTCCTGGCACTGGACCCAGAGACTTGGCAATCTGGAACAGTTCATCAGCAGAGAGGGTGAGAAGGTCTTTCTTGATGGCCCACACCAAGCTCCTCCTCTCACCTTCCGCCATGGTTGCTTCCCTATCCCTTGCAGTGGGTCACACAATGTCAGCTTTCGTACAGTTTTTGCCTTGATGGGCGATGGTCCGAGCACCAAGCAGCACCAAGCAGCACCAAGCAGTCCTTATTTATCTTTTTTTCCTTACTACTTGTCCATTGCGCTAGTTGTGACACATGGCCAATGCATTTCCTGCACAATCAGTAGCATCTATTCTCCATCAGGCAGCAGCAGGTGTAGGTAACAACCAGCAGACTGGACTTGTCGGTGTTTTCTTGCCACTCTTGGCCCAAAGTACCGGTATTACTGGATCAGCTCCCAGCCTCAAAGGCAGGACTGATCCCGGACGAGCCCCCAGAAAACTGTTACAGGTACCGGGTGGCAGCACCTGTAGACAGCTATATATGTGTCCTGTAAACAGGAAAGAAATGATCAGACAGGGAGACGTGGCTTGCCGTTTCCTGAATACTCCGCCATTATCTATTCAAATTCACAATTATGCACTCCTTTCATTACTTTTACAGTATTACAACTGTGTATTTACTTATTCTTAACATAGCTCACACACACATTCTCCATAACACATTCCAATGTTATAAACATGACCAATTTTCTTGTAAGACTTGGTTCAAAATGAATTCCAACAAGACAAATCTATAAATCTCAAATAGCTTGAAAGAATGGTATAATCAGCACCATCTTGACATGTGCACTGAATTCACGGAAACACTTTATGGCAGAAACAAGATACTAAAACAATACAGGATAACGGTGGAGCCGATCACTAACATCACAGAGCATAGGAGGTGTGCGACCCAAACTAACATGCTAACCTTAGCATGCTGCTAAAGCCGTAAATAAATACTTACAAAAGTGTAATTTACTGTACTACACAATGTTGTACGCTTTCACTTTCCAACCGTAATGGTTAGTCTATGCTATATAATGGATGTGATTGCTATTATATTCTATTTCGGGCACGATACGAACCTGTAAACAGGAAAGAAATGATCAGACAGGGAGACGTGGCTTGCCGTTTCCTGAATACTCCGCCATTATGAGAAAACAGCGCGGAGCATGCGCTTCAGGCTGCTAACAACAGGCCAAACCATGGTCTCACACTGCCACCTATTGGTATAAAAATGAAGCGTCCACTACAAATATCCCAGGGTAGTTACCAAGTTTCCTGTTACAATTACTGTAGTTATTTAGGGCATTTCCAAATGGAAATATCACTTACATTGAAAGTGAAATTACTTAAATTAATTCACATAAATGTGATCACACATTAGTGGGTATCACACCTATACCACACATGCTCTAGGGTAGGTTGATCTAAAGCACGAGACCATAGTTTTAGAGAAGGTTATTCTAGTAGTAGACATGCATGAGATTAATTTAGTATATAGTAATTTAGTGGCATATGGGCATGATGCAGAGCGAGATAATGACTGTTTTGGGGAAGTTTTTATGTAATGTTTCAGTCTTTCTTCACCCTGACCATCCCTTCGGTATGTTGCTATAGACTCAGACACTCACACTGAGCGCTTCTCTGCTCGCCTCTTTTCATGCCTCTACATGTATAGAGGCCACTGCAACATGACGTTGTCACATTTTTTGTCTTCTCTCTTCCTTAGTCTGGGCTTTCGTTCTTGTCTCTTCTTCCTTTCTCATTCCTCTCATCCTGCTTTGACATAGTGCTTGCTCATAAGGGGTTGCTTATGAGGCCCTATATAAATAAACCTCAAGAGAATAGAGTACAGCTGAATTGAATTGCACTGTGAACATCTCAAATATGGTGGTGGTTAATCCACTGACTGTATGGCCAGAGCCCAGAGAAAGGATGCATAAGGTTTGGCTACATGGGCAATTGATTTGAACCTGGTGTATGCCTCGTTAGTGACTATTGTTTTGATTGATTTTGATGAAACAGGACCGAAATATTCATCAAAGCTGCAGATGTGTTGTTAGCAGTCGGGCAGAGCTGTAACAGCAAGAAAACCCCCAGTGATGTTTTCCCAAGTTACAACAATGCTGTTGTATTTCTGTCTGTGCCTTCCTCTGTTCTTACTAGGGACACAAAATGATACGAATTTAGTGATTCAGATTACATTATCGATATGGTATTGAACAAGACTGCAGTCATGCAAACTTCCGCCTGATTGCTCATCTGTCTGTTACCTGTCTGTCTCCTAGGCTGGAGACTGCACTTAGCTTAGCATCACTTTAACATCACTCTGGATTCTTGGCTAGCTTAGTGTTAGTATGGTGTCTTTGCTGGTGCTCGCAAAGAGCCGAAGTTGCAGCATAAATTACTTGTCTTTGTCCTTGATGTAGTTTGCACTTTACCATTGCTTCATCTACATAGACTTCACCAATATTTTTCTCTTCTGGCACACAAACTGAAATCAGCTAAGTGCAAATGCAACTGGAACCAATAAGCAGAGTCGATAGGGATTGGGGTATTGTAGAGATCCAGTTCTTGATTCCCATCCCTAATTCTTCTGGGTCTTACCCAGCGCCTCCTCCCGGTAGGACATGCCCGGAATACCCCACCTAGGAGGCATCCAGGAGGTATCCAAGGAAGATGGCTAAACCACCTCAACTGGCTCCGTTCAACGTGGAGGATCAGTGGCTCTACTTTGAGGCCCTCTCGAATTACCAAGCTCCTCACCCTGCCTCTAAGGGAGAGCCCGGCAACTCTTCAAAGCAAATTCATTTCTTGCATACACAGCTGCATTGTTTCGATCACTGCCCAAAGCTTGTCACCATTTGTAATAATAATAATGGATTGGATTTATAAAGCGCTTTTCAAGGCACCCAAAGCGCTTTACAATGCCACTATTCATTCACTCTCACATTCACACACTGGTGGAGGCAAGCTACAGTTGTAGCTACAGCTGCCCTGGGGCAGACTGACAGAAGCGAGGCTGCCATATCGCGCCATCGGCCCCTCTGGCCAACACCAGTAGGCGGTAGGGTAAAGTGTCTTGCCCAAGGACACAACGACCAGGACAGAGAGCCCGGGGATCGAACCAGCAACCTTCCGGTTACAGATACGCTTCCCAACCCCCTGAGCCATGGTCGCCCTTGTAAGGGTAAAGGAATATAGATTGACCAGTAAATTGACAGCTTTGCTTTTATGCTCAGTGGTCTCTTCACCAAAACAGACTGGTGAAGCATCCAGACTCCCCAGTCTGTCTGTTAGTCTCACATTCAACTCTCCCCTCACTCACAGCTTCCTTACAAAGTTGCACAATGTAATGCATTTTGATATATAGTGGTATCTCTTGATATTATTGAACAATACACATAGGCAGCAATTCAGTCCAATGTGAAAAAATTCAATTTAGTACTTACTTTCTCTTAAGTACCCTCTAAAAGCACTAAATGTTAACCACTGGAAGATAAGAGTGTATCAACATCACTTGGAAAACGGATGTCAAATACCTGGGCTACTGGGACCTCAGAGACCTATAGATACAAACTATTTGTAGACTACACATTGTAGACAGTATATAGTTTATCAATGCAAAGAAACAGTGACATGTGGTGCATAGAACATAAAACCTCAGACAAGCCAAACTATATGATTTCTGATGCTTAATTAAAAAAAGCATATTTGCCTGACAGAGTCATACTTGGTGCTAGCAGTTAATTAATTGACAGGTCTTTTGAGTATTTTTAGCCTGTAAGACTTATATTGTTTGAAAGATTGTGTTGTTTTATGTACATATTGGTTTCTGTGTGCTATTTGTAAGATATAATTTATTAGATTTATTATCAGAGATCTTTTTTAATGAAAAGGAAAGTTTTACTTTTGGAGGAATTCAAGTGGATAATATCAGGTCAGATGGAGAGACAGATTGTCTTGGTATTTCTAACAGTGTGATATCACATATGTAAATTTGCTGATTTGTTGGGGTTAATAGTCTGTTAGTGAAAGTTGATGTCTAAAAGTAGTAAAGGAAGCATATCCAGAACGAAAACACACATTCATATTTGACAAGCTTAATAATAAGCTGGTTAATATGGAGACTATAATATTTTAATAAATAATTTAGACTTCACTGATGGTGTAATTGTAATTTAAAAATAAAATGTATTTATAATCATCTTAAGGCATTAAATCCCACCACGACAGCATTAGAAACGACAGTACACTGCTCTTATGACATAAACCATGACACGTATGACTTTCTGACTGTAACTGGAGTAATGTACCTCCTTTGACCCCTGAGTTGTCTTGAAAAAGTTGCGATCTCTGGTCCATACCATGCAAGAATGGGCCATATTGCCCATCAGTCTAGCCGGTCACAGTGTGTTAACTCACTGGCTGTAGCCTCCTGCCATGTTTAGCATGCCAGCAGTGAGAGGACAAACAGTCTGTTGTTGGTGGATTGTTGTGCTGCTGGCTGGGTTTTCTCAATTTTACCCAAGAGTCAGTGAACTGTTGGAGGTGTGGAACAGGATGTGGACAACATTATTCCGAACATTGTTCGGAATAATGTTAATTCGAACATTATTCCGAATATTGAGTGTATGTCTGTGCCTGTATGTGTACTGAGGCTGTGCAACAGGAACATTTAAACAGACGTATATCAGACACACTTTTAGGCCTTTCAGCAAACGTTCCATCCTGCAGGAGAGTATTGATGGTCACTGTATGAGAAATAAATCACCCTATGTAGCAATTTCTAAATTTCAACAGTGTACCAATCTATGATGATACTGTGCAAATTTTAGGCTCAGTTTCCTGTTCTTAGCTCACAGGAGGTGCAAGAGGCACCTTACAAATCTCTTTTTGTCAGTCTAAGCAAATTAAGCAGATGGCATGGATAGATAGATGGCAAGGCTGGAAGAGAAATAAGACAGATAACAGACAAACACACACTTTTAAAGTAAGCGTTGTATTAAAGTAGCTGGCGTAAAGCTGTCAAGCTAGCCAGTTTAACTTGACCAGATTGTCAGAGCATCTCAAACTACACTAGGTGGTTAATGTAAGATGTTTTGATCATGTGCTATGGTCTGTGTTATATCACTAATCAACATTTAACCCAATTATTAAAATCGCTTCCTATGGGTGTTATACCTTTCAAACAATAAAAGTATTGCCATTACATCAGAGCATTTGTAAAATATGATATCTATTATAAACTTTCTATAAACTCTGTAAACATTGATTCAAATATAGGCCGTAATAGTAAGCTGCGTTGTTTATAGCAGCTGCATTCACAGCATCTCTATCATAAGCATGAAGCTTAGTCACATACCGTGTAATGCATGTAGGCTACATAATGGCGTCAGCATATGTTATGCTTCCACACCCTCTAACATCCTACACACACACACACACACACACACACACACACACACACACACACACACACACACACACACACACACACACACACACAAAGACTACTCAGCAGCACATGTGCCACCACTTTTCCCACAGTGCTCTGTGGAAATAACTACAAACACATATTGTACTGTGTATCACATTTACATTTAGCTGATGCTTTCATTTACAATGGCTCACAATGAGTACAGGTACACCCACTCTTGTGTAGGCTAACACTAAGCCCCCCTCTGCTTCTCCCCAGGTGGCTCAGGTATAAGTATGTGTGTGTCCTTTTGTGATTCATGGAGAGACAAAAGAATGACGCAGGTTGAGAATCTGTGTCCATAAACAGGAAATGCTGCGTTCGGATGAGATGAGCAAGAACAGAAGTCATTTTAAATGTTTTTTTTAATGATACTGTTTATGTGACCATCAGAGACAGTCTCTAAGCCTCTGCATACACTCTCTGATGGCGTCCGTTTTCTTGAGTGTGATGCAGTGCGGCACCAAAGTTTCGAACGCCGAAGAGATTCAGCTGTTATCCGTCCCTTTCTCAGACTAACTTGTGTTTGCTTCAGTGTGACGTGAGAGTCCACACTCAGCAGGTGTCAGCAGTGTTTACCCAGCATGTGGCCAAGGACTGTGGGCTCTGCGGAGTGGGAGGGCAGCAGCATGATGCAACATAATGCAATTGTCTCATAGCATTATTAGGTGCTGCAATGCAACACTACAAACAACAAAAGTGTTACTCTGAAGTCCAACAGTGGTAGTCGAATTAAAGTGGAAACACATGTTATGATCCACAGGTATCTCTCACCTTTCTCCAGTTCTTCTAATTTTTGGGCTTTTCATTTACCTGCACCAGTGATGTCAGGTTGTAGTGATTGCCCCACCGTACCCACTTCAGTATGCATGTACTGTACCACCCATGCCTACACCAGTGCCTTCAGTTTTGCCTTCATCCACTCCTCCTAGGGGACTGTCAGCTTCAGCACCACCACCTGTTTACCACCACACTGGTCTGAGGGCCTATCTTGTCCGCTGCCACACCGCTTTCGTCTGACATACATGCAGCTCGTCGACCTAAGCTCCCACTTCCTTCTTGACCGAGCCCAACCTCTCATCGCTCTTGACTTTGTTGAAATTGGTGGTTGGAATGCTGCCTAATCCTGCTTGGCCAACTGCCATTGCTCCCCTCAGAGCACTGCTGGGCTCAGCGGAGACTGGTCCGCTACCTGATGTGCCTTTTGCTTCTCTCCCGTCCTCACCTTAATGCTAGCCTGAGAGAATTTTACAAGCTTTGCTGTATGTACAGCACCTCCTAACCTTAATAAGGCTGATGAAGGGGGGCTTTAGCCATTTTTCTTACCATAGAGGGCAATGGGGCTATTTTTGGCTATCCCAACCACCTGAGAGATAACTGGTTATACTACTTTTTAAATGGTAAATGGCCTGCATTTGTATAGCGCTTTTCTAGTCCATAGGACCCCAAAGCGCTTTACACTACATTCAGTCATCCACCCATTCACACACACAGGCGATAGCAAGCTACATTGTAGCCACAGCTGCCCTGGGGCGCACTGACAGAGGCGAGGCTGCCGGACACAGGCGCCACCGGGCCCTGTGGCGCCTGTGTAGGCAAACACGGGGTTAGTATCTTGCCCAAGGATATTTGGCATGCAGCCAGGATGCAGCCTGGGATCGAACCACCGACCTTCTGATTAGTGGCTGACCTGCTCTGCCACCTGAGCTACAGCCACCCCGTTTTTAACCCCGCTTCACTAGGAATTCATACAGTTTTCTGCTTTACACAGGATTTGAATTTTATTGGTAGTTTTGTTTTGCAGTCAACTGTCAATCATTCAGTTCTTTTCTTTTATGTTTTTGCTGTGTTTGAAGTGGGTTCCTGTAGAGTGCTGGCAACGCTTTTTACAAGACTCTGTATTGGTTTCTCTGAAGCCACTGGAACTCAAGTATCTCTAAGACAGAAGCGGAACCAGTTGGTCACCTTTCCTCTCTACGTGACCTTGATTTTTACAACTTTAAAACACATCTCAGCCCAAGTTGCTATCCTTTCTAAAAGATCTGAGAGATCCATCTGCTCCCAGTTGCTGCCCTTACCTTCTCTCTGATTTTAGTTTTTTAAACAGAGCAAAAGCATGTACTTCATGGAGTGTACATAAATACTACTGATATACTAAACATACTTCCATAAGACAGATGAAAGTTTGCCATTATATTAAGTATATCAGTACATATATAGTCTTGAGAGCCAGAACTGGTTATAGAAACAATTGTGTTAATGTAAAAATATCTCTGATTACACTATAGTCATGATTAATGAGCCGTCCTTGAGAGATTGTTCTTGAGAACACTTGTCATACTTGATCATCACATCATTGTTGGTTTTAATGTTTGGTACCAAGTTCTGTCCTCTTTACCATGGCACTAAAAACACTGATTGCCTGGGTAACTTTGGAGGAATATAAAAAGCACATACAAGATAAATCTACGTGCATTTCATTTGCTAATGTCTGTAAACGAATTAAATTAATTCAGAAACTATGTAATTAACTCCAAGCAAAATTAAAGAGCATGAGTAACACGACATCTCTCTTTCCAAAGAAGGCAGTTGTCATGTGAGAAGGGAGGAAGCAGTGAGGCAGACATACATACACAGAAAGCTGTGGCTTCTGTAGTGTGCAGAGCTTTCTATCTGCCTGATACCTGGAGGCTTTGCTCTCTGTTCCAAATACATGTCAGCGAATCCACCATGAACTATAATCTGCCGGTTATGTGAGTTGTCCTAAGAGGGCTAGTGGATTAAGGCCCTTATGATAGCATGACTCCAATTTCACCCCCCGCAAAACTTTCCAATCCCCTAAACTCACCCAAATCCAGTTTACTGACTCTAGTATAAAATTGCAAAAGGTTCTAATATTAAAAACGGTGTCTGTCTTAGTAGAATATATCAATATATATATACATATATATATTTTTTAAACTTGAGGGGGAAATTGAATTTTTTCCAGACTTGTATCCATAAAGAGGCTGGAATAAATTTAGCTATCTGCAACTAGTGCTGTATTAAATCTGCTGTGTGATGGAGTTACATGTTAAAATCCAAATTGATGTTACTGTCTTTAAACTTTTTTTTTAATGCCCTATTATTTGGAAGCTCTATCCCTGTTCATGCTTCACAGAAATATAATATGAGAAAAATGTTTTTATCCAAGTATAGCAGTCTGGGAGTTAACAATAAGCCCAAATGGAGCATCACTTGTTGTGATTATGGGCAAAAACGGTGTAGCAAATGACAACTTTAATGCAACGAAGCCTCCAATAATCACAGCCACCAGCTCCCCCTTATGTACAATAGGTATCGACACAAGTGTACTACATGGAGCATTTTCTTTAAAGTGCTATGAAAGCATAAAAATAAAAAATCAGGGTCAAACAGGATTGTATCTTGTTAGCTGCCTGGTTACCGCTTGAGTTTCCACAGCAACACATGACACACGTATGTTTCTTCAAGCATCTTTACAATCTAGAAAGTGCTCTTGTTTGAAAAGCGTGTATTCGTTTTCAGATATTACCTGCAGTAAAACTGTAACTGCAGCTCAAACCAACTTATCTGTTGGTTTAAATCTTTTGAAATGTGTATTTGTAAGAGATGCAAAAAGTCGTAAAACAGCACTCTGCCTTGTTATTAACGATCCTTCGTTTTGAGTGATGATGGTTTAAATGAGTAGCACACTCTTCCATATGTTACCCGTTAGTGAGAGTGACTCGCCACCAGTTCACTGATGGATAACGGGTGCAGGCTGTGAGAAGCGAAGCATGTCATTGGCTGGGCCAACCCGAATAAACGCAGGTCATCCAGATGAATGATTAAACAAGCGAAAGGGTGCTCTGGCCAATCAACAAATAATCAGCCTTTTAAATGACTATTATGCAAATTTTGCATCTGAGTGCATCAACACAGCTATATGAAAAGGATGCCTGAGGTTAATATTGAATTTTGTAAGGATATATTTGCTTTTAGGGTTCATGTAGGTCATAGGTGTCAAACTCTGGCCCGTGGGCCAAATTTGGCCCGCAGCCTAATTACATTTGGCCTGCGAAGCCATACCAAATTACTATTAGAGCTAGTATTATACAGCTAATATATATATCGTTTAGTATTAAGCTTTGCTTGTTCATTATTCAGTTTTTCAGCAAAACTTGTTTTAGTCCATAAGAAAAGATTCATTCTTATATCTGGAGGAAGTTTTTTTTTTCAATAAATATTGTTCCAGATTGAATTTTGGCCCACTGTTTGACACCCCTGATGTAGGTGTACACAAAATATGAATCAACAGCAAAAACACATTTAAACTTTTAGTAGTATACGATCATATGAATGTTATAAGAGTAAAAAGCAGTAGTAGTTATAGAAGGGAAAGTAGTGGGCTTAATGTGATTAAAATTTCTTGTGCTGCCGCCTAAAACACTTCTTTTAAATCATTCTGGATAAGAATGTAACAATGCAAATGCATCCAGATATGAGAAAGAGAAAAAAAGCTGTCTTTTTGCAGGCCTTCTGGCTCTTGTTTAGTGCTCAGCAAGTGTTTTCTGTCCTGGCATACACAGAACAGCAGCAGAACTTCACTTGGAGGACATAACTACTCACTAAATGTGTAGAAATTTGCATAATATGCACAGATACACAAGTTTGTTTGCACTTATGTAGAGAAAAGATGGTTCAATTGGACTTTTCAAACTGTTACGAGTCACCGAAATAACAGTCTCTTCTTGCAGTGGTTTTTAGAACAGTTTTCTGACTGAAATGTGAGTATTAAAAGGGTAAGTCTATGGGTTTTTACCCATAACTGACAACTGACAATAGATTTTTGTACAAATCAATGACATAATGTTTCAAAGAATTTTTTTTCTTTCATAATGAACGTGGTTTTGTATTTATTCACTAAAAATCACCTAAACTGCTTGCTTTCTGACAACAAAATCCACTTCTGATCAAACTGCAACTGAGTTGGACCTGTGAGGGTCCGAGATCCTAGTGAGGTTTGCGCTCAGACCAACAGCGCGCAGCTCAATTGGCATTTGCCAAAGAGCACAAGAACTGGCAGTCCAAAAGTGGCACTCTGTTCTCTTTACAGATAAGAGGTTCACACTGAGCACACGTGACAGACTTGAAAGAGTCTGGAGACACTGCAGTGAACATATGTCGTTTGCTACATCATCATCAAGGACGTCTGGTTTGGCAGTGAGTCAGTAATGATCTGTGCTAGAAAACAGTACCTATTGTGACCCATTGGTACATCCTGCTGGGGTAGTGGGCACTTGGTTTTGCCTGATGGAGGACAATCCCCAGTCATATGTGGCCAGAGAGCGTAGGTAGTTCTGGATGACGAGGGAGCTTATGTCATTGACTGACCCTCGTGTTCCACGAACCTGAATCTAAAGAAGAACCTCTGGGACATTGTGTAACATTTCATCCAAAGCTAAAGAGCTCTACAGACTGTCCTGGAGCTCAATGATGTCCTGAACAAGGTCTGGGAGGAGATCTCTCCAGGACACCATCTGCCGATCTATGAGGAACGTGCCCAGGGGTTGTCGTGAGTGCATGCATGTGGGGGCCATACACACTACTGAGTCACATGAGAAACGCTGTGATTTTGGTTTCCGTGTATTATTACCTCATTGTGTTCTCACAAATTTTACAATATATATGAGTAAAGACTTTCAACTTAAATATTTCTTTCATCAAGGTGTGATTTACATATTCTATCAGTTTTTCAGAGCAATATTTCATTATGTGATATGCTGGGATGAAAACACTTTGAAACTACTGTAGCTCGTAATAGATGTAGGGGAAGAGGTTCATTACAAACTAATACATCATGTTGTAAAATCACATAATAATTGATCTGACAAAGTCTTTTATCACTGTCTTATTGTTCAAATAACAGGCTCACGGTGAGAAAGGGGTTCATAAACATCGTTTTGATCACCGACCATATCCTACCTGTCATTTACAGTTTCCATGCCAACTCCCACACCAAGCAGCATGCCTAACTGGACAGCAGCCACGTCATGGTGATTTATACAAGAAAAAAAATAAATCCAACCAAATAATGATCATTAAAAAAGTGTTATTTATCCAGGTATTTCAGCTTAATTAATGAAGGCACTAACTGCTGGGTACATGTATTAAGTGGCTTAATGGTCATTTGCAGGAATCCATTTTACTTTGTTGTTCCCCTGTTATATTAATGTACCCCATTTAGCTCATTCTTCATTAATTCATGTCTTGTGTCTTCAATCTTTTACATAATTGCGTCAGTGTGTGTCACTGAGAGTAAGCCTCACTCCATATAAACACATTTAATTGGCGTATCTCTTTGAAGCGAGCGTCAATTCAAAGCACTTTTTTGTGAATATGCACTAAAATAACCTTGATGCCATCAGCTCTAAACAAAATTCGATCCAGCATCCACTTGCAGACTTTAATTAATTTCATTTATAAGGGTTTGTGAAGCTGTGTCAGTTTGGGGGAAAATTTTAGAGTCTGTTCTCCACTATGTTCAGTCAGTCCCTGGCAGTCAAATACCGAGTACGTACTTTAGATGCCGACTTGGCACATCTCCAGGGTGTGAGTCTGTGTTTATGCATGTCTGATTGTGTATGTAATGCTTCTGTATGCAGTTTTCTTGAATAGTTTGAAGGTTACTGATATAACCTACTTTCCTGCCTTGCTTACTTGTTAATTTTTGTTCTGGCTACTCTGCAGTATTAAATGGAGTAGTTTACCATTTTTGCTTTCCAAGATATCATTGTTCTCGTGACGTTGCGTTCAGTTCAGAGACGTATTTGGATGTGTTTAGTTGTTTAGCTAAGCTTAGCATAAAAGCCCAGGGAAAACAGTTGCCTGCCTCCAGTTAGTCTAAAGCATCTTCAAAAGATATCTTCATATTTAATCTGTATTGAACTATTCCTTTAACTTCCCTGCACCGTTGTCAGTGTGAGCCAAAGTTTCATGCAGCATGTTAAAGTTTAATGTGTGTATCGAGGACGGACTGGGATGTTTGAATTTGTTTGAATCAAACTGGTGCATTTGGATAGACTATCTAAAACATTATTTTTGCCGTTGTTGCTGTTGTTTAAGAAAATGTTCACGTTAGACTTTTCTTTTCTTTTCTCTTTTTTTTAGGAAACTTGCCCTGTAATATCTTAGAAATCAATGTACAGTGGGGCAAAAAAGTATTTAGTCAGCCACCGATTGTGCAAGTTCCCCCACTTAAAATGATGACAGAGGTCCGTAATTTGCACCAGAGGTACACTTCAACTGTGAGAGACAGAATGTGAAAAAAAAATCCATGAATCCACATGGTAGGATTTGTAAAGAATTTATTCGTAAATCAGGGTGGAAAATAAGTATTTGGTCACCTCAAACAAGGAAAATCTCTGGCTCTCACAGACCTGTAGCGTCTTCTGTAAGAAGCTTTTCTGTCCCCCACTCGTTACCTGTATGAATGGCACCTGTTTGAACTCATCATCTGTATAAAAGACACCTGTCCACAGCCTCAAACAATCAGACTCCAAACTCCGCCATGGCCAAGACCAAAGAGCTTTCGAAGGACACCAGGAAAAGTATTGTAGACCTGCACCAGACTGGGAAGAGTGAATCTACAATAGGCAAGCAGCTTGGTGTGAAAAAATCAACTGTGGGAGCAATCATCAGAAAATGGAAGACATACAAGACCACTGATAATCTCCCTCGATCTGGGGCTCCATGCAAGATCTCATCTCGTGGGGTCAAAATGATCATGGGAACGGTGAGCAAAGATCCCAGAACCACACGGGGGGACCTGGTGAATGACCTGCAGAGAGCTGGGACCAAAGTAACAAAGGTCACCATCAGTAACACACTACAACGGCAGGGAATCAAATCCCGCAGTGCCAGACGTGTTCCGCTGCTGAAGCCAGTGCATGTCCAGGCCCGTCTGAAGTTTGCCAGAGAGCACATGGATGATACAGCAGAGGATTGGGAGAATGTCATGTGGTCAGATGAAACCAAAGTAGAACTTTTTGGTATAAACTCAACTCGTCGTGTTTGGAGGACGAAGAATACTGAGTTGCATCCCAAGAACACCATACCTACTGTGAAGCATGGGGGTGGAAACATCATGCTATGGGGCTGTTTTTCTGCCAAGGGGACAGGACGACTGATCCGTGTTAAGGACAGATTGAATGGGGCCATGTATCGTGAGATTTTGAGCCAAAACCTCCTTCCATCAGTGAGAACTTTGAAGATGAAACGAGGCTGGGTCTTCCAACATGACAATGATCCAAAACACACCGCCCGGGCAACAAAGGAGTGGCTCCGTAAGAAGCATTTGAAAGTCCTGGAGTGGCCTAGCCAGTCTCCAGACCTCAACCCCATAGAAGATCTGTGGCGGGAGTTGAAAGTCCGTGTTGCTCGGCGACAGCCCCAAAACATCACTGCTCTCGAGAAGATCTGCATTGAGGAATGGGCCAAAATACCAGCTACTGTGTGTGCAAACCTGGTAAAGACCTATAGTAAACGTTTGACCTCTGTTATTGGCAACAAAGGTTATGTTACAAAGTATTGAGTTGTATTTTTGTTATTGACCAAATACTTATTTTCCACCCTGATTTACGAATAAATTCTTTACAAATCCTACCATGTGGATTCATGGATTTTTTTTTCACATTCTGTCTCTCACAGTTGAAGTGTACCTCTGGTGCAAATTACTGACCTCTGTCATCATTTTAGGTGGGGGAACTTGCACAATCGGTGGCTGACTAAATACTTTTTTGCCCCACTGTATATGTATTTAAGGGGAAAAAGAATTAACTTCTATGTAGCCTGAAGCCACACAGTGAAGAGTGAAGAGCACTGTTTAAAAAATGGAAGGTGTACTTGGACAAGCTTATAAATGAAGGCTGGAGGATAGTTAGTTAGTGAAGCAGGAAGTGCAGAAGTTTAGTAAGGAGGAAATGAGTTCAACTATGTTAGGACGAAGAGTGGAAAGGCAGTTTGTCCTGATGACATACCTATGGAGCCATGGAGATGTCTTGGAGATTAAGAGGATTCTGAGGAATGGAGAAGGTGTGTACTGGAACCAGTTTTGAAGAACAAGGCTGATGTGCAGAGCTGTGGTAACTACAGCGAGATAAAACTGACGAACCTTCCGCTCTTAAGTGAAGTAGTATCAACCTTGGTTCCTGGTCCAAGATCTTGCTGCTGTTATCTCTTTAACATCTTATAATCCTTTGTATCTTATTTTATTTAACATAAAGAAGCCCCTGAAAATATTCAACAGTTGCTTTCCACTGACCTCTCTGGTTTTTTATTAGCACTGCTCATGTGCTGCACAATATAAAAAACCTTACAACATCTCAAGTACATCTCACGGGCTCGTTGTTTGCCAGAAACCAAATATTGGAACGCTTTAGAAAATAATCGCTCTGAGGCTAACTAATATTTCAGTGTGTACAGGAAGCTCTAGGATTAGAATTTGTTTATAGTGAGTAATCAAAACCATGAAGCAGCATATTAATGACGACCCTTCAGCCACTTTAACCTGCTATGAGATTATATTTGTCTCTGCTCATCTGCAACCCTCGCCTTAAACATTACTGAGGGGATGTTAACATTCATCTTCCATCTCCGCTGTGTTAATGTGTTTATCCTAACCAACCCCTTTAGCACACCAGGTACCAGGTAGCCCAACTTGGATAATCCTGCAAATATAACTGCTGCTGTTTAGTTTTTCTGTTTACTAGTGAGTTATATTTTTGCTAACGTGCAATGTCTTTTAAACTTCGTACGTCCTCTTTTCATGGATGCCTGGATACTAAACTTTTATATACCACCTGGATGAGCAGCCAAACTGATTATTTTATTGAAGATGGAATAATCTGGGCAGTTTTTAACCCCCAGTGATGCTAAAACGAAGAAGAGCTTGGATGGCTAACGACGTCAGACCATGAAGCTATGGGAAAGAGCTGCTGAAGCTAGATTAAGAGACATGTTTATGAACCAGTGTTTGAGCTTAAGTAAGAAAAATGTTAAAGTGTAGACAAAAAGAGATTGTTTAACATGGCTGCTTTTCATAAGTAAGGGGCTTTGAGACTTCTTAATTGGCATAAGATTTGTTTTGCAGGGTGAAAGTGTGAGACTGGAGGTGAAAGCATGCCTCACACGCCAGAAGCGTGAGAGTTGGCAGCCCTGGTTAGACAGAATGTACAGTACACAAAATAGGACATTTTCTGAAGTAAAACTTTGGCTTTGCACTAACAAAGAAAACAAGAGAGAAAGAGAAGAGCATTTAAAGGCTTTAGAGAGAATATAAAAAGAGAAATTACGCCAGTAGTAACGAGCCAAAGTGGAGTGAAAAGATGGCGAATTCAAAGTGAGCATGCTTGTAATTACTTTGATGATGTGCTGCTTTTTTAAACAATAGGCAGAGACAGAGAAATGAGAGAAAATTATAAAAATAAGTGTGAAAGTGAAATTGATGTGTCAAAGTATGAAGAAAGGCTTGCATCTCGTCATCTGTCCTTTATGTGCTTTCCTACTGTATTTTTACTCCTTGTCTTTTTCATCAGCCCTGTGTCCTTTCTCTATCTCTTGTTCTGATATATAAAGCTTGCACATTACAAAAGGCTCAGAATAAAATCCTTTTCTTCTCCCGTTATGCCTCCCTCCCACTTTACATCTTCTCAACATTAGTTGTGCGTTGGCCGCGTTAAATCCTTCTTTTTGTCCTGTTGAGTCATCTGTTTTAAACGCTTCAAGTTCACCCAAATATCTGCGTCCGTGCACCTTCCCCATCACCACGTGCCACCATCCACAGCCTGTGTTACTCCTCTGTCTCTTACTTCTTACTGAGGCCCAAATCTTTTGCTCACTTCCAGTTTTTTTCTTTTTCTCCCTCCATCACCATCACTCCTAGCTGTCAGTGGCTGATCCCCTGATTATTCAGCACAGCAAAATAGGCAGTGATGATGCGGTGGTTAATAGTGTTGGTATAAGATGGGTTTTTATGGACGGGGTGAAGCAGAGGACAAGGGAAAGCCGTGGAACTCACTAGCATTTTGGCTCATTTGTGCAACTTTTCAGATGGATATGTGTTGAGCCCATGCAACAGCTATACAAATATTTTGTGGGATTGTTCAGTAGCCACTGATATGTTCAAGGTTAATCCACGTGCACTGTGCATGATAATTGTTTCCCCCTTTTTAAGCTTAGCTGCACTGGTTGGTTAGCTCCAAACATCCAGAAGGAAGAAACCAGCTGCCATTAAAATTATATGTGGCTCGTAATGCACCATTAAAGCTTCAATTTGCAACATCTAAACAGCATAGACTGAGGACAGTTATCACACAGAAATGCTTTGAGTGCTTGATTAATGACTTGTAGAAAATTGATCCTCTGGAATAATTGCTCAGTACTCAAAACAACTGCAATTATGTTTTTTTTCTTCTCCTTTGCCTTGGAAACAAATTAGGTTTTTTCAGAGAAGGACTCGTTCCCTCTCCAAGGAATAATAGGAATTTTCAGGAATAGTCAGCCAATTCAGACTCAGATGAACAGATCTTTGCTACCTTATAATCGCTCACTCTCCTGTGTACCATTTGTAGGAAATAGCCACAGGCCTTTATTGGGGGTTAAACACTGACTGATGTCCCCATTTTCTCATGTTTTTATGTACAACCAGCTTTTCTAACTAAGGCCTGAGAATGTGAGGGTTGTGTGTATTATCTTAGCTGTTCCTACGACTGCACTCTTGGACAGAGAACTCTGATGTTGTGCCTGGAATCTGCTGGAGCCACTCTTCCAGTTTCGGGTGTACAGCACCTAATGTCCCTATTACCACTGGGACTACTTTGGATTTTACCTTCACATCGGCTCCAGTTGTTCCTTCAGTCTCTGGTACTTCTCTGTTCTCTCACACTCTTTCTTCCTGATGTTGCTGCCCACTGGGATTGCCACATCTAACATAAATGCTGTGTTCTGTTCCTTCTCAACCACTACTATGTACAGTTTGTTGACCAACTTGCTGCCATAGCTGCTCAATGGTGTAATAGCAACACTACCATCTTTAGTGTTGGGTGGCTGTAGCCTACTAATCTTTCACTTAGTAGGTGATCTGCTCTACCTCGTGAGCTACAGCCAAGCCCAACTTTTGAAAAAATATTTAAAACAAACAACAACAAAAATTAGAAAAAAATATTTCTAGGTTTTGCACGTTTTTAATGTTCTTGTACTGTTTTCAAATAAATACAGTGTAAGGCTCACAACCTATCTGAATTGTAACTCGCTCTCAACCATGGCAATCAAAAAGAGCATATTAATGCCTTAAAAAGTGTTCAGACTTGTGCAGCTGGTGATTGAGAGTCATATTATCCCCTCCATTTCTGCTCTTTTTACACGTGTTTCCTTCTCAGGAGTACAAACATGTACATGTAGCTTGGCTTGACTGCTGGTGATCTGCACAGACAGCCTGACCTCAAACATCTTCTACGAGTGGCTGATTGATTGGTTTGCCCTTTGTGGTCAATCTGGCACCCCATTTTTTTGTGATAGTGTAAGGGCAGCTGGGTGTGGTGACAGCTTAACTGGACATCTCTATAGTGGATATGCTGCATGTGATGCAAATTCAGGCTTGATTTTATGCAGCGAAAGCCTGCTAAGCATTCTCAGCAATTCACAGGTGGCAAGTGAATATTTCCACTGTGGCCACATTGACAAGATTAAGCACCTTCCTCAAAGAACTATCTTAGTCAACTTTTTCCAAACAGACTTCCCCATGTGATGTTTGTGTTAAAATGATAATTTCGTTTTTGTTTGCAGCGCCTAGTTTGTCATTGATTTGTGTGTTAGAAAAAGATGAGGTCAGCACCGGCTTTGTGTGTCTGTTCGTGTCTCTCCGTGGGGGCATAAATTGCACCCACCTCCTGATTAACACAGTCAGCTTGCATGAGGCTGTCAGGTTGGAGGAATTTCAGTGGAGGGTGGAAGGGTTAGAGCGGTGCAGTGCTGGTTGTGACAAAAACTGTGGGTTTCGGCTGAGTGGCGGTCATCGGAATGTCATCCATACACCCACTCAGAGTGCAGGAGATTGGACGGTAGGAGCGGGGGAAAAGAGGATGTGGGGATTTTTCTTAAAGAAACGACACCAAGACGTGATGAAGAGGGAATGGGAGCAAAAGAAAAAAAAATCGTTACCGTGAGGAAAACAAGTCATGAGACTGTGGAGAGGAGGAGGAAGAAAAGCAGCTTCTCTCAAGAACAGATGAAAGAGAAGGAGAGATTGTGGGGAGCAGTGGGGAGGAGAAGAAGCATCTCGTGTCCTTATTAAAGAGATATAATTTGGCTTGCAGTGGGGAAAACGCAGAGAGAAAAAAGGGTGAGAGTGTATGGTTGCCAGGGACAACAGCCTAATGGAATCATACAGTCATGCGCTCACACCCTCCACCCCACTGCCCTGCCTTTGTGGATCTGCTTTTGATCCTCCTGCACCTTTAAAACCACTTCTCATCCTCCTCACAGCATCTCTTGTTATCTCTCACTGCTCTCATTCTGCCTTCTTACGTGCGTTTACATTCAACATGTCTGTTCATTAATGCATTTTATTCTTCCTCTGCATTATCTTTTATGGTCCAAGTTAGTGCTGTGCGATACTGCAGATTTTAGTATGGATTTCATACCAAGTGAATACAGGGCCAGTATTGCCAATACCATACCAGTACAGATGCTTTTAACATAAGGCACCTTCTGTGTGTGTCATGGTGCATGAAATGACTCATCATCAATTAGCCAATTTCTGAACACATTTTAATGAACACTGAATCTCTGTGATTTTTACTTTCAACAATAATTAAACACACCTTTCAGCTTTTCATGAATTGAATCTAAATGCGCTTGTCTTTAAAGCACTTTGGGTCAACCTCTGCTTTTTAATGTGATATAGGCTATAAAAAACAGAAAAGTCCACAAAAAAGATTTTCATGGTGCATGTTTGAAGTATATTTCCCCCAACAAATCCAGTTTATTTAACACAGTTCAATGAGTTACATACTTAGAGGATACTATTGATCCTATTCCACAAGTATCAATCCAATACTGATACCAGTAGTGTTAATTTGGGTTGAACCCAGGAGTGTATAGGCGTTGGCTGAATAGCAGTGGTGTTCACCTTGTGGTGTCGGTCAGAACACACAGGACGCACAGATAAAGGTTATACCGTCTTTACTGTGATTCCTCAGCTTAACAGCACAGTACAGCAACACAGTAATGCAACCACAGGCTTACAGAGTGGTGAGGGGTGTGGGTGTGTGTGGTCTGTGAACAGAACATATACAGAATACTGAATGTAATAAACATCTAAGTCATGAATTATGATGCATTAGCGTTCTTCAAATCTAACCAGAACTACAAATGGGAATTCCTATATGAACATCTACATGCACGAGTTTCATACACTACTCCCAAACCCTTACAGTACATGACATTGATTGCCAATACACCCAACAACAATATATCACAAACACCAAGTGTTATGAGTGGCTGTGTGCACACAGAAATAGGACCCAAGGTGCAGACTCCGGAGACAATCGTGAACTCAAAATGGCTTTTATGTGATACTCAAAATATATCATAACTGAAAAAACTCAAAATAAACTTAAACTGGAGGAATGACAGAACACACAGCAAGGTAAACGGTAGATCGCGACACGGACACAGAGAAACACAGGGCTTAAATACACAGAAGGAGCAATCAGGGAATGAGTAACAGGAGGAAAACACAGCTGGGACAAATCAGAACTGACGAGACCAAAGAAGCGTAAACTGAACACACTGAGATAAGACAGAGACCTTCAAAGTAAAACAGGAAACACATAACACAGACTCACATGCAGGCACTACAGAGGGAACAGAGACGTGGGACCAGGGCAGACACAAACACTGACTGAACACGGGGATATAGGAACTAAGGATACACAGAGACGCGAACTAGACAAGGGGATACAGGTGATAGGGGAGACAGAGCAACTAAAGAAGACAGAGACATAAACCATAAGACAGAACTCAAAGAAACCAAAGACTAGAAAGTATAAATAATATAATAAACTCAAAAACCCTGGGTCAACGACCCAGGCATCCTAACAGTACCCCCCCCTTAAGGGCTGGCTTCCAGACAGCCCAAACCAAAACACCAAAACAAAAAAAACCAAAAACAACCCAACCAGGGTGGGCGGCGGGGGAAACAGGATGGAGGGCTCGAAACAAAACCAAACAAGGAGCCAGAAACAAAAAAAGAACAAACAATGGAGCCCGGAAAGCAACAGAACAAAACACAGGAACAATGTCCAAAACAACAGCACCAAGGCCCAGGCATAGTCCAAAAGCAAACAAACAAAAGAGCTCACGGAGCAGATCAGGAGGCCGGCCGGGCGGGAGGCACCGGCGGCGGAGCAGATCAGGAGGCCGGCCGGGCGGGAGGCACTGGCAGCGGCGTAGTTCAGGGGGCCGTCCATGATGGCAACGACGTCCAGTCATCAGCCGGACAGGACGTGCAGGACGAGCAGGACGGGCAGGATGGGCAAGACGTGCAGGAACAGACAGCACGGAGACCTCAGAAGCAGACGAAGCTGAACACTCGGAGGCTGGACCAGGCGGAGCTGCAGAGGCTGAGGCTGGACCAGGCGGAGCTGCAGAGTCGGAGGCCGGACCAGGTGGAGGAGCCGGTGGTGGCTGAACGGCTACGCCAGAACCATCAGCAGACACTGGGACGTGCTGACTGGGTCCTCCCGAACCCCCAGCTGACGAGGCAGGTGGCTGAACAGGCCCCTCGGACCCTCCAGTGGAGACGGGTGGCTGAACGGGCCCCTCGGACCCTCCAGTGGAGACGGGTGGCTGAACGAGCCCCTTGGACCCGCCAGCGGAGACGGATGGCTGAACGGGCCCCTCGGACCCTCCAGCAGGAAGAGACGGCTGAAGCGGTTCCTCGGACCCTCCAGCGGAGACAGGTGGCTGAACGGGCCCCTCGGACCCTCCAGCAGAGACAGGTGACTGAGCAAACAACTGAGGCGGTAACTGAGCAGGTGACTGAGCCGATAGGTGAGCTAATGTCTGAGCTATGGAGAGAAGTTTAATATGTATCGACTGTTGTAAAGATGGTAGTAATGGTGGGTAAGGCGGTGGATTAGCAGTAAGCTGAGCTAGTTCCCCTGAGCCTCCAGAACCTGAAGAAAACTGCTGGACGGGCTCACCTGAGCCTCCAGCGAGGTCAGAAACAGGTACCTGCCGAACACCAGCCACTCCCACCCGAGGAGAAGGTACGGGTGCCGGAGCTAACTGGTTCCCGGTCATCCTCACCCTGGGAGCCGGGACAGGCACCGTCAATGGCTGGGCAGCTGCTGTCCCCACCCGAGGAGCTGGTACGGGTGCAGCGACAGGCAGAGGCTCAGCCGGCCTGGACACCGGAGCAGGGACCAGCTGGACCTCAGCCTCCCTCACCTGAAGCACTGAAACAGGTGCAGGGGAATGCTGGGCCCGAGCTGCCCTGGGATTAGGAACACAACGGTGCGAAGGAGCAGGCTCAGCAAACACAGACTCCTCAAAAATGTTTTTTAGCTTCCTACCACCACCACGTCTAACAGTCTTAACAGTGTTCACAGTCTCAGAATTTATAGTGTTCACATGATTGTCTTTTTCCCGCTCAGAGGGAGCAGAATGAAAACAGTCATTATAACTCACCACGGGGAGTAGCTCAGCAGAGACAGAGTGGCAATTGCGTGAGCGTCGCTTTCTCCGGGAAGTGGGAGGTGGCGAACTGGGCTGCGAATCCTCCAAAAGACCGGGCTGCGATGAGGAAGCAGTGAGTTTGTGAAGCTCAGAACGTGGCAGACCCAAAAACAGAGCGAAGGACTGCAGCGGAGTCTAACGTCCGGCGTCACATAATCTTTCTTCCTCCGCCGCTTAACCCTCTTGTCGGACTGGTAATCCAGGGGTGAAGGCGGAGGTGTAGCGACTGGAGAGAATGAGTACGTGCTCAACCTGATCGCCCGAGGCATAGGCGCTGGCTCGGCCGTAGCCATGGCAGTTTGGAGGCTGCGGGGCCCTCCCAAAGCCAAACGTGATCCATAGAAGGGTGACTGGGCATGCCTAGCCTCCTGCCTCACGCTCTCCTTGAGGAAGGCAGAAACTGCGGGTCGCCGATACCACACGGAGTCTGCTGGGTCCATGTTCTGGTCGCGATCTTCTGTTATGAGTGGCTGTGTGCAGACAGGAATAGGACCCAAGGTGCAGACTCCGGAGACAATCGTGAACTCAAAATGGCTTTTATGTGATACTCAAAATATATCATAACTGAAAAAACTCAAAATAAACTTAAACTGGAGGAATGACAGAACACACAGCAAGGTAAACGGTAGATCGCGACACGGACACAGAGAAACACAGGGCTTAAATACACAGAAGGAGCAATCAGGGAATGAGTAACAGGAGGAAAACACAGCTAGGACAAATCAGAACTGACGAGACCAAAGAAGCGTAAACTGAACACACTGAGATAAGACAGAGACCTTCAAAGTAAAACAGGAAACACATAACACAGACTCACATGCAGGCACTACAGAGGGAACAGAGACGTGGGACCAGGGCAGACACAAACACTGACTGAACACGGGGATATAGGAACTAAGGATACACAGAGACGCGAACTAGACAAGGGGATACAGGTGATAGGGGAGACAGAGCAACTAAAGAAGACAGAGACATAAACCATAAGACAGAACTCAAAGAAACCAAAGACTAGAAAGTATAAATAATATAATAAACTCAAAAACCCTGGGTCAGCGACCCAGGCATCCTAACACCAAATCGTTTAGCTTACAGCTAGCAGGTATGTAGCATAACAGGTAGCATTGGTAGCATGAACTAGCCACATAGCGAACAGGTCGATACACATTGCACTTCTACATCCACTAAATGTCTAATTGGCATAAAAGACTAAAACTGTCCTTTTCAGGCATGGCTCCACATCTACTCACAGTTCTTTAGCGACGCACACAACTCACACCGTGTGTAGACATCCCCTGCAGAGTTAGTCTGCCAGGCGGCTCTTGCTATGTGTTAGCTCCAACTCTGATCACTGGAACATGTGCTCAATAGTGCAACTGTGCTCTCTCGCCACAAGGGGGCCCCCCCCACACAGCTGACAGCCTTTCCAACAAGTAGCATTAAATACATTATTAATATTTGGATTGATCTGCCCACCTTTCATCCAGGTACCTCATTGCCTCAGGTAAATATTGAGCTTGCCAGCTTTTTGGGCTCTCTTATTTGACCTTTATTAACTCAAGCCAAATGTACTGTGCAGCATAATTCTGCCTTTGCACTTGTAGTTGTAGTTTCAGCTCTTTGACCACATTGATGTACTCAGGGAGTCATTGACAACAATGCTATACAATACTATGGCACGAAAGCCTTTTCACTAGACCAACATACTTGGAAAAATGAAGTTGGATGATAAAACTATTACCCTCAGTCTATTCTACACATCCATCTATGTGTACAGACAGACAATGTAGTTTATCATAATTGCGCTTGCACAAAATGTTCCTGTTCAGTGAAAGATTAATGTTCTCCAAACCTTATTAATATATAGAGGAGAGGATAAAATTAGGAAATACTATTTCCATTAAAATGTTTTATGAGTTCATGTCTGTTGACCATTCATAAAATACTGATCTTTTCCCATTTATTTTTCTTCCAAATGAATTGTCGGATAAATTGACTGAAAGAGAAAGAGAGTGTGTTTCATCAGTTGCACCTTACTGGGGTTGGATTGGGCCCCCTTATTGTTCAGAACTACAGACTACACTCAGTTTGTTGGGTTCTGGGTCATTTTACCTCAACAACGGCCTTAATATTCACGTAGCACAGATTAAGCTAGGTGTTGGAAACATTTCTCAGAGCTTCTAGTCCATATTTGACATGGCAACGTCACACAGTTGCTGCAGATTTGTGGGCTGCCCATCCTTGATGTGAATCTCTCATCCCAATGTATCCCAAATGTGCATTAGGCATTAGGCAAAGTCATGGTTATGGGAAATTAAGTAAGCATAGTTTCTTCGGGGCAGCCTGGCAATGCTGTTGTTGTCACTCTCGCTACGAGGTCCAAGAAAAACTCAAGAAGGTCCTGGGCTCAATGTGAGGGTCTTTCTGTGTGGAGTTTGCATGTTCTTCCCATGTCTGTGTGGGTTCTCTCCGGGTACTCTGGTTTCTTTCCACAGCCCAAAGACATGGAGTTACTTTAGTTAGGTTACCTGGTGATTCAAAATCACCCAGATTGATGTGAATGCGAGTACAAATGGTTGTCTGTCCATGTTAGTGACCCGACTGGCGACCTGTCCAGGTTGTACCCCGCCTCTTGCCCTATGGCACAATGGTAGGGTGATAACCTTGAGTGCAGCTGGGCTGAGGGTTAAGGCGTCTGGCTAAAAATGCACGCTTACGGTTGTGTGGATCCTCAAACATTAGCTCAAACATTACATCAGTTAATTGAATAGAACATCGAGATTCATTTAATTAACATGCTAGCAAAATATAAACCTATGAAGAAGCAAGCCAAGCCACAATAATATTAATATATAATCACGTACCTAAATCTGAATGCAAACAGATAAACATTTCATATAAAATAATGTGGGTAATTGGGCTGAACGGATTCTTCTCTTGTACGGCCTCGCGCTGTGGTACCACATGAAAAAACATGAGCCTTCCACTCACATTATGCCAGTTAATGATCAGTTTTCAGAAGTTTAGATGCTACCACTCCGAGCCATGTAATGGCCAATTAGGAAGTCTCTAAATACAGAACCCCTGATTTGCTTTGATTCGATTCGCTGACAGCTAAAGAAATTATATATCAACCAGCAGGAACTGGGTTTTAGATCAATTGAATTCGAATGTTATTAGCACTTTCATTTCCTGATCTTGAACTTTTCCAGCATTTGTTGCAGTTATTTTCTCATAATTTAACCTTTTTTTTGTTGCTCGTATTTGAAGTTACTGTAAATCTTTGTAAATCATTTAATAGTGCATGGATAGGTCTTCATTTCAGGTACTTTAACAGCTTGCCCTCACTTTTGAATTCTCTCAGTCTTCATTCTCTCTGAGACTCCATTTGAGTTTTTCCCTCTTGTCCTTCACTGTCCATCTTCCCTTTCATCCGTCTGTGCTGCATCTCACCATTTTTCTTCTTCTCCCTCTGTTCCTTGATGGATTGTGGCCCCCGAGCTGACTGTTGGGCACTGCGGCGGATCAAAACATAATTTTCACCCATTTATTTTAGCCTGAATCCACACTCTCTTTTCTCCCATCCTGTGCTGGAGTTCAGATAAAAAACTGGCCTATTTTTCCCATCATACACACTCTATCACCTTTCTCTCCTCCCACTTATTAAACACCTTGTTTTAATTTGCCTTCTATTTTGTTACACTTTCTTTAGAGTTAATAATCTAGGCCCTATGAAGCTATATTTCCTACGCTGTTTCTAATTTACACTAAATAAAAGTGCATGAAACCTGTGTTCCTCTTTTCGCATTCTGCCTCGATCACACACAAGATTTATGATTTTCCCCCGTTTTTGTCGTCTGTCGTCGGTTTATATTCCTGCTTCTGCCACTCCCACTTTGTCAAGGCCACCATCTTCTTGAGGTTACAGGCAGTAGTCTCCTGTTTCTGACATTTAACTTATTATTCCCTCTATCTGCCAAGCCGATCCTCCCTCTTACCCCTTCCTTTCTTCTCTCTCTTTTCTCTGTCACACACATGCACCCACCTCCTGACCCTGTCTCTTCTAACCTTTACATAAAGCCAGAGGATTTGCACGCAGCTGGAAAAAAAAAAGATATTCAGCTTCGTTCCCTCCTGAAAACACTTAATATCTCCGATGCTGCTGTGGTCCCACCCCTTTAACACCAGATGAGTTGGCGCCAACCTGCATCAGTGCACTCTGACATTTATGTGGGCCAAGTACCTTTTTTTTTCATTCCCCAGCAGATGCATTTTTGTGTGTGGTGTGTTTGTATGGCACAGGATGGTGGTTAATCCTTTTCTTTTTTTTGTGTCACTCCATGCAAGCTTGGATTTGTGACACAATCACCCAAAGTACGACATAAGACATAAGCATTACATACTGAAGATCTGGAAGAATATAGGTAATAATTATTGTAAATGTAGACGTGTCTGGGCCATTTCCTTTTCAGTAAGTGCCTGAAAAGGAAAAAGCTCCTTGAACTTGTAGGAATTCGTGAGTCATCACTGGTCAACAGAACAGTGGGCTTCCTTTCGCTTAACAAGTCATTCATTTAACCCAAATGGGATGGTAAAACAGCGTCATCCTGGCAACTGTAACTCATATGACTTGTAACACCTTTACAGGGCACCACCAAATGATGATTGATGGCAAAAACAGATATCAAATCAGAAATTAGCTTTGAATTTGGAGAGCAGTCATAATATTATTTGCATAATTTGTTGTAATGTTCCACATTTGTATATGTTGCTTTAAAAGGCTTCATTGTTTTAACTCCTAGCATAAGCACTGGTTGCTAATAATAATTCCTTGATTTATGAAAATGCTTTATTATTTAGGTTTACACTGGACTGTGTTTGAAGACAACATTGTAATCTGTAGTGAAAGTAGGGGGCAGGTGGAAGTGAGCCTTAAAAGGTGGAGGCATGCCCTGGAGAGAAGAGGAATGAAAATCATTGGAGGCGAGACAGAATCCATGTCTGTGAATGAGATGGAAATGGGGGAAGATGCCGAAGTAGAGGCAGTGAAGATAGGCAGAGATGGAATACCTGGGTAAACTATCCGAAGTAACAGACAATGCACAATGTGTAAAGAAAAGAGTGCAGGCAGGGTGGAGCGGGTGGGGACGAGTATCAAGGGTGATTTTTCACAGATGATAGCAGCACCAAGGGGTGGTTTACAAGATGATAGTGAGACCTGCTATGATGTATGGTAGACTAGCAAAGAGATATCAGGCAGAGCTGATGATGTGAAGATTTCCACAGGGACTGACCAGGTGGTGCTGGAAACAAGTTTATCACAGGCAGAGCTCTGGCCGAGCAGTTTGAAGACAAAGTTAGAGAGGCGAGGTTGTTCAGAGCAGGGACTGTGGATGTATCGGAAAAAGGATGTTGAGGATAGAAAGTGAGTCGGTTTGCTTATGCAAATATATGTTCATTCATTCATTGTCTTTGTTCCAGCAGAAATACACAAAGAAAGTGGCTTTTGACGTATGGTCAGTTACACTGGTGCAGTTTTGGGGCATTGCAATCAACAGTGTCACTTAAATTAGATGTCTGCTGTTTGGTCTGCGCTTCCACAGGCACCGTTGGTTTAGAAACTTATTCCTCATGAAGAAAGCAAGACAATCAGCGATTGATCTATTTTACTTGAGCAAGGGAGGCCCCGGTCGGTGTCTCAGAAAAGCACTCTGGATCCAACCACAGACGACCTCGACTCTGGCCTCCACTTGCCGCCTTTTATTGAAAACAGTTACAATACACACAAGCACCTCCCATTGTAAAACCCCCCTATGGTTACAAAAGATAAGGCACTATGTGTGTACGTGTAAGCACGTGTATGCATGTGCGAGAATGTGTGTGTAGGCGTGTGTGTGTGTGTGTGTTTGTGTGTGAGTGTGTATGTTTGTGTTTGTGGTACATTTGTGTGACCTCCTGCCCACAAAAGGATCATAAAAGCAGGAAGCAACAAACAGAACCTTCAGATAGGATGTGCCTATAATAAAACACTTCAGCCTCCCCCACCAACAAACTGGCTGGAGAGGTGGTCAGAGACAAAGGAATGTCTTTGATCTGCTGCTTGAACTAAGACTTACAAATTTAAGTAACACAATGACAATATTTAACAATTTTTTCTGTTATTTCAACACCCCAAGAAACCAGTATCAACGTACATTTCTATCCCCAGGGATTGAAATGTAAGCCCTCGGGGAAATAATTATTTGATCCCCTCCTGAATTTGTATGTTTGCTCACAAAGGAATGAGCAGTCTCTGATTTTTTATGGTAGTTTTGTTTTTAATGGATCATAATTATTTCCCCCACTGTACCTATGTGTACCTTCATAGAAAAGTTATGTATATGTTCACGTGCAGCAAAATGTACATATTTGTGTTGTAGAATTAAGTAGGAAATATCAGGAGACAAATAAAGAATGAAAATTAGGTAAAACTGAATTCTATACGCTACTCACCTCACATCATAGACATACATTTGAACCTTGCTAAGGTCTTTAAAGTTGGCTATATGTGTGAAAGATGAAAGTTTGAATACTCAGTAAAAGTATATTATGCCAGTCAATGTCCAGGTGAATTAGTCAAATTAATACTTAGTAAGAAAAGATAATAAAGACTCAGACTGCTGGCTTACTTGTGGTTCCTGTGGTATTTCAAATTAGAATGGGAGGCAGAGGGCTCAGCTTTCAGGCCCTTCTTCTCTGGAACTAAGTCCCAGTTTGGATTCAGGACTATCTCTCTACTTTATATTAGGCTGAAAAGTATTACTGTAGGCTCTCCACCTTATAATATAAACCACCTTGTGGATACTGCTGTTGTAATTTTGTGTTACATAAATAAAATCGAATTGAACTGAATGCGAATTTATCTGAAAAAGTAAGGCTGTCTTCAAAGATGCTGTACATTCCACACTTATAATTAGACTTGATTTAGTTATAATCTGGTATGGAATTTACTAATAAACATCAAAAAGTGTTTGACCAAACAAAAATGTTCAATCAGGAAAAAAGGGCTCTTGGTATGTGCACCTAATCAAGTCATTCTGGTTAATTAAAGGTTTGCATTGATTTGATCTCTATCTATGGCTGCCTCTGTCCCTTGATGTTCGTCTGACTTGAAAGTAATTTTCACTTTTATTAACACAGCCTTGCTCCTCTTTTCTCATTCTCATTTAACAGTCAAAGCTCTACTTCTGAGATCTCTTGCCTCGGCTAGCAGAGAAAGAACCATTTGCTGGAACAACACCTGTTTCCCTGTCTGTGTGGACACGGGAATCCAGCTGGGCCACAGAGAGTTTTCCACAAACACGTGAACAAGCTGAAATCCACCCATCAGTAGAAAGGACAGTTTTTGAGGAGCTCATTGGCATTTAGACCTGAGGAGTGACACTCCACGCAACCGACAGTGTCCTCAAGTGGGAAGGACTCTACTGCTCTTTGGAGCTACTACAGTAGAGGTGAGTGAGTCAGTTCAAATTGTCCTCCCTTATATGAAAACCCCTTACACTGTAGTGTAGAACAACTGTCATTTTAACTCCTATTCAGTTCTAGTGAGGCATGGACTTTCTAATAAGTCCAGTGCTTTGGGCTGGGTTTGACGGGGCAGCCAGGCTTAGCTGAAGGCTCACCCACTGAAGCACTTTCCAGCAAGAGCACTTGACAGTACCCAGTGGTGTTTGACTGTGAAAAGCAACCATATGTGAAGGATTTTTTATTTTATTTTTTTCAGATAAAAAATGGTAAGACATTTCTAGCCAAACTAGCCTGGCCGGCGAAGCAGGATGTCTGTTGCCATAGCAGCAGGTGCTAATCCATATGCATGGCTGGAATGAGCTTTTTGGGAAGGTGTGCTGAGGGAGACAGCTGTGCAAGACTTCTCTGGCTTAATACGTTTCCTGAATCTGTCATTTGGGTGGAATTGGATGTATGGCTTTTACTCAGACTCGAGTTGAAGTTTTGTGCACGATGATGAAATCTGCTGCCATTTACGAGACAAATACCGAAATGCTGTGTATACAGTTGAATTCTTGTGGTTTTGGCTGAGCATCCTCTGTGCTGGCTATGATGTCCCACTTCTGGCAGCATGCTGAAGGTTCCAGAGCTGGAAGGGTTCTTCTTTTAGAGACATTACTGGGTTAAAATCTGTCAGTGCAGACATCGGCTCTGTACTAGTTCTGCAGGGGGGAAAGTGGAAAACTTCTTTTTCTTATTAGTTCATAAGTAAGTTTGTCATTAGATAGCAGTGTCTTTAATTATTGCCACTGAATAGTTTGGATACACATACTGAAATAATATATTAAAATAGGCTTGAATAATAACACTAATAACACAAAATTCTACCACGTTACATCAATTCTGAGAATTTCAACTTGTGCACTCCAAAGTTTGCAAATCTTAACATCCACTTTGATAAAACACAGACTGTCTGGTTATTTTTTTTTAACTCAGATTATCTGTATAGTAGTTTCTGCTGGTATTCATGATATCGTGAGCAGCCAGGCAGTCATTTTCTTTGCCCTTTCAAACAGCTCAGGCTTGGGAAAGAAGTTGATTTGAAAAATGTGCATATCTAACTTTACTTAACATAAAAAAGACTATCCTGGCATGCTATGTATGTAAAGTGTGAATTTGCATTTTGAATTGCTCACTTTTAATTAAAATGATGAATGAATGAAGAGATTGGCAGCGGTGGAGTTCAGTCAGTGAATCCACACATAGTTATTCCAAGCGAATGCCTCCAGGGCTGAAAAATGAAGCCAGTGCACAAATGCCAAAACTGCAGCTCCTCGTGTGCACACTTAAGTGAAGCAAGTGAGTAAGGCAAGTTCATTAGTAGGACTGTTACAAAGTAACCCAGAATATGTTCTTGTTGGCGGTCATTTTGTTTATTAGTGGGATTGTTGCAATGACCGGTCTCACACACTTAAGACACTCTTAATTTGAAAACGGTGGCTCGTTCTTGAGCTGCTTTCAGATTTGTACAATTTTGTACAGTTTCTGAGATGTGCATTTAGCTTTGAATGGGGACCTGGGCTGCTGCTTTGGTAGTGTAGTTGTAAAGCCACCACTCATTTCGTCTTCCTTTGTAGGCTGAAGGTTATGAGTTCAAGTGCAGCAAGGGATGCTTTTCAGATTCAAGCAGCATAGAGCTATGTGCTGCATGAAATGACATTACAGTAATGTTATTGACAGTGTGTCACTACAGGGTGCAGCACTTCTCTCAAAGAGAGAAAAGAGGGGGTTTTCTCATGTCACGCCTCCCTAACGTTAGTATCATATGTAGGTTGGATCGTCACCATAGTCAGGCTGTCACGGTTTGTGGCACAATTACCACTGACTCATGTGGGACATGCAAGCCTGGACTGTTGTGTGTTGTTGGTTGGCTTAGTGGGTTAGTTCCTGCTCTAAAGCCTTTCAGAAGCTAAAGGTTCACAATTCGACCACAGTTTGCAACAATTTTTTTCACCATGCTCTCTTTCTCGTTATGAACTTACAGTATGATTAATAGAAACACACATCAATTTGGGAAATGTTTGCCACTTTATTAGGCACAAATGTTTTCACTCTACACAAACAAGCTATTTATCTAGAACGTTTTACTCCCATTGACAGCATGCCACAATCCAAATCCGCAAGTAGCTAATCCCACTGCAATTTCTCCCAGAATTGCAAATTCTAGTTAATAGTGCGAATCCCAGTATATGTTATTCACCTCTGCCATTTTGTTTATTATTATTATTAGTGGGATTGTTGCAAAGCAGCGATGCCAGTATATATTATTTGTTTCACCACAGTCTGGCTGTTCCCCTCATTGGTACACTTACCACTGCCTCATGTCTGTTTTGTCAGCGGGATGGTGCATGTCACCCCAATAGCATAGTGGGTGCATCCCTCATCCTGCACGATCTCTGGCACTTTATTAGGCATACCTGTTTTTGGTCTAAACAAACATGCTATTTATCTACAACTTTTTGCTCCCATTCACAGCGTGCCAAAGTTCAAGTCCACAAATAGCTATATTGCCACCACAATTTCTTGCACTTTATTAAGCCCTTTTCACAGACATGCAGTCACAACGTGCTAAACACAGAAAGATTTTTTAAAAATAAGAACATTAAATACCATAATAACAATTAAAATCTACAATAAGGCACAATAAACAGGTAGTTTTAAAATATATAATTATTATTTAATAAAAAATCTCAACAAAAAGCCTGTTTAAAAGCCAATAACTGGCAATAAATGATGTTTTTTTTTCTTTTTTCTTTTTGCTATTGCTGACAAATACTTTGTGAAATTGTAATATTCTATTAGTCACTAAGTTAGTTACCTAGTTACGAGTTCTCACTCTGTACAAGTCACTGACCCTGGATCCAGCAAAACAGCCCCAGACCATCACACTTCCTCCTTCATGTCTGGCAGTTGATGCCACACACTATGAAATTATCCTTTTGCCTACTCGATGTCGATCCAGTGGCGGTGTTTCAGGGCCCAGGAAAGCCTCTTTGTCTTATTCCGACGTCTTAGCAACAGGGATGGGTATCGTTTAGGTTCTATCCGATACCGGTGCCAAACCGGTACTTTTGAAATGGTGCCAGTGCTTAAACGGTGCTCAAACCGGTGCTTAAAGAATGGAAAACACAAATGTTGTCCAAAACCTCTCATGTTTAGCTGTTTTTTTGTAAAAAGATAACAATGTTAGCTTTTTCTGCAGCTATAGGGCATCTATGGTATCACTCTTGGCTGGAAGCAGTGCTTAAACAATGAAAAAAACACAAACTTTATCCAAAAACCTCTCATGTTTAACTGTTTTCCACTTTTTCTTTGGTCATTTTAGCTTTTTTGGCCAGGATGAAGGGAGTTTCTGCCATCAAACAAGAAGACAGCCGCATGTAACTACGACGGTGTTTGCTAGTTCACCTTACGTGCATTAATGTAATAACGTGGTTAGCCTACTCAACGTAAATTGCACACGAACAACATTAAGCTACTCACCCAGAGAAGAACAGCTGCTGCTGCCATCATCATCCATCATCATTTCTGCTACACTGGCAGGGCTAGGGGCCAGGACTCTCCTCTTCGGGTTCTTGGGGGATGTTGCTAACTCTGTGTCGATAACAGGCACCACACCCGCAGTAGATGTGCTCGGTGTGAGGTCTTGCAGCAAGATGTCAAATACGGTGCATTTCTCAGCTTTTAAAAAAACACTATGCGTCGCTAAGTGTTTCATCAGATTCGAGGTGTTACCTCCTTTGCACAGTATCACCTTAAAGCACTTGTTACAGGCTGCTGAGTTTGCATCTGTTGCTGTGAAGTACAGCCAGACTTTGACCACTTCACCTTGGGCATTTTTAATCTGTAGCTCTGCTCTAAAAGAACGTACGTACCTGGGCCCGCCTACTATCCTCGGAAAGGTAAAATGATTAGCTAGAATCCAAAGTGTATGACATCTCAGAAAAAAAAGCGCCGAAATAAAGCACCGAAATGTGCGCTGCTTTTCGGTCTGTTACTACCGTTTATGTCAGAACCGATACCAGTACCCATCCCTACTTAGCAATGGCTTTCTTGCTGCAACTTATCCTGTCAAAACTGCAGCTCGAAGTCTTCTCTTCACAGCTGAAACTGGGACTTACTACGACTGCTGTCGTGCTGTGAGCCACCTATCACGCTGTTAACTCTCAGAAACTTGGCCTCTGATTCAGTTGTGGCTTTGGGTCTACCAGAACTCTTCCTCTCAGAGTTTGCCACAGTTTCTCAGTACCTTTTGATGGTGAAGAGAACTGTACTCACTGACACCTTGACTTTCTTTGCAGTTTCTCTGTAGGAAACACCTACATTTTCAAGTGTTATGATGCTCTGTCTCTCTTAAATTGTTAATTGCCTTTTTCTCACCAGTTTTGTAGCAACATACAAGCGGCAACTACTTTCTGCAGTACAATACTGTCCAACTGATGGTCACCAGGGTTTGGTACCACAGTGTGTTCCAACACTGCTTTTATGCAGACAGAGGAGATTATAAGTAATCCAGAAAAGTTGGAACACCTGTAGAAATTAGTAGCACCAGCTTTCAAGGCTTGATCAACCTCCATTGCTCCAGAACAGATTTAAATTGTTAACCCATTTCGAGTTCTGTGCAAAAGGCCTTTTTGTATAATTCTGAAATGTACATTATTTTTTAGTTTTGGGTAACCTTCCCTTTTGTTTTTTGTTTTTTTACTTCTGGCAGTTCACCACTTACCTTTCTACCATTTCAGGGTATTCATCGGACTTAAACGACTTGAATTGCAATAAATAACTTTTCAGAAACTGCTGATCTACTGGGATTTTCCCAAGCTACCATCTCAGAGAGCTGGCTGCAGAGTCCAAAAAAGAAAAAAATATCCAGGATGTGAGTTGCAGATCTCTGGGCAACTGTACCTGAACGGACAACATATTGACTTTGACGCAGACGGGTTACAGCAGCAGAAGACCACATGGGGTGCCGCGCCTGTCTGCTGAGAACACAAAACTGAGGCAACACCAAAATTTTACAACGCAAAATCTAAGGACATAAGCACATGTAAATATTTAATACCTAGAAAAACTCAATGTTTCTTGACTGACATCATCTCTCATTTTATCTAATAATAGCCTTTGATTGTGCTTGAAATTCTCTCCTTCACAGCTATTTAATGAAAGACTCCAAAATCCAAGGCAAAAACTCACTGAGATTAAAAAAAAAAACACCTTAAATTGCAACCTTGGCAACACCACCTCTGGTGTTACATATTTCACATTAGAGTGACACTAATACCCAGTAATCCTTCCTGGCCGTGTTCAACAACAGATCTGTTTTATATCTATGAACATCAAGTCTCATCAAAGCTGAAATATGTCAGCATCAGTGTAATAACAGCTTAATTCTGATCAGATTTGCCTCTGAGCTGATCTGACTCAGGCTAATTATTTGTAATTTCAGATGTTCTTCCACACCAAACAGAAAACTATACCTATATTTATGTGAGCATTCTCTGGTCCTTTGATGCTGTTTTCCCAAAACGCACAATTTTGGCTCTGTGTTCACATAGTAAGATGGCTGACTTCTAATAAGTCTGTCCTCAGTTATGTTGTTCTTTACAGAGCTTTATTCATCATTTAGTTCTCATGAAATGCTAAACTTAACCAACCCTAGTGCAAACTTGAGCATTAAGATTACTTAATGCAGTCTCTAAACAGCTGCATTTATTTTGGAGAAAGGTAAAACTGACTTTTTTTTGGAAAAATATGAATAGTTTTTGACATTTGAGAATGATTAGATTCATCGTTAGATGATTATAAAGACTTAATAGAACCATGTAATAAAAACTAAACTTTTGACTGTGTAGGGTTAGAGTTCAGGTTGAGGTCATCGCTCATGTGGAATGATACTTTAATGGGTCAATTTTTTGACAGCATTGCTGATATTGAAATTAGCTATTAACTACTAGCTTTCTTAGTGTATCACTGAGACGCCATCAATGATTTTTTATTAATTCTTAGAATTCTGGCCCTTTGACCCAATTCGTGCGAGTTTTAATACAGTCAAGAGGATAATTCAGCCTGAGCTGCTTAAAAACTCAGACACGTAGGTGTTACTAAATTCTTTCCTGCTTCCTTTTATTTTTACCAAAGGTTCGAATATGTTGGCTGAACCTTTCACACAGTTTTAGCATCAAGAAACAACCGGGTGTTTTCCTTTTCTTTAACATTCAGAGCCTTTTTCCCATTATTGGTTTCTCTGTTGTGCTCTGCGCAACTGAAATCATAGCACATTTTTCAGCTAACAACTGTAATGAAGCTGGTGGTAGGGCCTGTCACTTAGAAGCATGAATCTTTTTTATGTTTTTGAACTGCTGCATAATTTGGTTCTTGCAACCTACATAAAATTTCCGTTGCATTTTCATGAGACTATTATTGCGCTTTTTGTCATTTTCTGCAAAATAAAAAATGTATACATGGCTTAAGGCCAATATTCAGTGATTCATTAACATGGATGCGAGGAATTTATGTCAAATGCACCTCGTGTAAGCAATAAATTAATTTCGACTGCAGGGATTTTAAAAAATAAAAACAACCAAATGGTTCCTCTTAGGAAAAAAGTTAACTCATGTTTGTGTGAACTGCAGTGCAGACAATTGTGATCTGCCTGATCTTTTTAGCATTCACCATGTTGTGTGATCCTGATGTGACTTGATTGAATAGTTTATCCTCTCAGAGCCAGAGGCTAGTTTACTCAGTGTTCACCTTGAGCAGTATACAGCACGTCACCAATTATCTAACTTTGCATGTTTGTGTGCACCTGTGTGTCTGTGTTTGTGTGTGTGTGCGACCCAGTCTGTGCGAGTGCATATTGACTGTGGGCTAACTGATAGATATTTCTGTCAGGGGGAGTGCATGGGTGGCTGCATGTGGCATGTGTGTGCGTGCAGGAGTCGGAATATATGTGTGTGTTCTTGGAGAATGCTAGCTCATGAATTCTCACAGTATGTGTGCACACATATGGAAATGTACGCTGCTATGTGGCATGGGCAGAAGTACTGTGTTGTCTCTGTGTGATCGATCAGCATGAGATTGTGTGCGCTGTGTGTGCGTACTATGATTATGGTGCAGCTCTGTGAAAGAAACAAAGTGTAACTGCATATATTTCTGTGTGTTTGCGTGAAGTCAAGATCACCTCTCAAAGCCTTGCTGTTCACTTCACATCTTCCTGATCACCATGGTGATAGCTCACTCTGTCAGCACAACTGTATTTGGGGAGAAATAACTGGAGTTTGCTGATAAGGATGTCTGTGTGTGTATGTGTGTGTTGTGTGCATTATTAAAATCCTTGACAAGCCTTTTCCACCTTCTCGCTGTTTTAATCCGCTGCTTTGTGTCTGATTTTGTCTTTTTTTTCATTTCTCTTTGTCTGCATCTTTACTTTTGCTTCTTTTAAAGAAATCCCAGCACATTCTCATCCCAGTGTGACAGATACTGCTTTTTTCGTTAAATACCGCTGACATCATAGTTATAAGTACACGGTGCCCCTGGTGCCGTTACCTTGATGCACTAGAAAGATATCTGTTATGTTTTAAAGGGGCATGAAGTCTGCATTAACAGGTTTGGAGTCGTGGTGTTTCTTGAGGTCGCAGGTTTCTCAGTCAGGAGATGCCGCTTGTATGGAATATTACTTGCTTTCTCTTCACCTGCTGATTAGCTTAGTTTTTATTTTATGTTATTACTTGCCCTTCTCCTCACCAGTTAGCTTTAGGAACCAAAAGTACTTGGAATTGAAATGTAATGTTTCACAACATTATAATCGCTTTCACAGTGAAATGTACACTGAAATATTACACTCAATTTAAATCAATTTCAAGGTACAAGTTACTTTATATTGCATTCAAATGACCCCCTGTGAGCAAGTGCTTTGGCTACAGTGGGAAGAAACAGGAAAACAGGAGTACAGTGAAGTCATCATCATGTTCAAGGAAAAGGGACAGGGATAGTTTAGTAGGTAGAGTGGGGGCCCCATGATCGGAAGGTTGAGGGTTCGAATCCACTGAATGGCTACCCTGAGGTACCCCTGAGCAAGGTACTGTCCCTACACACTGCTCCGCAATGGCTGCCCACTGCTTCACTGAGTGAATGGGTTAAATGCAGAGAGGAATTTCCCCATGGGGATCAATAAAGTATACATTATTATTACATTTATTAAAAAGGTTTGGGATGATTTGTGCTTCGTGACATGGATTGTTAGCCTGCTGGAGGCCATCAGAAGATGGGTATACTGTTGTCATAAGGGATGGACGTGGTCAGCAACATTTCACAGGTACACTTTACCGATTAAATGATGCTTGAGTAATACTAAGGTATGTCAAGAAAATATACCCCCAGACCATCATCCCATACACCAGCATAACCAGTGGGAACCATTGATAAAAGGCAGACTCCTGCTACAGCTGCTGCTGTAGCCCATCAGCTTTGAGGTGTGGTGTGTTCTGCATTCAGACATGCTCTTCTGTACACCTTGCAGTCTGGCCATTCTCCTCTGATGTCTGGCGTCAGCAAGTCATTTTCTGCTAGAGAACTGCCGCTCACTGGATATGTTCTCATTTTTGGGCCGTTCTCTGTAAACCCTGGAGAGGCTGTGTGGGAAGATCCGAATCGATCAACGGTGAAATATTCAGACCAGCCTGTCTCGCACCAACAATCACATTCATAATCCTTTAAATCACATTTCTTCTCCATTCTGATGCTTGGTTTGAATTTCAACAGGTCATTTTGACCGTGTTTTTTTTCCCTACATGTCTCAATTGCATTGGGTTTCCGACAAGTGAAAGTTTAATAAGATGTTTGCAAATATTTGGCTGCATGTATCCAGCACTGGATATTTTCTCATACACACCTGCCATCATCATGCAGTTCTCTATGACGGCCAAAACACATAGAAAACAGCAGACGGGATGAAGACTTGTCTTTGGTACCTGCGGTACTTTCCCACTAACCACTGTTAAACAATCAGAAAATTGTTATTCTGGTTCACAGATTTGTTGTTATTAATGCTGCTGCTTCTCTTTATTCAGTGTGAGAGACAGCTTGCTAGCATTCTCTCACCATCTCCATCTCTGACACGAGATCTCTCTGGACCTCATCAGCGATGCAGTACCCACAATACCCACCCATAGCCACAAAAAACAAAAACAAAAGTCCTGTACTAGCTCATCGATCTATTTATGACTTCAATTTTTGATCTTGTTCCTGTTTGTTCTTTTATTGCTCCCCCCCCCCCCCCCCCCCGTTTCTTTTAAATAATTAGTGCATGTTATTGTTTTCCTCTCGAGCTACATCAAGGAGTTTTTCATGTACCTACTCCAGATAAGGTCCTTTATTCTCCCCTGAAAACAACCCTAGAAGAGGCCACACAGTGACGTCATCCACACAGATGAAGGTGGCTCTCAACACTGTATGGGAAGAGCTAGTGGCTTTAGGAAAACATCAGAATTTGGCACTCCAGGAATGAAAATGGGCTCAAAATACAACTGAAAGTCACGTTCATATGAACAAGTCTTTAAATGCGACTGTTTGTCTTAACTTGAACGATGGCTTTAAGGTCCTTTGGGCGATATAACATCAGTGAAGGATGGCTGCGAGCTGATAACTAATATATCTTTAAGTTGAATGAAACTCTTGAAGAACTTTGGGAAATGCATCTTCAGTTCACTGATAGATTAACAACTCAGCTAATTTGACTGAGAAATCAATCAAACCAGTGAAGGATTGCATCCAACTAATTGGAATGCACTCAAAACAACTTAAGGACCTGGGACGTAAGCTTGAAATAATTGCTATACTTGTGCTTCCCCCTTTTCGATATCTTTGTAATCTTTTTCTTTACACGTGTATCTGCGTGTCTCTTGGTTAGACTGCTGCATTCATCATCGGCTACTCCTAATGTTGATGATATATCACTTTATGCGTATCTCCCTTTGCAGTTCTTGAAGTCATGCTTAATGAGAGGAGGTGCTAAATGTTTAAAATATTTTTGTGCATGCGCTTGCTTTAAAAGTCAGTGATTGAATAAATGTGGTCCAGGCTTTGACTAGGCAGGCTCAACAATAAGCCCTCAGGAGGTTGTGCTAATCTGATTCATCGCCTCTTCATTCCTCAGCCCATCCAGTTTCTCCCCACTCTTCTCTTCCATGCTGCCAGTCTGAAAAGTGCCAGGTTCAACCATTGCTTTTCAAACATGGGGTGAAGCTGTGGAAGTTTTCCAAACCCCCCCCCCCCCCCCCCCCCCCCCCCCCACACACACACACACACACACACACACTTGTCACGGGCCAAATTTCATCAGGAGGCTCTTCTCGCTTGGCTAACTCACTCTCACTGCTGCCCTGCTTCACCTGGGATGTTCCCTTTTCCCTCCGGCCCCTTGCGGTGAGGCCCAGGTGGAGCTGGGGGGGCTTTCCTAGATCAGCCACCCTATAGTCAACCCACACATCCTGGGTACCTTCCTGCCATGTGGCGCGCCTGTTGAAAGAGAGGTAAGGCAGTACAGAGGAAAGGGGAGCCGTGTGCATTAGCCATGCTAATCTCGTTAGTGCGGCCATGATTGAATCCTGTAGGAATCTGCCACTGCTGCCAAGAGACACGCAGGAGCTTGTTTATTATTAAAGGGTTTGCTCTGTTGTAGGGAATGGAGAGGCTGGGGAAGGAAAGACAACAGATAAAAAGAGGAAGAAGGAGAAAGACAGAGAGACTAACGAAATATTGTAAGATGCTCAATGATATGTTGGAAGAGAATCAGATTTAACCCCTTAACACCAAGTGTATCATATTGGACTTTTTGAGTCGAGTCTTCTACATCATTATGTGATTCTCAACACTCTTTATATTTTAAGGCAGAGGGCCTACAATAATACAGTAAAAAACTGACCACCTATGAGCAAGCACTTGGCAAGAGTGGGAAGGAAAAACTCCCTTTTAAAAGGAATGAACCTCCAGCAGACCCAGGCTCAGGAAGCAGCAGCCATTTAATGTGACCAGTTGGGGTGAATGGAGGGAGGCAGGAGAAAATACACACTGTGAAAGAAAGCCAGAGATGAATAATAACTAATATTTAAATGCAGAGATGTCTATAAACACACAGAGAGTAAAAACAGGAGGGTTTCTGTTTCCTAAATTTAAACTGGGAGCTGGTTCCACAGAAGAGGGGCCTGAAGCTGAACCTTCTGTCTCCTGTTTGTCTTTAAAGTAAACCCTCACTAAGCCTACAGTCTGAGAGCTCTGTTTGGGTGACAAAGAAAAAAAACCCACTAAGGGTGTTTTCACATATATATTTCATTTATTCTGGTCTGAATCAGTTGATGAGTTCACAATCTTTTCTCTGTGGTTTGGTTTCTTTTCACACAGAGAAAAATCAAAGTCAACTCCAAGTGAACCAAACACAAGTCGCTACAAACCACGTGAGAATGTTCAGCCAGACGTGTCTGCGGTGTGACACAGGAACAAGGTGCTGAGTTCTGGACTATAGGACACATGGAGAATTTACATTCATTTCACAGCTAGTTGGTAGCCAGTATAGACCTTTGCACATCTTGCTGCATCCCAGAATGCAAAGCACATGTTGCTACAGGACGTTTTCTAGCTCAAACTTGCAACTTTCACTGGGTAGTTGGTTTGAATCGAGGTCAGACCATGTTCACACGATGAATGACCACCACTGGAGTTCATATGGAACCACACCAAAACCACCTCCTCTAAATGCACTCAGTGCGGTTGTTTTGGTTCACACCTGAGTGCAATTACTGTGTTCACACCTGTGCAAGCAAACCTCACCAAAAGGGAAAACACCTGAGTTCCAGTTTAAGCTGAATAAACACCTCAGTTGTGAAAACACCCTTAAAGAGAGCAATGGAAAGAAATGCTCACTGAAACAATATAAAACAGCCTTATCAGGACAGAAGGGAAGCGTGGCTGAATATGCTACAAGCTAGCCACAAGCACTGAAACCATGGCAGGAGAATATGAGATGGGGGAAAAACCAATCTTCTGCTGCACTCAATGGATGCAATGAAAATGCAGTACAAGCGCACGCAGCATGTTGATGCTTACACTCGACAAGCACAAAGCTTAATATGAAAGACGGAAATAATCACTTGGCTTTAGGTTACAAAGAAAAAATTGAAATCGACTGATGAGAGGAGAGGCCAAATGTGAGATAAAGTTGATTAAAAATGGATTTATTTTACTTTTGGCATTTTATCTTGCTCCCTGATCTTTTTATTCTTTTTTCCTGTCACATAATGACTGCTTTACCGTATTAGTCTCCCTTGAGGAACCGCACAAGGTCTTTTTTTAAGCCTCGACAGGCACCTTCCATGTAAACATATACCTGTCAAACAAAGGCTTAACCTCCCACTTGTTCACATCCAGCCCATCCTCCTTTAGATGTTGTAGTCCTTAAAAACATCCTTCTCTTTTTCCTCCCTTTTGCCAGTGAACATTGTCTTTTCTTTCTCTTTCTTCTTCTTTTTTTTTTGCAGCTGTCCATGACTATTTTTCTCTCAGTGCTGTCATGTCTTTTCTTCACCCTCTTTCTCGATCTCCCAGTCCCCCGTCTCCACTGCCTCTCCCAGAGGAGTAACATTTTGTTTTTGCTGCTGCTCCAGTGACTTCCACCCCTTGAGTTTTGGAATCATTGTCTAAACAGACTGTTGTTTTATTGTCTATGGTTCGTTGGTGTCTGGGACCCCGACAGCTTTACTTACTGTTGCAGTGTTGTCTGAGAAATTTGTTTGCATATGTGTGTGTGTGTGTCAGAGAAAGTCAGTGAGTTGGCACTGTACTTATACTGTTTTCCTCTGTTTGTTATGATATTGCTCATTAAAGACCGAAAGTCAGAATCTGATGACAAGGCCATTTAATGACTCTCTGGCAGCCTAAATTCTGCTTCCTCTTTTGTCCTGATTGTTTTCTGAGGTGATTTAAAGAGTTTTTAATGGTTTGTTTATACCGATATGGGGTGTGTACCCTATAGCCCAGTGTGGCGTGTATACCACAGCTACTATGTCACTCTACCAACAGTGAAAAAAAGGATCCTTGCAACAAAAGGATCTTTTCTTTTTAATACACTGACACATGGATAGAATGCTGCTGTCGCTGTTGGAAGCAAGGTGCTGCCTTCAACAGACACACTGGACTTACTCAGAATTTCTTTTCTCTTCTAAAAGTTGTCAGGTCCGTGCTGTTTAATGCACGTAAAGACATTATCTAGTTGTAACACACATAGCTGGTATTTTATAGGAATTATAGTGGACACTATGTTACCACCATTGACATGTTAGCAGAAGTAAACAGTTTATATACACCATTGCTCAGTTTTAATGCAAATATTTAGTAAAGGAATGAGGTGCATGGGGATCTGAAAGCATATGAAATCTTGATATTTTGCTGGGGGAATAGGAAATATTTAAAGTTTATACAACAAGCTTGAATGCATAATATTTGGTATGATAACCTTTATTTTTCAACATAGCCTGCCTCTCTTTAAGTAGTCTTCAGGAAAACTTCTCCAGGATTGTTGAAGGACATTCAGAGCTCTTCTTTGGATGCTGGCTAGCCTTTATTCCAGTCTTTATCAACATGATCCAACACTGCGTCAATAATGTTGTGGACCAGGCTCTGGGGAGGCCAATCTATAATTGATAATGTTCCACTGTGGGGAGTTTTTCTTGCTTTCTTTTTTATTTGACGTCCTTCTATTCCTGTGTCTTACCCATGCTACCCCCCTCTTTCTTAAGCCTCTAGTACTTGCTTGCTCTCTGCCCTGGGCATGCCTGACACTCAGTTTATTTGCTTAGCCATGTTGTCTTGTCACAATCACCATCCAAATCGCTTTAATGCCAAAGACATGTGACACAAGCCAGGAATTTGCCCTGCTGGACTGGTGCAACACTGTTCAACAGACATCGCTTAGATTTTTCTGATTCATCCTTCGTCACACTGCTCTTTTTCTTTTTCTTTCATTTCCATGGTCCTCGATCTCCCGACTTCTTAGCCTTACCACTTTACCTTGTCTCTTCTGATTTACTTCACTTTGTCACACAAATGACCTTTTGTTGTATCTCTGACTCTCTGTCTCATCCTTTTGGCATTGCTGTTTCATTTCCTCTCTATGGTTGTCTCCTGTATCTCAAGAGTATTGTTGAATATCTTTCATTCTTTTTCTATAATTAGAACAAGTTTATCTGTCTTATATCTGGGCCACAGCCTTGCGATTATGTAACTGAAGGGGTTCCAACCTCCAGTCTTGTGAAGACTTCTCAGGTCTTTATTTCTTAAAAAAAATGAAATATAAGATAAGAAGTGTGTTTCACCTTGCTTTCATTTTTTCAGATTTATGAAGCTGGTTTTCATGTGGAGTTTGCTGTAGTCAGGTATATCCATAAATATATTAAAGAAATCTGGCATTGAAAAGTTTAACCTGACAGTTACTTTGGCGAGAATTGCACCAGTGGGTGTTCACCGCCAAAAAAGAGGAAATGAAAGGAGGAAATGTCAAAACAATCAATTATAGCATCTTTAAATAGTCTCACAAAATTATCAGAAAAAAGCCTCATGCACGTTTTCGAGCTGGGATGTGATTGTTCAGCCTTCAGGTCTTATGGATCGGCAGAGGGAGGCTTCCATAGATTAGGGCTGTGGTCTGGCGTATCCCACAGATGCTTGATTGGGGTAGGACGTTGCGGCGTTTAAAGGCTGGGTCAATGAATCTGGCTCTTTGAATTGCTTTTTGTTTTTTTAAGCAACTAAATGATTCATTCAAATATTAAAAAAGGTGCCTAACGCAAGGGAACAACCAAGGGGTGCTGTATTTACACATAACAGAAAGACTTATTTTAACTTCTAGCTTTAGTCACTTTCTTACCAGCAGCTTGTCAAATTATTTGGTTCCACTACTAAGAGCAGAAACAGGATGTGGGAGATTCATCTGGCCTCAGGACCACTGGCGGGTTTTGATTCAACATGCAAATACCACCTGGAATGTGTTTGATCAGCAATTACTTCATTTTTTAGATTGCCACTGATCCCAAACACACTGCCAATTCAGTAGAAGCATAACTGGACAGAAGACTGTTGGACATGGATTGGCCTCCCCAGAACCAGGACCTCATTATCATTGACGCAGTGCTGGATCTGTTCACACAGAACAGAACAAAAAAGCAGCCAACATCTAAAGAAGAGCTTTGAATGTCATTGAAAAACCCGGAGGAACTATTAGTGAAACCTACTTAAAGAAATTGCAAGCTTCTGTAAAAGAGTTGAGGCTGTGGTGATTTTACCAAATATTAACTTTAGAGCTCATTAGAATTTTACAAACTCTGTTTTTCCTTTTTATATTCCAGGTATGTTTGCACAAGTCTGAATTAAGTCTATCACAGTAATTTCTTTTCACATCAGTGTGTAGCAAACATCTCGGTGTGCAGACATTTCAGGGATTCTCTTGAATTTTAACTACATTCTTTTATTGTTTTGACCTTATTTTATTTATGGCTTCAGTCTCTCTCTCTGTTTTCACAATGTCTATTCTTGTCTCTCATGTACTCCATCTTCCTCACCTTTCTCCTCCCACCCAATTCCTCATTTCATCTTTCTTCCTGCTGTCTCTCGTTTCTACGCTGCCATAATTTTTCCTCACCCCCTCCTACCCTTTTCACCCTTCTCATTTTCTCCACACCCTTATTTTTCTCTCATCTTTTAACTCTCTGACTGGTTGGTAATTCATTCATCCAGCCAGGCGTTAATTCACATCAGCATAATAATTCACCAAGTGTTCTTCCTCGCTCTCTTTTTTCCCATCTTTTTCCATCCCTGTCTCATTTCATACGATGCATTAGCTCCTATCTATGGTGCTAATCACTAAACCCGTACTGTCCTTTTCTCATGAATTCCAGGCACATGCATACTTCAGTAAAGTTCATTAATGAGATTGTAAACATGTTACCCACTGCTCAACATGATAAATTGAGCTGATGCATAACATCAAAGGTGTTTTATTTAGTAGTTGCATGGTTAAGTACTGTTTTGCAATTGTTCTCTTATAAACATGAGACCCGATGGATCTTGTGATGTGACAATAAAAGTGATTTGATTTGATTTGATCTTTTCTCTACAAAATCACAAAATCCATCTACAATATAATCCGTCAATATCGCGCTATGCACGATGTCACGTGGAAGCATTACAAAAGCCACAGCAATTGTGATTTCAACCCAGGGCGATGCATCTTTTCTTCTCCACACAGACAACAGACTATGATTACCAGCACTATGCTGAGTGCTGCCCATCATGGCTCCAAATTATATTGCAACAATACATGTGCTTTAATAAACATTCTGTGCACCAAAGACATTTCAAACATTATTAAACATACAAAGAGCCGTTGACTTTATTTCACTATTGATTAAATTATCGGATAAATCACAAAATACCCTGCAAAAAAATTTAAGAAAAATCCAATAGCATAAGAAAATGACATTTTCAAAGCTAATTTGAATGAATTAATAAGACTAAAATTATTCCACCAACCGTAGAAAGAACACTGGGACCAGACACAGTTTTCATTTCTTGAATTTTCTTTTATGTCTGTGTTGAATAGTTTGGGAAATGGGAAATCAAATTTTTCATGGCCATGTGAGAGCTGTTTCCTCTCTTTTTTTTCTCCATGATAAATTAAACATAGAAAACATCCAGAGTTGAATCCAAGTGTCGAACGTCCATTTAAGTATGTAGCTTGCCATTACCAGTGTGTGAATGTGTGTGTGAATGGGTGGATGACTGGATATGTAAAGTGCTTTGGGGTCCTTAGGGACTAGTAAAGCGCTATATAAATACAGACCATTTACCATTTACCATTTAAGTATAAGTCTCGGTACGTTGTCAAAAGAGATGTTAAGTAATCATTGGACTGAAAAATCAAAATAAACCAACCAGAGAGAGAGAGCGAGAGCAAGAAAAATGGCTGTCCAAATCAACAACCTGCTGCATTTTTAAAAATAAAGACCAGAGACGATAACTAAAGTAGATTTTCACCACAGAATCCTTTCTATTGTTAAGAAAAACTATTTGTCAATGAGTCAAGACTCTCGGGGGGTACTTGAGAGTATCTTAAGGGGCTCATAGTCTACTTTCTAAAAATAGTTTACAACCAGAATCAAACCAGTGGTTACACTTAAGAACACAAAGGCCAGAAAACACCTAAAAGCGTAGTTATTAAAATATCTTGAAACCAATGAAAATCCAAGGTTAACTTGAACCAGAATGACGGGAAGAAAACAATGAAAAAGGAGAGAAACAGGTCTTGAACATGCCACACCACCTGTGGTACTGGTGTTTACTGATGATATGACTACTGTGGGAAGCAGTGGGACGAACTCTGTAAGATTATAGGGCTATACTTTCTGCTTGGGTATTTTGTTCAATTACTTTTGAACCTTATTATAGACCTAACTGTGCCTGTGTACAGTGCTTAGAGCAGCTAGATGTATACAGTCTTTCTAGGGCGATAAAACCACTTTATACACTTTATCTACAATCTGTAGAGTTTTATGTAGAGTACATGCTATGATGCTCATTTTAAAAGGTCAGAGGAAAATGTTAGATCGAGATCTTCGATCTGATCTTCATTGGTGGTGGGAGAAACAATTCCCTCAGTATCACCACTCCATCCAGGTGTAAAAACAAGAGCTTGCTGATCTCATCACTTTTGAAACTTTCAAGTTTCATATTCCAAAATGACAAAATGCAGAATATGGTAGAATTAAATGTCACCTCACACACTGTTGAAACAAAGGATCGATACATAAGGCACAGTTTTTCATGATAATGAAAAGTCCTGGAAGTGTCTTCAGATTTAATTTCACATAATATCCTGTATTTGTTTTTGCCCTGACAACTGGCACATAGATCACCTGTGAGGCTACTTTGGATAAGCGGCTAAGAACAGATGGATGGATCATAGCATTCCACAAAATCTTTACTCTTTTTTAGCACAATATAAAGAATGCACAGTCAGTTAGTGGTGAGCTGCTCAAGCACAGAAAGAGGTGATCTGAACTGATGAAAAGCTCCTTGAAGGTAACAAATTTAGAAATGAGTGTGCTATTTCCTTACATTCCTGACTGTCTCGGCTTCTCGTCTCATTTTATCTTATACGGGGCCAGCTCTTTTTGATCCTGTCTGTTATGTGTGTTGCTTTCCTCTTCTGTTTTGTCTCTTGCTGGTTGTTGGACTGTCTCACTCTTTCGTTCCATAAATTTGCTTCTCGTCCTTCAGGGTCGCTGCCATCTATCTAACAGGCAGCAGACTTTACTTGTCATGGATGTTCCTCACAGAGAGAGAGAGAAAGTGGTTTTACATGGGCAGACAAGACACCCGGCCAGACTGCCCCATGGCATGATGGCACCCAGGGATGATGGATAAGCGTGTTATATGATTGTTTGGGTAGCGTGTTTGAGAACTTGTGTAGACATTCTTGCAGACCTTTGGGCGAGAATGTTGCATCTGAAAATGACAAATAAGACTTATCACCTTAGCAGAATCATTAAAAACAGCTGGAAGCTTTGGAGTGTGTGAGACAGAGACACGGGGTGGATAACAGAGATGGCACTTACATGTGTTTATAGATCCACTAGGAGACACACATATTTACATATTTAAATGTCTCAACCAGAGGCCACTTTTAAAGAATGAATTACCCCTAACAATGCATGACACTGAGCATGCAGGGATGCATTTTATCTTATCAGGGTTCCGTATCTGCAGCTTTCACTTTCAGAACACCAATTTAACATCTGGTGAGCAGATTTTGTAACTATTCAATCTGTTGAGTGAGGTTTAAGGGGGTAATATGAACAAACCAGGTGGCGGATAAAGAAAAAAAAAGCTGCAAGTGTAAATGAAATATTCTGGGATGTGCTTCAGTTTGATAAATTGTTCTGCATATGGTTGTCTTGTTCAGTGAGTGCAGGGCAGATACTGCCAGAGGCCTGACAAACACAGTAAACATGTGCTTGAGTTATCTGGCTTTTCGAAAGTCAACAGCGATGATCCACAACTGATATTGTGCGTGTGGTTGTCAAGTACTTTTGTAATTACTAGGGTTAAAAAATGTCAGTGGTTCACATGTAATCACTACAAATTGTATTCCAGGAGCCTCCTGGCGTGGCTTTCCATGGCCAGGCTGTATTTTAGGTGGAAATACTCCAGTGCTTTAGTCTATGTAGTGTATTTCATTGGTGAAAACTCTGCCTAGCAGCTGGGTTTTAATCGGTGAGCCAACTTGCTGATGAAGCTTTGTGTGGGATTGTGCAATCGAGAAATTCACCATCCTTCAAAGTTAGGATGGTTTAGAAATATCCTCATTTTTAAAGGAAAACATGTTTGTTTGACATGCTGGTATTGGATGGATTTTAAAAAAATAAAATAAATGTCAGTCAAAATCATTTTCAGCAACCATCTCTTCTGTGTTGACTGGCACCTTACTTAATGTGCTGTGTGACCCTAAGGTTATCATGTTCACAGGCTAATTGACCCTTCATAATTGTTCTAATCATGTTAGTCTAGCTTAATAATACAGCTGTTTTGCCCGGTTGACTGTCAGTCTTTACCTTCACATTCATATCGTAGTTCTAAATGATCTGTATTTTAGTCTGAACTCGGAGCAATAATATGTTTTAGTCGATAATCCCTCATTTGTGCTCAGGCATTGTTAATGCTTTGGAGTGATGCATGTGACGGAAAAGATTAAATGAACAATGTTTTGTGTTCGTTTGTATCTCTGACACTGCATTCATTGGGACCTGATTTCCCTTTACTACCAGCTCTTTCACTATTCTTAACACTGTGTGCACAGTCTATTCTGACAAGGTAGAAAATATCTTTGCTACAGAACTTAAACTCTCATTATCAGATCAGTCAGAGTTTTCTTATTCATATCTGCATTCTGATATAATGAAGATCAGACTGTATTTCTGCATAAAACAAACCTCTTCAGGTATTTTGCATTATTTCAAGTAACTGTACATTGTATATACGTGACAGAACTACTCTAACTTTTTTGTCTGCTTTTGCACATGACTTGGTTTGACTCAGTTTGTCTGTTAAGCTTCAGGTGATTTTTGAAAGTTCCACATGATAAAACCTTAGCACCTTTGATAACTAATAGCTGCAAAACTGTAAAGCTACACAAATAACTTTCATCTCAGCGGATGGAGAAATCTTACATAATGTAAAGTTCCTTTTTTTAATCACAAAGACAAAGTTAGATAAATTGATATATGCTGACTCTACAGTCCAGGGAACTTTCTACTTCTGTTTGTAGATTGATTGTAGTGGCCAATCAAACCTGAGTGGAATTTGGCTGCATGCAAGTAAACAGTCTGTGTTCAGAGCATAAGAGGAACCCCACTGGTTGAAATGCAGACTTGAAACCATCTGCTATAGTCTGATGAGCTTTTCATCTACACTTACAGTCAGACTGTAGGCTGTTCACTAAACAATCAGCCCACAAATAGCCTAACGGGTCAGATGCTGTACATTGAAATCTAGTAGAAGTTAACCCATCGCTATTAAATAAAGATGTTGATACTGTGCATATGGAATTGTGCAGACTTAACAAATGTGCAAATATAGGGAAAGAATGATTCACATTTTATGACTTTTAGAATGTTCATTTAACCTGTTTTTGATCCAAGAAATGTCAACTCCCAAATAGGGATGGGTATCGTTTAAGTTTTATCCGATACCAGTACCAAACCGGTACTTTTGAAACGGTGCCGGTGCTTAAACGGTACTCAAACCGGTGCTTAAAGAATGGAGTGTTAGGATGCCTGGGTCGTTGACCCAGGGGTTTTGAGTTTATTATATTATTTATACTTTCTAGTCTTTGGTTCTTTGAGTTCTGTCTTATAGTTTATGTCTCTGTCTTCTCTAGCTGCTCTGTCTCCCCTGTCAGCTGTATCCCCTTGTCTAGTTCGCGTCTCTGTGTGTCCTTAGTGGCTATATCCCTGTGTCCAGTCAGTGTTTGTGTCTGCCCTGGTCCCACGTCTCTGTTCCCTCTGTTGCAGTGCGTGCGAGTCTGTGTCTTTGTTCAGTCTGTGTTATGTGTTTCCTGTTTTACTTTGAAAGTCCATGTCTGATGTTAATGTGTCTGGTTTTGCTTCCCCTTGTCTCGTTAGGCCTGATTTGCCCCAGCTGTGTTTCCCTCCTGTTACCCATTCCCTGATTGCTCCCTCTGTGTATTTAAGCCCTGTGTTTCTCTGTGTCCGTGTCGCGATCTACCGTTTATTTTGCTGTGTGTTTTGTCAATCCGCCGGTGTTAGTTTATTTTTGACCTTTTTTCCCAGTTATGTTATGTTTGAGTTCAGCATTAAAGCTGTTTTGGTTTAAGTTCTGTCTCCGGAGTCTGCACCTTGGGTCCTATTCCTGTCTGCACACAGCCACACCTAACATGGAGAACACAAAATTGGTCCAAAAACCTCTTTTTTTTGTAAAAAAATAATAATGTTAACCTTTTCTGCAGCTATAGGGGATTTATGGTATCACTCTTAGATGGAAGCAGTGCTTAAACAATGGAAAAAACACAAACTTTGTCCAAAAACCTCTCATGTTTAACTGTTTTCCACTTTTTCTTTGGTCATTTTAGCTTTTTTGGCCAGGATGAAGGGAGTTTCTGCCATCAAACAAGAAGACAGCCGCATGTAACTACGACGGTGTTTGCTAGTTCACCTTACGTGCATTAATGTAATAACGTGGTTAGCCTACTCAACATAAATTACACACGAACAACATTAAGCGACTCACGCAGAGAAGAACGGCTGCTGCTGCCATCATCATCCGTCATCATTTCTGCTACACTGGCAGGGCTAGGGGCCAGGACTCTACTCTTCGGGTTCTTGGGGGATGTTGCTAACTCCGGGTCCGATAACAGGCACCGCAGTAGATGTGCACGGTGTGAGGTCTCGCAGCAAGCTATCAAATACGGTGCATTTCTCGGCTTTTAAAAAAACGCTATGCGTTGCCAGGTGTTTCATCTGATTCGAGGTGTTATCTCCTTTGCATAGCATCACCTTAAAGCACTTGTTGCAGGCTGCTGAGTTTGCATCTTTTGCTGTGAAGTACAGCCAGACTTTTGAATGTAAAGAATACATATCACATCTCAGGAAAAAAAAGCACCAAAATAAAGCACCGAAATGTGCGCTGCTTTTCGGTCTGTTACTACCGTTTATGTCAGAACCGATACCAGTACCCATCCCTACTTAGCAATGGCTTTCTTGCTGCAACTTATCCTGTCAAAACTGCAGCTCGAAGTCTTCTCTTCACAGCTGAAACTGGGACTTACTACGACTGCTGTCGTCCTGTGAGCCACCTATCACGCTGTTAACTCTCAGAAACTTGGCCTCTGATTCAGTTGTGGCTTTGGGTCTACCAGAACTCTGCCTCTCAGAGTTTGCCACAGTTTCTCAGTACCTTTTGATGGTGAAGAGAACTGTACTCACTGACACCTTGACTTTCTTTGCAGTTTCTCTGTAGGAAACACCTACATTTTCAAGTGTTATGATGCTCTGTCTCTCTTAAATTGTTAATTGCCTTTTTCTCACCAGTTTTGTAGCAACACACTACTTTCTGCAGTACAATACTGTCCAACTGATGGTCACCAGGGTTTGGTACCACTGGTTACTACCGTTTATGTCAGAACCGGTGCCATCATGGTACCGGATACCGGTACCCATCCCTACTCCCAAACAGGATGTGTGAGATTCTATTAACCAGTACTGGGACAGTCAAATGGCTTTGACTCTGTCAGTGCATCAATGAGTTCACCGCTTATTATTTCTTTTTAAAGTTATTGGTAGTGGTTGGCATTGTTTAAGCTTGCCTGGAGTAAATATAGGATAAGGAGTTATCATAAACTAACATACAGTGGGGCAAAAAAGCATTTAGTCAGCCACCGATTGTGCAAGTTCCCCCACCTAAAATGATGACAGAGGTCAGTAATTTGCACCAGAGGTACACGTCAACTGTGAGAGACAGAATGTGAAAAAAAAATCCATGAATCCACATGGTAGGATTTGTGAAGAATTGATTCGTAAATCAGGGTGGAAAATAAGTATTTGGTCAATAACAAAAATACAACTCAATACTTTGTAACATAACCTTTGTTGGCAATAACAGAGGTCAAACGTTTACTATAGGTCTTTACCAGGTTTGCACACACAGTAGCTGGTATTTTGGCCCATTCCTCCATGCAGATCTTCTCGAGAGCAGTGATGTTTTGGGGCTGTCGCCGAGCAACACGGACTTTCAACTCCCGCCACAGATTTTCTATGGGGTTGAGGTCTGGAGACTGGCTAGGCCACTCCAGGACTTTCAAATGCTTCTTACAGAGCCACTCCTTTGTTGCCCGGGCGGTGTGTTTTGGATCATTGTCATGTTGGAAGACCCAGCCTCGTTTCATCTTCAAAGTTCTCACTGATGGAAGGAGGTTTTGGCTCAAAATCTCATGATACATGGCCCCATTCATTCTGTCCTTAACACAGATCAGTCGTCCTGTCCCCTTGGCAGAAAAACAGCCCCATAGCATGATGTTTCCACCCCCATGCTTCACAGTAGGTATGGTGTTCTTGGGCCACAACTCAGTATTCTTCTTCCTCCAAACACGACGAGTTGAGTTTATACCAAAAAGTTCTACTTTGGTTTCATCTGACCACATGACATTCTCCCAATCCTCTGCTGTATCATCCATGTGCTCTCTGGCAAACTTCAGACGGGCCTGGACATGCACTGGCTTCAGCAGCGGAACACGTCTGGCACTGCGGGATTTGATTCCCTGCCGTTGTAGTGTGTTACTGATGGTGACCTTTGTTACTTTGGTCCCAGCTCTCTGCAGGTCATTCACCAGGTCCCCCCGTGTGGTTCTGGGATCTTTGCTCACCGTTCTCATGATCATTTTGACCCCACGGGATGAGATCTTGCGTGGAGCCCCAGATCGAGGGAGATTATCAGTGGTCTTGTATGTCTTCCATTTTCTGATGATTGCTCCCACAGTGGATTTTTTCACACCAAGCTGCTTGCCTATTGTAGATTCACTCTTCCCAGTCTGGTGCAGGTCTACAATACTTTTCCTGGTGTCCTTCGAAAGCTCTTTGGTCTTGGCCATGGCGGAGTTTGGAGTCTGACTGTTTGAGGCTGTGGACAGGTGTCTTTTATACAGATGATGAGTTCAAACAGGTGCCATTCATACAGGTAACGAGTGGGGGACAGAAAAGCTTCTTACAGAAGACGTTACAGGTCTGTGAGAGCCAGAGATTTTCCATGTTTGAGGTGACCAAATACTTATTTTCCACCCTAATTACGAATAAATTCTTCACAAATCCTACCATGTGGATTCATGGATTTTTTTTTCACATTCTGTCTCTCACAGTTGAAGTGTACCTCTGGTGCAAATTACTGACCTCTGTCATCATTTTAAGTGGGGGAACTTGCACAATCGGTGGCTGACTAAATACTTTTTTGCCCCACTGTAGCAGAACAACCAGCAATAATGACTGTCAAACTCAATAATCAACATCTACAAAAAAAATTGGTACCCCACTAGTAGTGACACATACTTGGTCCTTGGTGTGTCCATCAGTAGAAAACAACATTATAGAGCAGACTGCATCCAGCAAGTTGTCAGTAGGTTTTACTTTTTATTTTGTTTTGCAGGGATCTTAAAGCCTGCTGTTTTGTCAGTAACTGGAGTTGGATCTCTGTGAACTGGACTGGATTTTACATTCAAACACACATTTTGAAAGCAATCTTGATTTCAAATACTGAATATTTTACCTTGTAATGGTGATTGGTTCGCCATTTGCTTGGTTTTGCCAAACATTTGGCATTAACCTAAATTGCTAGTTTCATCAAACATAACTCTGACTCCCAACTAAGTTGTCAAAGTCGAACTGCAACAAATTCTCAACTGTAACTTAATTTACCCACAGCACAGAAGCACTAAAATGCTGCATTTTAGTTAGTACAAGGTAGTCCTTCATGAATTTGCCTTGCTGTGTGACAATTAAAAATGGCAGCCTGGTTTTGGAACAGATACTTCTACAGCAAAATGAGTTATTTAAACTGGAAAGAGCGTGACGAAGTCAGTCAGGTTGTGAAGCCAGTGAAGTGAATAAAGAGTGCTAGAAATACATGCGTCACAGGACTATCCTTTCAATAACACTACCCTCACACTGGTATGCCCTGTTCAGCATTTATTAATTTTGCTCTCTGTGTTAAAATGATTTGAAAATAATATATGATGTGACATTGAGCCTGCCTGTCTCTGAGACATCATTGCAAAAAGTGGTCAAGGAGACACCCATTCTGAGTCTCTCTGCTTTTTTAATCTCTTTCTCATCTACAACAAATTGCATTTTTATGTGGGAGAAGATTCTCTGCTTTTTCTTTGTAAAAGACAATATAAGCATTTCAGAGAATCTCATTAAGAACAGACAGTTTTACAGCTGTTAAGATAATCTATCAAGGCAAAAACATGCTCTCAACTTTTATGATTGATCAACAACAAAATAAAACCACAGAAAAAGCATGCAATTTATCAAATATAGTCTTGTAGATTTGGGCAATAATTAACCGAACAATCTATCTATCTATCTCATCCGTCATCATCACTTTATGTATCTGGCGACAGTGTTCTCTCATAAATCTAATCACCTGCCGTCAAATTGGCTTGAAACAAATTAAGCATACTCTAAGAGTCCATGTGATTCCTCTCAACATGAACAAAGCATTGTCAAAGCAATGCATCACAAAGTTAATCTCATTTCCAAATCACTGATTTAATATAAATTGCCTTGAGTCTCAGGAGGGTGGGACTGTCCACTACTTACTGTCTGCTTGCAAGGAAAGGATGAGAGGCTGAATGAATGCTGCAGGGAAAATATATGGAAACAGGGATGAAGTTTTATACAGAGTCAGAGACAGAGGCTAGGAAAAGAAGGATGACAGAGAGAAAAGAGGAGAGATGTCCAGTAAATTGGTGAAGAAGCTCAGCCATCCGAATCTAATACACACTGTGAGTCTCTAGACTGACCAGGCGCAGCCTATCAGCTACAACATGACAAACACTGGATTACTGGCATGTGTGTGTGTGGATGTGTGTATGTGGACATGGGTGTGTGCGTGTGTGTGATTATCTCTTGATGCTGGACAAGATCCCTGTCCGCCAGACTAACTTTCTGGCTCACAAACTGTACAGCAGATGGAGAGTTGGAGAAACTTTGACAGTTCATGTTATGTGTTTCTTAACCCATTAAAAGCAAATGCAACATATGCTGATGTATCTTTCCAAGGGTGGGTGCGACATTTGTGTTGTCTCCCTTTAGAGCCAGATGTAAAGCAGCAGAAAAAGTAATTAAAACTCCATAAAATCCTGCTTCTCCTGACTTTTTCAAACTTTTACCAAGAAAAAATGAGCTGGTTCTGTACATGGAAATATAGCAGGCAGCTCACAGCTGACATTTAAATACAGACCAGCGTGTTGTACATATTGAATTGTGCCTTAAGAAACGAAGAGAAATATAGGAAAAACCATAAAGATTAGGTCACATGACATGACTTTTTGAGAGTACATTAAACCTGGTATGAGACCTTTCAAACAGCCAGTGGCACTTTGTATTAAGCTATACGAAAATTGGGGACAATAGGCTAACGCAAAAAAGGAGTCAACTCATTTTTGTAAGAATAATCATTTTTAAAAATGTGTATACAAAGAAATCTGTGGCATTGGCAACAAAAGCACTTGTTTGGAGAACTCTGACACAATGACATAAGCAGTCTGGGCTGGAACTACAGTAAAAGAATCAGAATCAGCTTTATTGACCAAGTATGTGTACACAAGAAATGAATTGGGCACCTATTATTTCTTTATTCTGCCCAGAGGTGTGAATGGTTGTCTGCCTCTCTGTTTTAGCCCTGCATCAGATTGGTGACCATCCCAGATGTCATATGGCAAGTGAAAGGATAGATAAGATAACCGTTATTAGTCCCACATGTGGGAAATTTGTTAAAATTTGTACTGTACACCCTGAAGAGGTTACAGGTTGGCTTAGATTACCTTGATAGTTGACAGAAATGAAACAAAAGAAGCTGAAGGAAAATATTTCAATGATGATTTAACAACAACAACTGTAGAATATTTGAGAACATGATACAAGTAGTGTTAATGTTAGAAATCGTAATCGGTAAAAAGGTCTCACAGTCCTTTGTAGTCATTTGTGCAGAAAGACCTGTTAGCTTTGCTACCATTTTATTGCTGGTTAGAGTTGGACATGAACTATAAGACAGAGAGGCGAAAAAAAGAGTGTGTGGAAGCATCAAGAAAACAAGCAAGATGGGGATATACACAAAGAAACCGTCTCCTTCCAGAGAACATAGAAATGTACATCAGAAAGGCTAAAAGAAAACATCCAAACATGCCTTTTTAATGATCCATCACCAACACTTAATGGTCTGCCTACAATTCTTTCCGTCTTCTTTCTTTCTGCCTCCTACTTTCTACTTTCTGTCAGATTTCATCATCTGGCCCTTCCTGCGGCTTGTGTCTTGCTTTCAGATTACAATACTCCCCAAAGGCGAGGGCCTCCTCTATCATCTTCCTCTGTGTATCCCCCCACTCTCGTCTGTCTTCTGCCCTCATGGGGACCAAAGTCTTCTCTCTGTCTTGTCATCTCAGGCCTGCATTTCCTCTTCTTTTTCTCCTTCCTTCCTCCAAAGACCAGACCCTTGCCCCCCCCCTCCCACAAAAAATAGTGAAAGTCAAACTTTTCTTTACTAAACTAGGTCACTTCAGCAGCAATAAAGTGTAAGATAAAGGGTAAGACAGAGATATTATTTAACTAGACATGAACAAGTAAACGCTTCATCTGAAAAAAACTAAACGGGTGTCCTTTTTTAGTTGTTCTTGATTTTATTTGCTACATTTCAATATAACTTAAAGCCTTTTTATGCTTTTATTGTTAACTTTTAAGTTAAGTGTAAAGGCCACATTATCTTTAATCATAAAACAATAATCCTTTACCCTTAAAAATGTGATATTTATTTCAGCCATGAAACAATGTTGTATGAAATCCTGAATCCACTCAATCATTCAGATTTCTAATGGATAAATAATGGATGGATAAGTCCGCCCACCTTTATGTGTATCGGTTCAGAGAGGATCTGTGTCTGGCCTATGAGGCCTGGTTGCAACTGGAGCTGGAGCTTTGCTAATCATACTTTTCTGACTTCAGCTGAAAATAGCATGAGGTCAGGAAAGATGTAAAAATGTAATCAAAAGAATTTGGACACTTCAATCTACGTGTTTTTAGTTTGTTTCAATTAAATGTTGTTTATATAGATAAAGACCCTACAATAATACAAAGAAAACCCCATCAAACACCCCCCTGATGAGCAAGCATGTGGTGACAGTGGGAAGGAAAACCACACTTTTAATAGGAAGAAACCTCCTGCAGCACAAGTTTGCTGGTTGATCTATGTCCCTACCCTAAACCATGGTCATGAGCTACAGTACTTCTTTTTAACTTCAATTCTCTATTTAGATGGGCTGTTCCTATCGGTTTTGGTGTCAGTCTTTTTCTCACTTTCTGCCTTTGCATCCATCATCCATCCATCCATCCATCCATCCATCCATCCATCCATCCCTCACTATTGTCTCATGCTCCATCCTTTTTATCTCCCCTGACTCTCACAGTTTTCCCTCCCCTTGTCTCCTCTCATAGTTATCCCCATTTTCTTCCCTTGTTTCCTACCCTTTCTGCTGCAGTCTTTTCATCAGTTCTTTCTTTTCATCTTTCTATCCAAATTCCATCTTGAATTAGTAAAATAAAAGCTCAAGAGGTGGAAAAAGTGCAGTGGGAGAGACAAAGATAAATGGACACGAGAGGGAGAGATACATTACAGTAGGAAAAAAGCAAGTGAGAGTTTCCATTTGGTGTCTCATTTAGCTCAGTGGTGTGTTCTTGCTGGCTCAGCCCTAAGGGCCCTTTAATGACCAGTATTAATGAAGCTTCCTATCTTCATTACACACTAAAGAACACACAGAGACACACAGACTGTATGTTCCTGTTTTATAGTTTATCTTAAAACACACTCTCATACTGTTATTGCAGCAGAGGCTTCTAGTATTACTGAACAACCTTCAATGTTGAAAGCTATTATGGGTTAGTAATAGTGCACATTTTTATGATTTTATGTATATATAAATGTATGAGTAACCACACTGGTTGGAAAAATATGGGACATAAAATTAATCTAACACTAAATCAATTCCTCAAATGAGACGCCTCCAATTTGCTGCAGTACAAGTCGGGGTTTATTATATAAAATAATTCTCTACAAGACCAAACACAAACAAGCCTCTAAACTAATGTCAATCAAATTAACTATTAAGGTGTAAAACAGGACATTCAGTAACTCCAGACATAATTAATAATTAATAAAACAAACCTTCAAAATAAGTAAGGATAAAGGTCGGCGGTGGGTGGAGGGAAGGCAGCTGTCTGCCCTGTTTGGCTTTATGTACGTGCTGGTGAGTCTCTGCAGCTAATAAGCAATAACGAAAAGGGGAAGGAGGACAGGCTGATAATGGATGAACAAAATAAGGTATAATTGGAGGGAGAATGTGTCAATGCACAGGAGCACATGCAACAACAAGAGAAAACCAAAACAGTAACACACACTGTCTACATGCTCTTAAGATGTGAAACAAAAATATCTGCTGCTGGATTTAAACAGTAGTGACAGAAGTTAGTGATTCACGTGCATCACTTTTAAATCTCAATCATCGTACTGTATCTACATATATGTGTGTGTGTCGTTCCACGCGTTCTTCAGAAGTTAGTGCCTGCAAAGTGTTCGTGCATGTGTGTCTGTGTGCATGGAAGCCTTTGTTCTTGGTCCCAAGCTTTACCAGCACATGATCACTGCTGCCCCAAGGAAGAGAAACGTCTTCTGCTCTCTTCCGTAATAGGAACCACAGGGAGTGGACAAGCAAACAAAAACAGAAGGGAACATAGGAGCTGTAGGAATCCTGGGACCATGAATTAAGACTGAGGGAGATTACAATAGAGGAAGACAGAGTGGGGAAGGATGATGGATGGAAGAATGAGACAGACCACGAGAAAAAGGGAAATAGAAGAAAAAGCTGCAAAGAGGGAAAATTCTCAATTCAGTCCTGTCATGCAGACCACAGGACAAGACACCCGCATACGTTTTGTCCAGTGACAGACTTCTGTCTTACCACTTACTTAAAAAGGGACTCATCTCTGTAAAGGTTTAAGATGCATTGTTTCTACCAGAATTATGCACTGATCAACAACAACATTATGAAAGTGTAGAGAACAATGCGGCATGCGAATGACAGACACGACCACATAGTTTGCACTTTCAACAGTTCTTTATTCGAATGCTTGTTCGTTCGTATAATGCTCGGTTGTAGCTTTTCAGCTTTTCAACTGCAATCCCACACACAACAACAGCCACAGGTCACGGCACACTCTTTCATGCAGGGGAGGCGTGATGAGCTGATGGACCTCCGGTGTGTCTCAGCCTCCCTTGCAGCCGCACCCAAGCCACACCCCCCCACAGACAATATTCATTACTCATTGGAAATAGCTTTTCCAATCAGCAATGCACATAGGAAACTGCAAAGTACAGTCTGTGCCCCTTAGACTAGCCCATTGTTTAGGAATGGTCTAAGGACTGCAGCAGATCCCAAGACATTGACAAGGCCTCCAAACTCCCCAAAATTGGTCGAGCAGGTTCCTGTAAGCCTTCCTGTAGGATCAGCACGCCCATGTTAGACACCACATGGCACCAGAACACGTGTTCTGTCTTCAGTGATCTGTAAAAAGATGGGTAAAAGACTTCTTTAGGACCTATACAGTACTTGGCAGGGGCTTTTAATTTTAATACTGATGGGTGTGTTTTTCTTCACACATTTTATTGAATGTGTGAATGTATTATGGAGATATGCACAGTTCGTCACACTGTGGCACAGCTGGGTTACGCTGCTGTTATTGCCTTGATTGATTCTTTTATCACTAAGGCAATCAAATGTTTCTCTGTGCTTCTGACTAACGGCATTAAAGGCATCAAACAATACTTACTGCTTCTTTTTTTTAACTGACATTTTAATTGTTTTTGTCCTCCACAACCAGCCTTATTCCTAAAAGCATGATTACCCATGCATCCTTTGGCATTAAGCTTACTTTGAACACAGAAACTGCTAAGGCGTTGTCCATTTTCCTTCATTGTAACAAGGCTTTTCAGACACACACCGTTCAAGTAGGTAACACTTCGACTCCTTTAGAGGCATAATAGGCTAAACCAACTTGCAGAAGACGGTAAAGGGTTCTTGATCACAGAGAGATGTGGAGAAGAAAGTGGTGAGAAATTTGGGGGTATAAGCAAAGATAGTAATAGGCGAGGAGCAGTAACACAGAGGCAGTAGGCAAACAGAAAAAAAAGACATAAGTAATGAGGGAATATAGCCAGAAGCAGGAAACAGAAGGGAAGAATGGTTGATAGAGGAAACGGAAAGGTTTAGACACACTGAGACCTGGATAATTAGCCTGGGAGGCGCATGAGTCTTCTCTTAAATCACCATTCTATGCCTTATTAGCTCAATACAGCTCCCTTTAGATCCCTGCAGCACAGACACACATCTTATGTCCTACTGCTCACATACAAAATACAGCTTTCAAGTGCAATTTACAGCTTTTGCTTCCTCTCTGGAGTGGGTGGACCAATAATAATGAGGTTTCAGTGCAAACCCCGAGTTCCACACCTCTGAATCATCACACACGAGTAAAAATCTGTCAGGCCAATCGACATAGCTCTTATTGACATATTTGTGGGTAGGAACAAATAAATGCAAGGATGTCAAGTTCAGCCGTTTTATTGCTATTGTAAATTAACATGATTTGCAAAACATACTCCTATCAAATTCTGACATGATCTCCTTATTTTTAGGCAGTTTCAAGCTTCGCTATCCCAGCTCTAAACACTTTGACCACGTATTTATTCATTTTCACTGGTTTTATTCAGGATGGTATATGATTGTGTCATATCCCAGTATGAATCTCATTTAAGAAGAGAATAACTCCTTTGGATGGTGCAGATGCTGTAGGTCTGAAGACACTGTGTACGTGTGAAATTTATTCCAGCAGAGACACCCAGAGAGATGTTTTATTTACAAGATCAGTTGCGTAAAATGAGTAACCTTTCTGATTAATATTTTACTGACCTTTTATGTGTAACACGCAGGATTTAAGAGGCTCACAGCCATGTCATAGTGTGACACCGAGGAAAAGCCTCTGTCTCTGTTGCATCTGGGAACACATAAATTAATGGAATTAGATTTGTTACTTAAAGCTGTAAAAAAAAACAACTTCCTCCTGGTAATGTGGCCAATACATGTTCAAAGAAATGCAATAACCTACATCTGGAAAATGCAAACTCCAAATAGCTTAACTGATGGACATGTAGGAATAAAGGCCTTCACCCACTAAATACATTGCAAAAAACATTAAATTCAGATTTTTTCTGATGCAAATTTGGCATGTAACATATATACAGACCATTGGCATTTGGTGAAAATGTTGTCCTCAAAAAATGCATTGCGAAAAACTTGGAGCTGACATCAAGTGACGATGAGCTGGTCCTGATGTTTCTGAACAACAAAAGGAAGAAACACAGATTCTGGGTTCATCTGATTCTCAAGAGAAGGCAGCAGCCAGGAGAAGTTCATAGTCTGATCCAGGAGTCGAAGCTGTATCACGATCGCTTTCGTACATATTTCAGAATGTCGACGGCGTATGTTGAGCTTTTGTTGGCAGAGTGGGGGACACGTCTGAGGAGGCAGACAAGTCATTTCAGACAGCCGACTGACCTGGAGCAGCATCTTGTTGTCTGTATGCAGCAAAGTATTATTATTTAACTATTTTTTGTTTTTGTTTGAGCTATGAGTACTTGTTACCAAATGCAGTGGTCTCACTGGTCAGTTCTGTTTATTTACATTCAGAAAATCGAGCTCTGTCCGAAAAAAATAAATGCCAGAAATTCAACCTGGAAAATTATGCAGTCTGTTTGAACGATGGCAATAAGGACAAAGAAGTCCAAAAAAGAGAGTTACATTTTTACATATCCAGTGTATAAAGGCCTTAAGTTGCAAGCCACTCATAAACACACGAGACAAGTTAGACACAGTTGCCTCATTTAGTGCCGCTGCCTCAATGGCCTGCATTCACATTGTGCTTAACTCTCCAAGCACAAGTACACTGAAGTTTGTCTCATTTCTTCTCTGTTTTACTTTCATTATTTGTTTGTTTTTATGCACGCTAGTAAAGTAAACTGGACTTTGTGGGTCAAACTTGCTCAGACACATTATGGATTGCTTTATGTGAGTATGGCCTATACTCATTAAAGGCCATGTCCTGCCAGCTGTTGGAAGAATGAAGTCCAGAGACCAGTAACTGTGTATAATATATGAATCCATATAAAATGCAGGCAGGTGTTCTGAATTGAGGAATAATATATTTGCAAAAATAAGAATAGCTAGCTAACAAATATAGCAAATGGTGCAAATACAGTAAGTGCAGTGACTCGACATGCATTAGCAGAACCGGACATGCTACTTTCATTCCAGAGTTTGTAACACTGTTGTTTTGGAAGAGCATCATGTCAGTAAGCTGCAAGCATCGTCATCATTGTGCTCTGATTCTGAGTGTTACTTCAGGCTTTTTATATTTATAGCACTCTTCTAATAACATTATTCTAAGTGAAGAGCAACAAATGTTCAATTTTCTTTACACAGACTTTGTGTTGAATGATGTTGGTCAGGCAGAGGATGTCTGCAGATAAAAATGAATCCGCTATAAATAAATTAGTAAACATAAATGGCTCAAGTTATTCAAATGATAAGAAATGTGTTTATTTGGCTTCTTTATAATAAGAAGCAGAGAAAGTGATGACCTGTTGTGGCAGTATTTATGGTACTGGTATTTTTGTATTGACTGATATTTCCAGACCAGTAAGGAAAATAGCACTTTGCTGATAAATCATAATTATAAAGCTTCTGATGAAACCTTTTGAATAAACTACTCTTCTTTATGCTTTCATTTTTATACAGTTTTTGGAGCATACAAAATTCAATTATGTTTAACAAACAGGCAGTTCTCCCTAATGGGTATGCTTTCAAATTACATCTATGGCTGTGCCTAGAATAACCTTCTTTAGAGAATCCATTTAATGGGAGAAAGCTCGTGCACGGGGGTTGCCACAAAGGAAGGCTGCCATTTCAAATCCCAAACAAGATGGGAGCCAATTATAAAATGAAAGCTAATGAGACATATTCTCCCCTCCTTCAGCCACTAATTGTCCCAGAAGAGCCACGCAGAGTCCAAAAGGCTAGACTTGTGCTTTAAGGTTCCCAAGTGGGAATAAAGGTAATGCTTTGAATTTCAAGTGTGGTATGAGCCTCCTCTAAACAAACAGGGCAAATAAATGGTTGTTTTTAAAAAAAATCTGAAATACTAATTTTTGTTGTTCATTCTTTACTACATTGAAATTTAGCTTATCACTCCTGCATTTACTTCTAAAGCCAATTTAGACTTTCCAATTAACCTATCCCCACTAACTGCATGTCTTTGGACTGTTGGAGGAAGCCAATGTACCCAGAGAGAACCCATGCAAACACAGGGAGAACATGCAAACTCCACACAGAAAGACCCCAGCCTGCTTGTGGATTAAACTCAGGACCTTCTTGCTGCATGGCAACAATGCTGCCCACTGTGCCACCGTACTGCCCAGGATGCAAGCAGTGAGAGCGAATAAAAAAATAACTATTTTCTGTTGCCTACATTTGAAGACGAGTGACTTTGCCTCCACAGCTAAACAGTAAAACGAGTTCAATGAGGGTTTAAAGTCAGATTCAGCAGTTGTAGGAACTCTAAGATCTGTGTAGAGGCTCAGTCTGGAGAAAAGAATCACAACTCACAATCATTTCTAATATGAGCTCCAGCACAGGGTGCGATCGGCTGACCTGCTGTTCTTTGTGGATTATCACAAAATTCAACAAGATGTGAGCACATGTTTCTTGAGCTACCTTGGTCCATCCCCTGCACTGACAGTACATCTTTATACTAGACAGTATAAAGTTGGAAAACAGACTGAATTCAGTGAATAAATCTAAGCATCGTCGGCTTAAACAGAAAATAATCGGTTACACGTTTGGTTCTTTTGCCATCAGAATTATTGTCTAAAGGCAAAGAAAGATGCCCAATGGATTTACTTTACCAAATGGACCATCCCAGCCTTGCCGTAATGGTCTATTTGATTCACCTTTGCTTTTATTGTTTATTTTATTTTATTTTATTTTCACTTGCTAATTACGGGACAGACATGACTGGGGGAAAGAAAAGGGAGAAAGAAAGAGGGAAAGACAAACAGCGGGAAAGAGGAACAGTGATAAAGGGCAAAAAACAAAAACCAACAAAACAAACAGAAAAAATAGAATATATCAATCAACTGGATCTCTGAGAAAGACAAAAGAGAAAACAAGCAAAAAAAGAGTGCAATATAATAAACAACATCATGGCGATGATCTATGTGAATATAACAGCAAATACTAAATATTGAATATTATTGTGCAGCACGTAGGATCGATAGCGCACAGTGTGATTTGAGGTGGGAGCCAAAAAGGGTGTAGTTTGTGTGTGTGAGCACCCGTGTGTACACCTGTGAGCATGTAATCTGTTACACTTGATGTAGCCAACATTGACCGTGTACAGCGTCAATCCAACACAGCGTTGTAATTTAAATTCATCACAGTACTGCAAACTAACCTGTTTATCTTGCACAAAACTGTCCAGTATTTTCATACAACTTTAAATTTACATTTCCTAAAATAGCACTGAGCATTCCTTACCTTTAAATCCAGCTTCTGATTCTGATTGCATTTGAAATGACCTGACACTTAAAAAAGAGCATAAAGGGAGTAAACATGACTCCCTTTATGCTCACTTCACTACAGTAGCACTAGCTACATGCTAATGTACTGTGACCACAAGTTAGGGACACTTACTCAGGCTCGCTTTAACCCCTGAGAATAAATACTATTGATGATACTGCCGAATCTGAAGTAACAAGCCTGTTTTGAAAGTGTAAGAAGTGGAAAGTACAGATATGAGCAAAAAAATAAATACTCAAGTAAAATATAGACACTTGAAAATTCTACTTAAGTACAGTGACTATTTGTACTTTTTTACATCCCACCTCTGGGAGGAAGTAAACATCAACATTGTCAGTAAACACAAATATTTCTTCACATATTACCCCAAAATTCAAAAGACGCTTAGAAACAGTGACTGTAAAACACGTCAACGAGGGCAACACCTGCAACTTCACATAGGACACAAGGGAGTATTAAAAATTCTGATACAGGCAATACTGTCTCTGCCATGCATGTTCAATTTGGAACTTCAATAAATGCCACAGTTTTAATGGTAATCAATCACTGTGATACTGTGATTATTAGTACAAAAGACAAAACCTGGCTTCATCATCATGTCAGAGTTTCTACATGAGGTCCAGTGTTTACTGCTTTTCTGTTTGGGTACTCTGTCTTTGGGTTGTTAAATTTTAAAGCTCTTCAGTAATTTAGAACAGCTCCTTCCACAAAAAGACCAGAGGCCAAAATCCTGACTTTTATTCTCTGTCCTACCACATGGAGGGAATACACAACACTTACATATTAAAAATGGTAACACACCTCTGTTGCCACCTATACAGTTGACACAGCATCATGGATGGTATGATAATTGCTCAGCATCATTAGAATTATCACTGATTTTAAGTAAGATTTAGCATTACATCAAAAGAAAAAAATGTTGAAAATCTGAGCTTATTGCCAAATTAATGAAGCCTGTTGTCTTGCTGTGGAGAAAACTCCTTCTATCCTATAAAACTTTGCTGTTGGGAAATGTGTTCTACACTCAACACAATACCATTATATCCAAGTGTTGGGAGGTGTTGCTCCAGTGGTATGAAAGATAGTACTAAGGACTGACATAGATGTATCTAATTAGTAGAGCCTATATGAAAGTGTACCTGCATTTGTTTTTAATGACCATTGTGGGGAAATTCCTATGGTTTCAAAACCCTTCGGTTCCTTTAGAAGTCAATGGGAAAAACACTTCCCTGATGGGTTTAAGAACTCAGACTTAAAATGACCCAAAATGAATGACGTAGGATCAGAAAGGAGGATTAGCCAGGGAATCCAGTGTTAATGGTTTCACAGTCAGATCCACTCCTCACACATCACTCCTCACCAGTTTCATATTGGCGACAATGAAAATGCTCCGCCTGAGAACTATACTAACCAACAGGCTGCGTTGGCTATGTTCATATGTTCAAGCCAAACCAAACACAAAGAAAGAGAAATTAGCACAGCAAACTGTATTTTAGTTGAACATATAGCTTGTTTTGAATTTAAACATTAAATAAGTCCAAATGAATACATTTGTGAGGTTGTGAATGATTTCAAACTAGTTCTTACTTTAGGCTCCGATGAGTGGAACTACATCCTTATCTTTTCATAGTGAAGAATAAAAGGAGATTGTGTCAGTTTGTAGCCCTGAATGACAGTGCTTGTCTTCCTTCTATCAGTCTTATTGTATTTCATCATGTAGCAGAACAATGTGTGTGTGTCTGTGTGTGTGCATGCAAGTTTATTTTGTATGTGAGCCTATTATTATTCCCCTTGTGTTGCACCTGCCATACGGCTGATTACCTTCCAATCTCCTTTGTATGTAAGCCTGACACACACTTCATTCCTCTTCATTCAGTGTACGACTTCCTCCTTTTTGACACTCCAATCCGCTCTCCCTCTTTCTTTTTTACTCCATTGCACATTATCTTTTCAAATTCTGTGAATCCTTTTTTCTGTCCTGCCTACAACTTCTGTCTGACCTACCTCACACTTTCTTTTTCTTGATTTTTTTGTCTTTGTGTTGTCTCTCATCCTCTATCACTAAAGATGTGTTTTTGAGGCCTGGAAAGACAACTTGGGTGTACGCATATAATAAGAAAGTTTAAGTCCCACACAGAGGATTGCATTTGTATAACAATAATCTGGATCACTGTGCAAGTGATTGTATTTACAGCTATACTGTATGCATGTTTTTCAGTGTCCTGCATATTGCACATTTTTGTGTATATTATCTTTCATTGTTATAAAGTTTCTTGTCTGCCATCCAGCTGCTTTATTCAAAATTTATCTGCATGGACTTAATGCTTGTTAGAGGACAAATTAGGTTTATGGAATTAAGAACAAAAGTTGAATTGAAGAATAATTGGATCATTTCATATGCACTTTGTTATTTATCAGCTTTATTTACAAGTTCCCGGGTCTGAAAATTGAAACCTGTGTTATTTTTAATGGCTGCCTGGGATCATTACTTTGTTCTAGAAAAACTTCTGATATTTTAGAAATAAATAGGAAAAAAGCCCACGGTCCTAACCTCTCTAAGCACTTTCCCCAGTGAGTTCATGGGGCACTTATTTCAAATTATAAGGAATAAAACAGACTATTTTGTAAACGTAAGTGATTTTAAGTGTCAGAAAGGTAAGATAGTCCAGGATTTGCTCATTAGTTAATGACTTTTTTGACTGACAAGTTGTTGACCAATGAGCATGCAGTTTTGCAGTCAGAGCTTGTCATTTTCATTTTCAAAACACCAGGATGGTGATGGAGAGAGGTGCTCAGTTAAAGGGTTTTAAAATGTTTTAAAAACGTTTTTTTTAATCACCTTAAGGGTGACCCTAACCACCCCCGAGAAAGTACAGTTGACCATTCATCGCTGCATATGCTCTGATATTAACCAAAGGCTCACTCATGCTCAGGCCTGGTCACACCGCAGTACCAGTCCATCTGTTGATTTTCTGTCCTGTGATATATAAATTGTGACAGCAGCAAACTCTCGATTCTAAATGAGGCAGAAAATAAAACAAAATAAAACAAACAAACCAAAAACAAATATTGAAAAGATTTCTAATATTTACAAGCCATTTAAAGAAAAAATCTGGAAATTGTAGTTATTTTTGTTGTTTTTTTAATAAGAGTATTCAATTTTAAATTAATTTCCTTCCATCTTCACTAACAGTTTCTGGTGTGTATTAAATTTTGTTGTCTCAACACATCTCCATCACGGTGAGCATTTGTGTTTTCTTTCACCGTACATGCATGGATATTTTAGAGAATAGTTGTGGCCATTTGATCTCTTGCTGAGATGCTGTGTTTTTGACTCCTTACTTCTTACTAATGACTCCTCGTAATGCTGATAGTGAAAGACTTTAAACAGATTTTGTAGTTACCCTAATTGAAAACTGCTCTGCATATCCAGCTTCTGGTTAATGACTAAAATGTAAATGTAATCTAATTAAGGGGCTGGTGCTTACATTGAATTTAAAGAGACACTTTACCCATGACATTATAATTCCTGTTATAGCCCCCCCAGTGGTTACCAGCGCTCCCTTCATTTCACAACCGCTTTAAATTTATTTTGTAATTCAGCTTTATAGGAAACAAGAGTCAGAGTAACAGGAAGCATGATGTAATTTGTTTAATAATGGTCAGATAATTGACAGGAAGTAAATCTTAATCAGGCGAAATGTATTTCTGATATCATGGTGCACATGATGTGCACAAAATGGGCAAATGTCAAACATTCAATCAAACCAACTCTAAATTACACCTTTCAAAAAATTAAATCTCAAAAGAATAAAACAACATATGAAGAATATGCATGATATATTCAGATTAAAATCATGCAAAATAAATATACTATCAGCTACTGTCATTTCACAATGATAACAGAAGTCATTTTCCTAAGCTAGTGGGAATCAAAGATTTAATGCTTTAAATTAACTGTTTTCCTGAAATTAAATGTGCCACTAATTTGTTTTGTCACCCACATTTTCAGGGAAAAAATGAGAATTAAAACAACAGTAACAGTTGTGGGTGGTGGCTGAGGTGGATGGCGCTTGTGATGGTGCTTTGAAACGATAAATGCCACATGCTTGCTTTCACATGAGGACTCAGATCAAAGCACTTTTAAGATTATTTGATGATAAACATATCCTTGGCCTGCTAAAACTACCAAGCTAACATGTTATGAATTCCAATTTACATTCATGTAAACACTTTTTTTTTCTACAAATCTCCCTCACTCAAAAAAGTTAGTCTTGGAGCTCCACAGGGTTCTGTGCTGGGACCACTTTTTACATTATACATACCACCTTTTGGGTAATATTATTAGAAAACGCTGTCTACTTTTTAATTACTATGTAGATGATACCTGGCTATTTTTATCTATCTATGCATGTCTTAGAGACATAAAGGCCTGGATGACCTATAAGTTTTCTTTTCATAGTGTCAACATGGTGTCCAACTTACTCTGGATGGCATCTACATTTTTCTGGCCTCCGGTAACTTTATAAGGAGTCTTGGAGTGATTTTTGACCAGCACATATTCCTCAATTTGGACATTAAACAAATATGGACTGCTTTCTTTCAGCTTTGCAATTGTGCTAAAATTTGAAATATCCTACCTTAGGGTGGTTCTGAAAAGCTAGACTGTGCACTGTAACTGGTGCTTCGCTTACAGTTCAATTCAATTCAATTTTATTTATATAGCGCCAAATCACAACAAAAGTCGCCTCAAGGCGCTTCATAGCTACAGAGAAAACCCCAACAATCATATGACCCCCTATGAGCAAGCACTTTGGCGACAGTGGGAAGGAAAAACTCCCTTTTAACAGGAAGAAACCTCCGGCAGAACCAGGCTCAGGGAGGGGCCATCTGCTGTGACCAGTTGGGGTGAGAGAGGGAAGACAGGATAAAGACATGCTGTGGGAGAGAGACAGAGGTTAATAACAGATCAATGCAGAGAGGTGTATTAACACAGTGAGCGAGAAAGGTGAGCCTACGTCTATTGCAGCATAACTTAAGGAGGATACATTGTTCTTTCTTTGTGATTGTTTATGTTTAAGTTGTTTGTTGCTGGTTTTTAGTTTGTTTTTTGTCTTTTTGGGAGCTGACACAGTCTCTATGGAGATGGGTTTTTGGGGGGGTAGCAGGAGGAGAGAAGCTGCAGAGAGGCGTGTAAGACTGCAACTCTGCTTCCTGGTCCAAACTCTGGATAGTCATATTTTGGGGGGTTTAATAAATTTGTCCATATTTCTATAAATGAGAGCTGCTCCATCCAAAGTTGGATGGATGCTGTCTCTCCTAACAAGACCAGGTTTCCTCCAGAAGGTTTGCCAATTATCTATGAAGCCCACATCGTTTCTGGGACACCACTCAGACAGCCAGCAATTTAAGGAGAACATGCAGCTAAACATGTCTCTCCTGGTCTGATTGAGGAGGGGACCAGAGAAAACTACAGAGTCCGACATGGTTTTGGCAAAGTTGCACACCAATTCAATATTGATTTTAGTGACCTCCGATTGGTGTAACCGGGTGTCATTACTGCCGACGTGATTTATGATTTTACTGAATTTACGTTTACCCTTAGCCAGCAGTTTTAAATTTCCTTCAATGTCGCCTGCTCTGGCCCCTGGAAGACAATTGACTATGGTTGCCGGTGTCTCTAGCTTCACATGTCTGAGAACAGAATCACCAATTACCAGAGTTTGACCCCCGGCGGGTGTGTCGCCGAGTGGGGAAAAACGGTTAGACACATGAACAGGTTGGTGGTGTACCTGGGGCTTCTGTTTAGGACTATGCTTCCTCCTCACCGTCACCCAGCCACCCTCTTTCCCCAGCTGCTTGGGGTCTGCTGGGGCACAGCTAGCGGGGCCTAGGAAGTGATACTCTACCACAGAGCAGTGTTGCCAACTCCTCAGTAATGAAATTCGCTATTGGCTGTCCTATAAGTCGCTAAATGACATCACCTAATTTGCATACTTGGTCATGCTAATGTAATTGTAACCTACCTACGTTGTTGGAGACAGAAATAACATCATGGAAGAGACATAAAGTGAGTAAAAAACGTCCTAAATGCAGTTATAATTATTTAACTACAAATTTCTTTTAGCAATTATTGTTTTTTAATGTCACAATTCCAACCCTGCTCCACACCGGCAACAGTGATCCGAAATTGGCACTCTGGGGGAGTTACTTTGTGTGTGTGTTTATTAGTTGTTTTAAACCTTGTGATCCACAAAACAGCATCACAGTAAAAGAAGAACTGACGGCGTTACAGTCAGTGCGGGAGCAGCAGCTTTGCAGCTACTGACCTCTGTCATCATTTTAAGTGGGGGAACTTGCACAATCGGTGGCTGACTAAATACTTTTTTGCCCCACTGTATATATATAGATACATAAAGTGGTTCTGGGAAACCCCATAAAAGGTCATGATGTCACTCCACAAGTCCATTTGCAGCTACTATCCACTGCAACACTCCCAAAAGCTGTTAACAACAGATAATCAGTTCAACAGAATTAATTGCATGCTGACACAGAACATCCACTAGTGTATAAAAATGATGTCACATATCCCAGTAATGATATAGAAGTAAAAAAAAAAATCCTGTGAATCTAATCGACTGAATTTTACCATTTTACTTTTCTCTCTCTGAACTTGAGCTGCAGGTCTGATAATAAATCTGTAGGCAACTGTAAATGAACATGTCAAAAATAAATTCAGGGACAGCCACAATAAAAGTAAAACAGACAGCAAAAATGTGTTACATGTAGCTTGTGTGATGATGGACACTGTGGAAATTCAGATTGTTTCCATATAGGGAGATTACAGGAAGCAGTCTGATATGAAATAAAACAGGAAGAAAGAAAACTCAAACAGTTGAAAACAAAGCTCAGCTTAGAGAACATGAGGAGGACACAGGAGGAAGATTCTAACATTTTCCAGCCTAGAGAGCATCACTAACTCGTTTTAGGTTGTGTGTTTGCAAACCCTTTCTTGCAGATGCCGATACATCTGAATAGAAACCTTTGATACTTTCCATTTCCTCCATTTTTGCTGGAATAAAACATCAGTATTGGTTATAATGACAAACTTTGCTCCTCGTTATCTACGTTTTTCCTTCCTTCTTTTGTTTCTTCAGGAGTTTGCATGCTTTCTTACCCTTAGCAATAAGCGTTTGTTGTGAGGTATGTTGTTAAACGCTTACAAAACCCAAGAGCATGATGTACCTGTCTAGCTTGTGAGGATACAGATAATAGTCTATCACGTTGATTTTTAGAGTAATGCACCTGACATGACTGCAGGTGAATACTGCACTTGAAATTAGACATATAGACTTTTTTCCTAACTGAAATTTCTATTTGGACCACTGACGCGTTAGGAGATTAAAGGCTTTTGGCACTTTGAAATCAACTCTTAAAAGAAATAAATTAGTTACTAATTCCATTATTTCCCATAAATATCCTCCAGCAACTCAGTGGAATCATACTGGTGCCATCCCTGTAATTATTATTCTCACCCACTGGTCTTTCCCCTCTTGCATTCCTTGTTGAGTTGTTGCTTCCCAAGACTTCCAATTACCATCAGTCCAAAGAAATTAAAAGTCATATGTCGTGCCAAATAGCCAATTAGGCAGACTAGAAGCTTTGACCGAATCGAAGCTCACTATACCCGGGATCACCAGGGTCATGAGGAAATGGGATGTGGGGAGGTCACCTCCTCCTCAGGTTGGCTCTTGACAATTATGTTGAAACAGTCAAGACTTGGGATGTGTGGAAACAGTAATGTTTTTGTGAGGTGAAGTAATTGATCCTTTAAATTCTTGTGTGCTGACTGTTTAAAATTAGAAGCTTTGGGTTGCCTGTAGCTCAGCAGGTAGAGCAGATCATCTACTAATTGGAAGGCTGGTGGTTCAGTCGCTGGCTTTTCCAGTCTGCATGCTGAATATCCCTGGGGACAATACTAACTAGAGATGGACCGATCCGATATTACGTATCGGTATCGGTCCGATACTGACCTAAATTACTGGATCGGATATCGGAGAAAAATAAAAAATGTAATCCGATCCATTAAATATCACGAAAGCACCTCACAAAACTTGCAACACGCCGTAACTCACCTCAGAACGTTAGCACGTCGTGATAGAGCGGCTGTGGCATGCGGGACTTGTGGTGGTCTGGATAGCATGTGGAGCTTCGCTAGCAACCCGGCATTTCATCTCCGACAAAGTTATCCCGAGAGAAGTAAAGCAAGTTTGTAAGTCCATCTCTGAATGTTTGTAAAGCATTCCTGCGTTAAGCTTAACAAGCGACTGCCTCTTCTTGCTGCTACTTCGATCATGAAACTGCTTAACGATCAGCTGATCGGCTTTTCTGTCGCGAGTCCCTGTCTCTAGTTTGCTTTTGGCCCACTTTGCACCAGAAAGAGGAAACCAGCGGCTGAACAACAGCAGCACGTTTAAGCTTGATCAGCTGTTGTTAGAATGTATTTAATATTACTTTCTACACCAGGATCTTTTACTACGTAGCTGACGCTGGTAACTGTGCAGGGGCGGATCTAGCAAAGTTTAGCCAGGGGGGCCGATAGGGCATTAACAGGGAAAAGGGGGCACAAAGACATACTTTTCTTTCTTATTCTCATTTAAAATGTCTAGCTTTTAATAAATAATTATCTGACACCCAAAGTTTTAATTTGATGCAAAATGAATAGAAGTCCATTACTGTATATAGTGACTATTAAGTCTAATATATATACCCTAGTAAGCTATAGTACTTTTTCCTTTGGGAAGGTACCATCTGTGCAGTCTGCAATTTTGTTGAAGAAAGATGTTGAATCTATTTAATATTTCTTGAAAAATAATTGATTTCTGTGCATTTTTTTTCACACTGCATCAAATTAAGGTTGATTACGTCGATTAAGCATCATGAGGTGGAGCGTGAGGGGTGGTTCCCTATTTTTTATTTATTTATTTTTGTTGTTGCTGGGAGTTGGAACCCTATTAGTTAGGTTGCTTAATATTTATGCTAAGTACTCTTTAAAATACCAGAATAGGGAGGATGGTGTAGGTTTAAGTTTATTAGATTGATCAGTATTGCTGAACTATGAAATATTTTTTTTTGCATACAGGTATAACAGAATAGCTTTAGTGTAGTTGTTGTTTTAAACTTGAGTATGAACTTATACAAAATGCAGCAAGATATTTAAAAAACAGTTTTGTTGATTAAAAAACACTATATCGGATTCATATCGATATTGGCAGATATCCAAATTTATGATATCGGTATCGGACATAAAAAAGTGGTATCGTGCCATCTCTAATACTAACCCCAAGTTGCTCTTTAATGCATGCATTGCCATATAAATGTGTATGAATGTTAAAAAGAAGAAGTGCTTGTGTGAATGAGTGAAAGACACATACATAAAGTGCTTTGAGTGTTCAGCAAGTGTAGCAAAGAACTATATAAAAAAATCAGTCCATTTACCATTTCAGGGAGACTGGGGGAAACACCCATGGTGATACCAGAGGCAGGTTGCCATTTTTCTTCCGTTGGTATGACAGTTGCAACTCAGGCTGACAGCCCAGGTCAAAAAAGGAAATACCACCAAGCAGAAAAGGCAGATCCAACTTTCTATTTATTTGCTAGTAAAAAGTTACCCATTAAAGTTGATCTGCATTGCTAAAAACCACATGACACTAAGTTCAGACTCTTTACCACAGAGTGTATGTGGTGTTGCGGCTCCAGTGACAGTCCACCATTCCTTTTGGCTTCCCTACAGTATTTAAATCCAGATACCTTGCAGCTGAGGGAAAATGACAGACTCTCATTTCACATCTTAGGTGGACGTCTTTTTAAAAAAAAAGAACAGTTGAAAAAGTTTTTGTCTCATATGTAAAGTGCACATGTGAAGAAAATAGATAAACAGGCCAAAAAAGAAAAAAAGAAATCTACTTCACCAGCCACTGCAAAATATTCTTTTTTCTCCCCAGTCTGTGTTTCTGTCACATTAATGAGTTTTTAAAATAAACTTTTGAACACCCGCTCAAGATCACTTTCATATTTGTGCCTGTCTTTTACGTTCTATTCATTTGCTGCTGTCTTATTTCCACATATTTTTTTCCTTTTATCTCTTTACCCTCCTGTTTTCTCTCCTCCTCTTGTCTTTGCCATCTCCGTATCTTCACATCACTTTGTTCCAAGAAATGATTTTAGCAAAAAGTAAGTTTTGTTACCAGGCAACAAGGCCACTGCGTGTGGTTGCACTGCATGCTAGAGTTCTCAGCGAGCCCACATGTTTATGCATGTGTCTCTGAGAGTCATGGGTCATGAATTTTTGTTTGTTAAACTTTGAATATGTGCATAAACACTTGTCATGTATGAAGTCTGATTGTTTCTGAATCTTTAAATGCTGTGCTGCACCAATGATTTAGAGATGCAAGCTCTGTGTGTCTATGAGGGGAACACTGATAAGGTTTGTGCAACTTTAAACTGTACATCTAGTATCCTGGTCCATGTTTTCTGCCATATATGTACTCCAAAGGTGATGGATGCTTATAAATCAAAGTTCAAAGTTTCAAATAAAGAAGTCAGCAAATGTAGACAGCTTTCGCTATGAACACAGAACCCCCCCCCCCCCCCCCCCCCCCTCACCTGTTGTGCGGGGTGAGGGGCAGCCAATTAGAATTTAGAAGGATGAAAGGCAAGTGGGAGCTGCCAAAGCAGGTTCTTTAAGGCAGTGGATGAATTGAGGGACTGCACTAAGACCAGCTATACGATGAATTTGGGTTATTTTGAACTGAATCACGCAGAGCTCCTCAAATATAGTCCAAAAATTTAAATTTGAAGCTGAAATGAGCATTATAGGTCTCTTTGAACTGACATAGGAAAAAAACAACATTTCCTATTTAAGGGGAAGCTTTAGATATATCTGGAGGCATCTTTTTTTTTCCCTGCGTTCTAGTATCAACCAACATTTGTGTAATTGAATGTGAATTCATTATGCTGTTCAGGATCTGCTGGATTATAGTTTCATCTTATGTAATTAGTAATATATCCAACTTGTTTCTTGACACCTGAAAGTAAATTGTACCTTGAATTGACACACTGTTCCACCATTCCCCATTTGCTCTTCCTCCTGAAATGTTTACTTAGCATATATGGAAAGATTTCGATTTGAATCAACTGGTCTCATTGAAAAAGAAAGTTGATTTATCGTCCCCTTTTTCTCAGTCTTCATTTCTTTGTCTACCCTTTGTAGAGTCTTTTTTCCCACTTCATCATCCTCTGTTCGTGTCCTTTCCATATTTTGGCTGTTTTGTGCTGAGCTGCTTTCTCTCACCTCTCTACTATTACTCTTCCATCTCTCTATTCCTTGTAGCATATGGCCTGAGGTCTCCTGGCCGGCTCCCTCTGGATAGAGTCGTGCCAGTCGTATTCTGGACTCAAAGTAAACGAGTGGAATGAAAATGAAGGGGGGTGGCAGGGGGAGCTGTGGGGAAGGAGTTCAGTCACGACCGGTGAGGGGATGGGGTAAGATGAGGGTGCGGGGGACTGGAGGCAGGCAAGATTTGAGGTGAAAACCTCTTGAAGAAGGGAAACATAAGCAGAGGATAAAAGGAGGAGAGGATTTGGACAGATTGAAGGTGAGATTTTGAAAATGTAAAGAGTGGAAGTCATTAGAAAAAAAAGGCATAAAGTGTGAGAGAAGAAGAGAAAAAAGAAATGAGAAAAGAGATGGAGAAGAAAGAGATTGAATGGATGACACATAGAACAGAGTACGCCTGGCAGGTGAAAGACTTACAAACCGCTATACATTGTCTCTCAGTGGTTATTGATCTGCCTATCAGTCATGGTTTCACTGGGTCACTGGTTCCCATTCCATCAAACAGATCTAATCAACATCTGCAAATAGAGGTGCTTGATTCTTTCTTGAATACTCTGCCCTCACCCTCACTCAATCACATGCTCAGTTTATAATTTAAAGACACATTACTGATCAATAGTCTACACACAGGTATTCTCAAACTGCGGTGAGCTTTAATGCAATGCCATTTAACACACAAACTGGTATAAACATCCAGCAGTCTTGGTGACAGTTTAAAACATCCTCAGACTAAACAGTCTCATTGGTTGTGAGAAACGTGCAAATGCTTCTTTAGTAGTTTTCTTTACTGTTTGGTTCAGTTAAGTTCAGAAAAATGCATCACTCTTTGAGTATTTGGTTACAGTGTTAAACACATTAGAAAGCTCAATTTTCTGGGCTTCCATGTTGTTTCCACAGTGACAAAATCAATATACATACACAGACATACATACATGTGAGGACTTACTTACCTTCAGCATCGAATGTGTCAGTCACTGATACAGTAACAGGATGTGGGTACTGAGGGTTTTGGCACATGCCACCCTACACCATGAGTTGCTGAAGATTGTTTTTTTGTCCTTTCAAAGAAAAACCAAAGAGTCTTTCAAGAATTTTCCCAGAGAGCGTGGTTAGGACAGGAAAAGGAAACTTTATAAAATATAAATTCTCTACTATTTTTCTTCCATGACAGACAAATTCATCTAGCTGGGGCTTACTTGAAACCAACTAGCATGGTTTAATAAACTGCTCGGTGATTTTCTGTACTTTTATCATCTAAAACGTCTTTTTCTTTTCTTTTTTTTTAAACTTTTCGCCCTAAAGGATTCTGCTGTTTATTAGAAGTTATGTCTTTCACATAATACATACATCTAATTTTGCCATGAGATGTTATCTATTTTGCTTTTTTTCCACAAAGATGCCAAACAGTAAAATCTGTTTCAAATTTAGTCACTAGCAGTATCAGAGCACTTAGTACAGTAAGGCAAAAGTTTAGCTCTCATTAGAACAACACTCTGCTGTGACAGAAATAAAGATGCAGTGTTTAAACATGAGTGTAGTCTGCAGGAAAATAGTCCATACTCTGAGTGGAAAGGATCTGAGAGCCACTGTGATATTAGATGAGAAGGTATTATAGCTGCAGTAACTGCTGGATGCAACAGAGCATGATGATGGAAAAGGACTTATTCGTGTCTACGCAGTTCAACCTGTACTTAGCTTTCTGCCCTCTTGTGAATTCACTGGGTCGCTGTCAAAGGCCATTTTTTGCCCATCACTGAATCTTAGGTCCCGTTAATTACAGTGAGCAAAGCAGAGTGTTTACGAGGTCAAGGTGTAGGTTGTTCTGCTGATCTAGGCAGTGACAGATGGTGGTAGGTTAAAGAGTCAGTTTGCATCTCACAGCAGCCAGCTTGGTTTCTTTATAGACTTTTCATGTGAAAATCACTGCCATTACACTATGTGCCATGGACCAATTCACCCAGAGCACCTAGGACATCTGTTCCTACAGAGAAATACATATTTTTATCCTGAAACAAACACCTACCTGTAAGGTTTTGGGTCAGATTAGTTTAGTTCTATTCAATTCATTTAAATTTCATTCACCTTAGTTCAGTTCAATTTATATTGCGCTATATCATAACAGCATTTGCCTCAAGGTGTTTTATAGTGTAAGGTCTCTACAATAATAGAGAGAAAACCTGACCAATCACGTAACCCCCTGTGAGCAAGCACTTTGCGACAATGGGGAGGAAAAAAGCCCTTTAAACAGGAAGAAACAAAACACATATGTTTTGCCATTTTGCTTTTGTACAGCACCACAATGGATTTTAATTTAAACAGTCAAGATGTTATTGAAGTGCAGTCATTAACTTTTAATTAAAAGGTATGTCTGTGAAGGTTCTCAGTCATCCAGGTCATCGTAGTCAAAGGAGCTTGCAAAGAAAAGCGTCTGGACTTCTTTAAGTTGCTTGAAGACGTTTCACCTCTCATCCGAGAAGCTTCTTCAATTCTAAGGTCAAATGGTGGAGAGTCCCAGATATAAACCTAGTGGGAGTTTCCCCCCACGGAGGGACAAAAGGACCCCCTGATGATCCTCTAATCGCCTGAGCCAAGGTGTGAAACTGGGTGTGGGTCCCCATCAGCCAGAGTTTCGGGTGTGTTCATTGTGAAACCTGGCCCCACCTTAATTAAAAGGGTTTTATATAAGTATTGAATTAACTGTTTAGGAATCAGAGCCATTTTTATACACAGTTTGCCATTTTCAGAAGCTCGTATTGCAACAGCTTTTTAAATTTAAATGACATTAAAATTAATTGTCTTGCACTTATCCAATTCAGTACAATGTGTTTTTTCCAACCAGTGGTTGAGTCGTTGCTAAGTCACTACCAGGACGCTACACCAAAATCTCATTATGATCACGCTGGTTGCTAGCAGGTTGCTGTGGTCACGTTTAGTTTACATGAGAGAAACTAATTTATCTGCATCTTCGTTCGATTTGCTCTCTAATCAATAGTAAAACTCTAAAAAGTGTGTTGAGAACCTAAAACGGAGACCGTATGCCTTCAGAATGACAAAATGATGCCTTACTTGTGCAATCAACAGATTTCGAAAGGAACATCATTTTTTAACTTCACTAGATGGGCCCACGTCCTCATTTTAGGTTTGACAGGGTTTTAGTAAGTAAAGGTGAATGCTTGGACATGAATTGAGCTGCGGTTTGGGGAAGGCTTCGAAGGGGACTGGCGACAGCTCCTGGGCCTGGCAGATCCCCATGAACTAAATAGAAATGAAGAAGTTAAAGAATAGAGAACGAGGAGGGAGGGAAGGGCACGTAAACGAGAATGAACAGTTTGCAGAACTGGGGGAACCTATATAGATGACAACCGGAAGGAGCGTGTTTGGAGGCGTGGTCCTGCTCCTGAAATTCCGATACATAATCTCCAAAAGAATCTGTTTCCTCAGCTTTCAGTAACAAAACACTGGTAACAACTAGTAGGAGGAGGGGGTGCAGGTGGAATAACAAATTAAAAATAAATATAAACTAAAAATGAAATTAAACAAGTAAATAGAAAAGTGCATTAAAAGCCAGGATATTCTGCCATTCTACACCTGAAATCAAGTTAGAAAAAATAGGTTTTGAAATGTTTTAAAATGAGAGACTGGGTGGCTAAAATATGAAAAGGTAAGTTGTTCCAAAGATTAGGAGTCACCACTGAAAAGGCTCTATTGCCTCTGGTTTTAAACCTTGATCTCAGAATCTCTAGGAGGCCTCATCAGAGCCAACATATAAAGAGTTACAGTAATCAAGATAAGAGGTAATAAAAGCGTGAATTACTCTCTCAAAGTCATGTAGCGTGAACTAGGCCTTCACCTTACCGAGGAGCTTTAGTTGAAAGAAACTTGTCACTGTCAAAAGTCACACCAAGGTTCCTTGTAACTGGATGACAATAATAGACCAAAGGAGCACTGTCATACCTATCTAACAGACTGAGTTGCCAAAATAATTTTTTTTTCTCTGATACAGTTCACTAGTGCCTGGATAGAAACGCGGCTCTTGATTTGTACAGGCAAATATATCTGGAGGTCATCTTCAAATCCATAAGTGGACCCCAAAAGAAGCAAATATAAAGAGAAGAGAAAGGTCTCCAGCAGAGAATTCTGAGGTGCTCCACGACTAAGTGGGGGCACAGATGATGAATACTGCCCTAAATGGACAGAGAAACTCCCATCTCACAGATATGAAAGGTCATCAGTCTGTCACAGGGCTAACACATAGAGACAGACAACAATTCACACTCAAATGCACACCTATGGGCAATTTAGAATCATCAATTAACATAACCCCACTAACTTTGGACTGCAGAATGAAGCTGGCGTACCTGGAGAGAACCCACACAAACTCCACACAGAAGTGTGGAGTTTGTGTGGCACCAGGTGGTGGAACTGAACTCAGGACGTTCTTGCTGTGAGGCAACAGTGCTAATCACCGCACCACCATAGCTCTAAAACCTTTGATTAAAAAAGAGAGCTTAGAAATGGGCCTAAAATTAGAAAGTCCAATTTACACTTTTTGATGAGTGGCTGTATGACCACATGTTTTAAAGCAGCTGGGGAACAACCAGATGTTAGGGATGAATGATTAGGTCAATACATGGCTCAAGAATATTAAAAACCTCCTTGAAGAGGTGTGGTGCAATACTGTCTAGGGTTCAAGAAGACGGGTGCATATGCTGAACTATGTCAGATAAAAAGGGGAGAGATGCTTGGTCAAAGTTCTCAAAGACAACTGGGCAAAAAAGAGAAACAGCAGGATCTGGGACACAATTAGAGGGAATAGTCCTGAGAGCAGAAATCTTTTTAAATGTGAGAAACCTTAAATAAAGTGCAGATGAGGGCACAATACAAGTAGCACTACATGGATTTATAAGAGAGTTAAGAGTGAGGTTTGTGGCTATTATTTGACATAAGATTTGATCAAAAATTGGGTTTTTGCAGCTTTAACAGCTCTCTGATACTCCAGTAGGCTGCTTTTTAAAATAGCCAATGAAACTTGAAGGTAATCCTACTTCCATCCCCTCTCTCTGCATGGGCAATTGCGCCTTAGAGAGCGAGTGGTATCATTCAGTCATGGCTCGGTCACTGGTTTAGACCGTTAAATTCTAAAACGAGCAACCACGTCCTGTAGGCTGCTACAAGATTAATTAAAAAGAACTACAGTGGGGCAAAAAAGTATTTAGTCAGCCACCGATTGTGCAAGTTCCCCCACCTAAAATGATGACAGAGGTCAGTAATTTGCACCAGAGGTACACTTCAACTGTGAGAGACAGAATGTGAAAAAAAAAATCCATGAATCCACATGGTAGGATTTGTAAAGAATTGATTCGTAAATCAGGGTGGAAAATAAGTATTTGGTCAATAACAAAAATACAACTCAATACTTTGTAACATAACCTTTGTTGGCAATAACAGAGGTCAAACGTTTACTATAGGTCTTTACCAGGTTTGCACACACAGTAGCTGGTATTTTGGCCCATTCCTCCATGCAGATCTTCTCGAGAGCAGTGATGTTTTGGGGCTGTCGCCGAGCAACACGGACTTTCAACTCCCGCCACAGATTTTCTATGGGGTTGAGGTCTGGAGACTGGCTAGGCCACTCCAGGACTTTCAAATGCTTCTTACAGAGCCACTCCTTTGTTGCCCGGGCGGTGTGTTTTGGATCATTGTCATGTTGGAAGACCCAGCCTCGTTTCATCTTCAAAGTTCTCACTGATGGAAGGAGGTTTTGGCTCAAAATCTCATGATACATGGCCCCATTCATTCTGTCCTTAACACGGATCAGTCGTCCTGTCCCCTTGGCAGAAAAACAGCCCCATAGCATGATGTTTCCACCCCCATGCTTCACAGTAGGTATGGTGTTCTTGGGACGCAACTCAGTATTCTTCTTCCTCCAAACACGACGAGTTGAGTTTATACCAAAAAGTTCTACTTTGGTTTCATCTGACCACATGACATTCTCCCAATCCTCTGCTGTATCATCCATGTGCTCTCTGGCAAACTTCAGACGGGCCTGGACATGCACTGGCTTCAGCAGCGGAACACGTCTGGCACTGCGGGATTTGATTCCCTGCCGTTGTAGTGTGTTACTGATGGTGACCTTTGTTACTTTGGTCCCAGCTCTCTGCAGGTCATTCACCAGGTCCCCCCGTGTGGTTCTGGGATCTTTGCTCACCGTTCTCATGATCATTTTTGACCCCACGGGATGAGATCTTGCGTGGAGCCCCAGATCGAGGGAGATTATCAGTGGTCTTGTATGTCTTCCATTTTCTGATGATTGCTCCCACAGTGGATTTTTTCACACCAAGCTGCTTGCCTATTGTAGATTCACTCTTCCCAGTCTGGTGCAGGTCTACAATACTTTTCCTGGTGTCCTTCGAAAGCTCTTTGGTCTTGGCCATGGCGGAGTTTGGAGTCTGACTGTTTGAGGCTGTGGACAGGTGTCTTTTATACAGATGATGAGTTCAAACAGGTGCCATTCATACAGGTAACGAGTGGGGGACAGAAAAGCTTCTTACAGAAGACGTTACAGGTCTGTGAGAGCCAGAGATTTTCCTTGTTTGAGGTGACCAAATACTTATTTTCCACCCTAATTACGAATAAATTCTTCACAAATCCTACCATGTGGATTCATGGATTTTTTTTTCACATTCTGTCTCTCACAGTTGAAGTGTACCTCTGGTGCAAATTACTGACCTCTGTCATCATTTTAAGTGGGGGAACTTGCACAATCGGTGGCTGACTAAATACTTTTTTGCCCCACTGTATAAATTGAGCAGGGTTAAGATTTAACAAGTACAGAGTCATGAAAAGCTAATGCAAACATAGATCAACATCTGTGTTTGCACTCGTTGAGCTGGGACGTGTGGTTTAGCAGTAAACAGTGACAGTAAACAGTAAATAAAATAGCATAATAATCTGAAATATGAGTCTCACAGAACTCGGTCAGGCATAAGTTTAAATGAAATGATAACAGTAGGTCCAGTGTGTGTCCTTTTTCACGTGTTGGACCAGACACAGACTGAGTGAGATTAAATGTTTCAATAAGATCAAGATATTCCTTGAGCAAGAGTCCTGATATAGTCAAATATTAAAATCACCGGCAATCAGGAACTTATCATAATTCACAGTTATTCATCTCAGGAGGGCAGTAGACCAGAGCCCATTTGACTTGCAATTCAAAGGTGGAGAAGGAGTTAGATGTTGACTATTGACATTGGAAACTGGATTTGAATACAGTAGTGAGCCTCCCACCTCTGCCTGCAGTCTGAGAGGAACTGAAAAACAAACAGTCAGGAGGGAGAAGTTCTAAGAATGGGGTGAACTCACCAGTACAAAGCCAAGTCTCTGTCAGAAATATAAAATCCAGTTCAGGAGAGGTGAAGAATTCATTTAACAGAAAAGTCTTGTTTTTTAGACCTCTAGTGTTAATAAGAGCCAAACAAACAATCCCGTTCTTACGGCTTGTTGTAGGGGTGAAACTCGGTGCCCGAAGGTTCCTATAATGCACACTGTGATGCCTGGCCCATCATAGCCTGGTAAGATACGTTTCCACCGGCAAGTTAGGTAAGAAACAGCAGAAACAACAGGCTGGATCCACTCAGCGATTGCTGACTCAGAAAAAATCCACCTGAATAGCAGAAAGGACTACACCCACAGCCATATCTCAGGTAAGCCCCAGGTTCTCCACAGAACACCGCCACGCTTCCTCAGTCTTCTTCTGTGTGATGACAGCAGGTCAGTGACCGGTCAGTACGCCGGTATAGACACCAGTTATTTATATTTAGCTCATCACCTAAATTATGCTTTATCCAAGTTTTGTGGGATGATCTGATATCAAAAAGTGTTTGGTGCTGATACGAGCTATAAGTAGGGATGGGTATCATTTAGGTTTTATCCGATACCAGTACCAAACTGGTACTTTTGAAATGGTGCCGGTGCTTAAACGGTGCGCGAACCAGTGCTCGAACCAGTGCTTAAAGAATAGAGAACACAAAATTGGTCCAAAAACCTCTCATGTTCAGCTGTTTTTTTGTAAAAAGATCACAATGTTAGTCTTTTCTGCAGCTATAGGGCATATATGGTATCACTCTTGGCTGGAAGCAGTGCTTAAACAATGGAAAAAAACACACAAACTTTGTCCAAAAACCTCTCATGTTTAGCTGTTTTCCATTTTTTCTTTGGTCATTTTAGCTTTTTCGCCAGGGTGAAGGGAGTATCTGCCATCAAACAAGAAGACAGCCGCATGTAACTACAACGGTGTTTGCTAGTTCACCTTACGTGCATTAATTTACTAACGTGGTTAGCCTACTCAACGTAAATTACACACGAACAACATTAAGCTACTGACCCAGAGAAGAACGGCTGCTGCTGCCATCATCATCCGTCATCATTTCTGCTACACTGGCAGGGCTAGGGGCCAGGACTCTCCTCTTCGGGTTTTTGGGGGATGTTGCTAACTCCGGGTCCGATAACAGGCACCACACCCGCAGTAGATGTGCACGGTGTGAGGTCTCGCAGCAAGCTATCAAATACTGTGCATTTCTCGGCTTTTAACAAAATGCTATACGTCGCCAGGTGTTTCATCAGATTCGAGGTGTTACCTCCTTTGCACAGTATCAGCTTAAAGCACTTGTTGCAGGCTGCTGAGTTTGCATCTTTTGCTGTGAAGTACAGCCAGAATTTGACCACTTCGCCTTGGGCATTTTTAATCTGTAGCTCTGCTCTAAAAGAACCTACGTACCTGGGCACGCCTACTATCCTCGGAAAGGTAAAATGATTGGCTAGAATCCAAAGTGTACGACATCTCAGGAAAAAAAGCACCGAAATAAAGCACCGAAATGTGCGCTGCTTTTCGGTCTGGTTACTACCGTTTATGTCAGAACCGGTGCGGATACCGGTACCCATCCCTAGCTATAAGAGCTGTTGTCTTGGCAACAAACACAAAATAAAACAATAGCAAACAAAAATCCGATCAGGCCTGATAGGTGGCTAGCCGCACACACTGGCGCCATCTTCCTGCCAACATAAAATGAAGATTATGAGTCATCAAAATGAGTCACCGGAGCTAGTTTCTCCTCTTTAAGCTAATCTTCTTTCATCTAAGAAAAAGTGTAAAAAATTAGACTCTGACAAAGAAGGAGGAGAGAGATGAGGAGAAGGGAGATTTAGGCTCAGATCAAGAGAGTGGCAACACAGCAGTGTTTATTTATACGCTTGGTACAGCATGTTTTGCTCCATTTATGCTTCAGATACAAATGATCCTAATGCTCCTCAGTCAAAATGAGATCAAAGAGCCATGGAGCTATAAAAGAAAGTGGGTGGGGGGACAGTAATATTTAAGAGGGTAGATGAGAAAATCGATCCCCAAGACAAGAAATTTTTCCATATTTATATTTGTTTAATTTCTCTATCAGTCTTCCCAAATTTAAAAACATTCTCTTCTCGCATGAGTCTATAACATAGATTCTTCCCCTGCTATGTCTATATAGCACAGCTGAATTAAGACAAATCCCCTTATAGAAAAGTGCACTGAGGATTTACTGTTAAAGGATACACACAGAAACTACAAAAGAGCCAGTTCATTATTTCCTTATTTTAATCGATTGTGTGCTTCAGGAGAAACCTTTCATCAAACATTAGATTCAGTAAAGCAACCTGAATTGAGTCAAATTGAATTGACGCAAAGTGGTAGAGAAAGAGAGCCACAGAGCGAGGCAAGGGAGGGACGCAGGGGCAGTAAGAGCCGGGGGGGGGGGGGGGAACCCAAAACATCCAAGATGGTGGATATGAGAGAGAGAGGTGGAGGGAGTAAATTGGCGAGAGAGAGAAATGTGAGGAGAAAGGTGATAAAAGCTCAGCGGGACAAGATGCTTAATGAGAGAACAATGAGTGAGAGACATTGAGAAGCGCGTGGCATAGAGAGCTGACGGCAGAGGTATAGGTGGAGAGAGAGAGAGAGAGGGACGCTTTGTCAGATATGATCAAAAGAATCTTTATGTGCAACATTTGAAGGCAGCCTCATGCGGCAAGACACAAAATCCCTCACAGTAAGGGCAGTAAACGAAATGGAGGGAATGTGGAGAATTTTAAGACACTGCTCCTTGCTTAGTCTGTCTCTGTGATTGTTGCCTTCTAATCTCTGTCACTCATCTCAATCGCCTTCTGTTTTCCTCTGTCTCCTCTTTGGTCTCTCTGGTTTTCTTTTTATGTCACCATCTTCCCCCATCTCTGTCTCAGTAGATCGTTGTTTTTCCTCCATTTGTAGCCAGCCAACCTGCACTGCTTCACTCTCTGCTTCGCGCCGCGGGAGGGTAGAAATTAATTCCCACTCCCATTAGAAAAACAAGCGTTTTGGATGGCAATCAAGATAGCAACCTGGAGCTAAAGCAAGCTATCAAGGCAAAATCTTGATTGTTCACTGAGCACTTAGGAAGCAGGAGAGTGTTTGAAAATAGAGACGAGGCGCACCCAAACTTCTTATCTTGTTTTCGTGTGAAAAGTGGAAGGAAGCATCCACATGTGACGTGAGTTCGGAATTACAGGGACAGAATCGGAATGGGACAAATTACACAGACAGGTGATAAGGCGGCATGCTGATACTGAAATGATTCAAGCCATGTTGGACTCATGAAAAAAGGAGCCCAAAGGTATCAGAAAGTTTATCTTGGTCCAAAAAAAAGACTTCACTGCTTGATCCTCTACCTGAACAGAGTTTACAGCGTCACTGGTTTGTGGCACTGTGGTTGCAAAGAAGTCCTCATATTGTAACCAATAACATATTGTTTGTTTGTCCTTACAGAGCCTCTGACGCTTTTACAGTGCTTTAGTGTAGATAAAAAAAGATAAGAGTTAAGGTTATAGAATGATCATGGTTAAAGAAGAAAACTATATAAGGACTTAACAGGTATAAACAGGATCAACATAGCTGCCATGATCTCACCCACTATCTGAGATGACCACCCTCATTCTTCAATATTGCCAGATCTCTCTTAGACAAGCTTTGTTGTACCTTCTTTAAGTAGTCGTTAGAAATAGTTCTCGAGGCTTCCTGACAGACATTGAAGCGTGTCTTTGCATGTTGGATGTGTCTTCATGCATTCCCTGTCAAGATGTTTTTCAATATTCTTCTATGCTGAGTTCAGGGCTCTGTGAAGCCCATTGTGTGGTTCTGTGTAAGGATGTTTTACTGCACTGGCAGTGTGTTTGGGATCCAGCGGAAAATGAGGGCACTGGCAATCAGACACTTTCCAGATAGTGGTTTAAAAACTGACTGTATTTACTCTTTCTCTTTATTTATTTAATTATTTATTTATTTTTTGCATCTCTGAGGTCCTGTGACACATCTTTGCTGGTGTTTTCTTATTTCTTAAGGACATGACTTTCAGATACTGCTCAGCTGCAGTCCAAAACTCTTTACGCCTGCCTCTTATTTTCCCCTCAATTTGTCTTTTGTTTTGTTTTTTAAGCTACACTGCGGTCTGTGGTTGTCAAACTGTGATCTTTGGCATTTTCATAGCTTCAACTAAAGAAATGTTTTTATGGCAGCTTGCTGATAATGAATTATCCATAGATACAATTTAAAACTGGTTCTTTGATATATTGTCTTTAATGACTAGACACAACACTGGTTCATCCCTTAAGTTAGGTGCCTTTTTTATGCTTGAATGATTCATAGGTCCATGTTAAGTGGTTTAACAAACAAAAATATTCCTCTGAAAATGATCAAACAAAAGTACTGGACTGAAAACGAATAAAAAAAGCAGCCAATGTTCAAAGAAAACCGTTGAAAGAGATCTATTGCTCCTGGCAAATTAAAATAATTATAAAAGAAAGCCTGACTTCTTGGAATAAAATCTAAAGAAAAGAGGTGGACTTTCTGCATAGCACTGTAAAGCAGTGACTACTGATCCATGTTTCTCTTTATCAGAATTCTTAAGCAATTTTTAAAAAACAATTTCAGCAGAGGTCAAGGATTAGTGCGCTCGTTATTCATTTATTTATTTATTTATTTTCTCTGCAACTTTTTATGACCTTGGCCAGGTCAGCAGCTTCAATGGCCTGATAAACTGGGCATAATTTGTCCGAATTTCAGGAGCAGACGCAAACCTCACACACTACACGGGTTTGTTTTGTTTTGTTTCGTAGACTGAAACGTATCAGCACTGTGTCAAGGTGTTTTTGTCAATGGCAACCATTAAAGCAAGGCCTGTAAACAAAGGTCACATGGATTTAAGTCACTCATTTACTGAGCTGGGGTTTGTTAACCTGTCATTCTGCCGGCTTTGACCTTTTCAGAGTGAGAGGGAATCAAACTCAATCTGATTCCACATCTTGTAACCCACGCTAAGCATGATTGACTTACAAGCACACGTTTCAGGATGTAGAAACCAGCTAAGGAGGAGGAAACAGATGGAAATCAGCAACAGTTCAGATTTTGGTTCACCCTCAGCCATACTTACTGTTTGGGGACTTGCAAGCATGAAGATTTTTTTTGCAATCTGATATCATGCTTCATTTCTTTTTAATCAAAAATGTCTTATATTTGTTACCTTGTTGCATTTTCTAAGAAACCTAGAACCGAATTTGAAGCACTGTTTCGAGACATTGTCCTCATTGGCCTAGATGTGTAATGAAGGGAAAGGGGGTGGAAGAATTTGTCAAAACCTCAATCACTATATAGTGATTAGTATGATATTGACTACATAGGGTTAAATATTTCTTATCAAAAAATGGAGGAGGCTTGTATCTGCAGTTCAATAGAGGAAAGGAAAACAGTTTGTCATTCTTTTTCACATAATGCCCCGAGGTTTGCCAGCTGATATTCAACCAGTGGCCAGTTGGGCAGTGATCCAAAGTACAGTAATAAAGGTGCTCAGTTCAACAACTTCTACTCTCCTGTCCAAATCGCACTCCTTTCCGAACTAATTGTTGGTGGAACTTAAATTAAAAATAGATAAATTAGAGTTTGTCCAGACTTTTCCTCAGAAGGAGAAACAAAATCTGTGTATCATAATTGAGTTATATATCACTCATAAAATGTGAAATTGATTTGCTTTTATGCAGATCTTTCAGTGTTAATTGGGCTGTGGTGTAAAGAGAAAGTTGGAGTGTGACTAATGCGAGTTTTAGAACTTGTAGTCTTAAAGTCATTTCTCTCGCCAGCCTTTTCAGCTGCCTCCTCAGATAACCCCGACAGAAGATTGCCCGACAGTCAACCATCCATCTTTGTTCTGTACATCTGCACTCTTCCCTTCCTCTCCCCTCCCCTCCCATCAATAAAGAAGGCAGAAAACGTACATCACTCCGGACTGTGTGAAAATAAAACCTAAACCAAAGTAAAGCCAAACTTTTAAGTTCTTAGTGTTTTTTGTATGTGCTCAGTCCCTCGGTATTTATGGCCAAATCAAAGAAGCAGTTACTCAGCTCTGCTTGGAATGTATTTAATCTCCCACTTCACCATTTACTACTGTCTCTGCAGGTGCTTCTTTCTTGGGTTACTGGCTGAGGTGTTATACCCAGGTGCACGTGTGCAGGTAAGCTCTTCTCCATGCATGAGACACATCCCTAGCTTGCATGCTTTGTCATGCAGATCATGCAGATCAGGATCGTCCACTAATTGGAAGGTTGGTGGTTCAGTCCCTGTCAAAGTATCCTTGGATAAGATGCTGAACCCCAGTTTGTTCTGTGATGCATCCACTGGAGTATGAATGTTAAATAGAAAGCACTTAAGTATAGAAAAAAAGTGCTTGTGTGAATGAGGCATGTTGTATGAATCACTTTGAATGTTTAACCTCTGGGGGGTCCTAGAAAAATGCATACACTATTGGTCTTAGAGCCACAAATCAACCACGCCATAAAAAGTGCTATAAAAAAATTATATATTAATATTTTTTTCCACTTTAAATTAGCCAGTCTGTTAAAACTACTTCTCCCTGAAATATTCATACAAAGTTTTAATTATAGTTTCGTTGTTTTAAGGGTTAGGGTTAGGGTTAGGGTTAGCACCAACATGTATTTCGATCCACTTTTATTTTTTTTTCGCAGGAGCATAAAAAGCCCCCCAGGCGGCCAGCTGCTGGCAAGCTCCCCACAAAGACTGAAGGTGGAACGATCACGATCCCTTTAACCGTAATTAATCTGCAGTGAAAAATAGCGTTTATAATGGGTTTCAATGGGGCACAAATCGACCACTAAGACCAATAGTGTAAGTTTGTCTGTAGCTTAGCCACTGAAGCTAATTTCCGGAAGTCATACTGGAATTTTAATAGTAAATGTGACCAAACTTTTTTTTGCAGACTTTCGCTATATTCCATTCAACACAGTGCGAATGGCGTGTATACGAACAATGAAAAATGGCACAAATCGACCCAAGACCACCCAGAGGTTAAATAGAAAAGCATTATATAAGAACCAGTTCATTTACCTCTCTTTTTGTTACTGAAGTTTTTGATGAAGTGGTGATGAAACTTCTGTTAAACAAAAAGCTAAAAAAAGCTAAATTATAACTATTTTTATTATTAAAATGTTAACAACCTTGACCTGCTGCCAATCATTATACCAATGATTGTGAGAAATGCTTCTGAATTAAGTTTAGCAGAAGATGATACGATGGCACAGCTTTAACATCTTTGGCAGCCAGACCAACAGCAGCTCCTTTCGCCAGTGGTTAGTTTGAAATATAGCGATGCTTCATTGATTTTGAGTATTATGTCACACAGCAAACAAATAATCCAGTGAGCTAACCAGGGCAGTATGCAGATGTGTATATCTGAAAACCACAACAAGTATCAATATGCCAGATTCCAACAATATATTTCTATGATGTGTTCAACAATTTCTTGCTTTGATGTATAGTTTGGAGACAGAAGGTGGAGATGGAGGTGGAGTTAAAATGCTAATATTTTTACTGGGAGTGACCAGGTGGGGCAGGATTGGAAACGAGTACATAGACGGTACAGCTTGTGTTGGTGTGACAGAAGAGGATGCTAGGGTTAGGGGGAGATGGAGACAGATGATCTGCTGTGGCAAACCCTAAAGGAAACCACTGAAAGAAGTTCAGCAGTGAAAAATCATCTATAGAACACAAACAAGAAGCATCAAGGGAGATGATTTTATCAAACCAGACCGCAGCAGTGAACAACAATGAAAATCAAGCAATTCGCCAGCTAGCTTGGAAATAACTTATTCCTGAATTAACCAACTGTATCCGACCTGAACTGATATACAGATAAGGGCTATGTGGTGATGCTGTGGGGAATTAGAAGCTGCTAATATCTAGCCCTTAAATTGGAACTCAGGCAGCGATGTGTGTAATTATTTAAAGTAAATCTGGTGAAACTATTAAGCATCATTAACCTTTTGTTTGTATCGAGAAACGCCACTCTACACATACCACATTTCCACTGCCTGTTCAGCTGTGCGGTATTCATTTTTGATTAAATAAAATTGTAGCACAGAAGATGAATCATTTTGATGACATCATGATTCTCATTCAATTATTACCGCACACAAGGACTACATAGAGACTTTGATTTAAAAAAAAAATCTGCTGGCCGAATTCATATGAATGAATACGCTGGCTTCCTGGTTGTTAATGTTTAGGCATGTTAGATATGAAAGTGTGAAAGAAAATCAGCTGAATTTATATTTCTGCCATGTCTACATAGAAGTTTTGCTAAAATAGCAGCAGCTTCATGCTTCTATCACTATGTTCATTACATCACCAATGGCTTTAGTAAATGGGTGCATTTAGACTCAACCTCAAAAATCTTAAGGTCGTGACTTAAAATTAGTTTGATCCATCCAGTCTGTCTTTTACAGCATTGTCACCTTTTTTCAGTATCTAGTGAAGGTTTGGCCTCTAAAAGACCCCAAATCATTTTACAAGCCCAACTCTACTTTCCTTTGTTCTGTTTTCTTTCTCCACTCTCTTGCTTGCTTCCTCTATTTTGTCATGAATGACATAACTATATGGCAGGAAATTGAACAAGGCCAATTTAAGTGTTATATATTTTTGTCCACATGTGTGTTGTCATCAAAGAAGAGAGAAAAACTAAAACGAAATGGCCCCACTTCAAAATTGTTGGTTCAAAATAATCTTGCACAAATCTCATTTTTGAAGTTCAGTTATATATCTCTCTTCTAAAGGATTATTATTATTTTATGGTTATTTTAGAACCTAGTTGTTTGTCACTGACCCACTGCTTTAAGTAATTTCATTCACTTTGCCTTTATTCAAGTTGCCGTGGGAACGCTAATGAAAAAAGGATATTTTTAGTCTTGGAAAAAAAACATTTTAGACAGTTTTTAGAAACATTAGAAAAGTATGGTGGTCAAATAGATTGTGTATATGATTGGTGTTATTGTCAAGTTGCAGAAAGACTTTAGGTCCAAAAACTTGCCCGTCTGATGACATTGTGTCAAAGATAATCTAAACAGCTAAAAGACATCTAAAACATCTGTACAGTCCTGTACGTGTAAAGTAAGTGCTGTTACTGCCTGAAGCACATATCAAGGAAATGTCAAGCTCAGTTTATGCCAGTGGTGGATCAGGGTTGGACAGTTTCCACACAGAGGATGTGACATGACTCGCTCAGAGTATTTGATGGGAATTAAAGCAAACAACAGGTGGAAGTCAGGAGATGTGATGGAGACTGATGGTTTTTAAATGTGTAGGGAAATGAAAAGGGCATTGATAGAGATGGAAAAGACTGATGAAAAGGTGAAGATGGGGAAGATATGAGCTATCAAAAAGCCAACAGACCTTGGCTCATATGAAACCAACCGCTATCAGGAAAAAAATAAATAAAACTGCCAAAGAGCGAAATGAGAAAGTAGCAGGCCGAGGTCAAACTTTCAAATGAAGATATATGAGAATATTATTTAAAAGGAAATTCCAATTTAAGTTTAACTCTAATCATCTAGGGTTTTTATTTTAATCTTCCATATTATTACACGGTCCTGGGTTCATGCAAAAAAATAATGTATGAATAGAATTTGCAATGTACAGTAGAGCAGAAAATCTCAAGATGAGTGCAAACTAATGGAGAAGGTAAACTGTAGGCAAATAAGCAGTGAAGATTTATAGCTAGTACATTTTTACAATGCAGCTCAAACTGCCTTGTATTAATTATATACTGAGTAATAAAGAGCCAATTTGTACAAATTGACTGTTCCAAACAAAAAGGCTTTAGCCAGTTTTAACACTGAAGCATTAAGTGCTTTGCCTCCAATTAGTGAATTTTCTCTTGAAGAGCTTAAAAGCTAAAATAGAACCCTTCTCAGTTAAGAACATGGTAGCTTTAGATTTGTAGCTGGGTTAGCTTCAAGTCCTGCATATAATAGAAAAATCCATCATTATCAATGTCCTCTAAAACAGAAAAGTCCACTAAAGAAAAAAAAACCCCTAAAAAATAATGGTTTTATATAACTATTTTATGCATAATATAACTACATTACTAATCACTTTTACCAGCTGCTATAATCTCATGGAGTAAAAAATACTACGGTGTAACTGTCTGTCCTTCACCCCTTCACCAAGTTGGAGAGCATTTATACACAATATAGAGTTTAATGTTTCAACCAAGTGTAGGGAAAAAGGAAGCAAAGATGGAGATTAAAGAAAGGGGACTAGGAAGAAGATGCAGCAAAACGAGGACACAAGACGAGATAAGTCAAGGAAGAGGAGAGCTGTGAAAGATTTGTGGCCGCAATGAGGTGTGAAGCTAGACTACAGGAGGAAGAAGGGTGAGGCGGAGAGAGGCTAGGGATGACTTAAAGGAGCTAGATGTGGAGAACAAATGCAAGGGACCTAGAGAGCGAGGCACAGAGGATAAATGCATGAAGGAGAGCAAGAACTGAGATTGAAGCCAAAATCTGCTAAAAATAAGTATTTTTCTGTCCTAGCGGGGAAGTTGTACAAAATGAAATAACTTAGGCATATTAACAGTGTATTTACACCTACAGCTGGAGGGAAGATAAAATGTTTTAAAGGCTCATGTTGTGCGGGGACACTGATTAGATTCTTCAGCCTACTTCAAATTGACTTAATGAGACTAACTTTCCCCAAACTGATTTTTCCTCACACACTCTCAGATATTTTGTGGTCTTATTGTAATTATCTGCTTATATCCTGTCATCAGTGGCATCCATCATAGCTTTGGTTTAATGAATTTCAAAGCTTTCAGTCATATTTTTAAATAAGATTACTGAGCCCAAGAAACATAAGCAAACACAGATATTTTCATAATAATAGTGTTGATGGCTGTATCCAGAAGGTTAGATTAGATTAGATGTTGTTTATATGCTACTACTAAATATTCCACAGTCAGCTGTTAGTGGTATGATAACAAAGTGGAAGTTTTTGGGAATGACAGCAACTCAGCCAGGAATTGGTAGGCCATGGAAAATCATAGAGCAGCAGATCAGCGGATGTTGAGGGCCATAGTACGCAGAAGTCGCCAACTTTCTGCAAAGTATATCACCACAGACCTCCGAGCTTCATGTGGCCTTCAGATTACCTCAACAACTGTGTGTAGAGAGCTTCGTGTAATGTGTTTCTATGGATGAGCAGCTGCATCCAAGCTTTACATCACCAAGTGCAATGTAGTTCTATAGAGCAACTGGACCTCTAGAGCAGTGACATGTTCTCCATCTGGCAATCTGACAGATGTGTCTGAGTTGGCAGTTGCCTTAGAATGATATTTGTCTGATTTTAAAGTTTTGTGGATGGGGGGGATTATGGTCAGGCTTGGTGCCATAGTTCCAGTGAAAGGAACTCTTAATGCTTCAGGATACCAGGACATTTTGGACAAATCCTGCTACCAACATGGTGGGAACAGTTTGGGCTCCTTCATGTTCCAACATGACTGCACACCACTGCACAAAGCACGGTCCATGAATAAGTGAGTTTGGTGTGGAAGAACCTGACTGGCCTGTGCAGAGTCCGGACCTCAACCTGATAGAACACCTTTGGGATGAATTAGAGCTTAGACTCATCCAACATCAGTGTCTGACCTCACAAATGTACTTCATGAAGAATGGTCAAAAAATCCGATAAATACTCCTAAACCTTGAGGAAAGCCTTTGCAGAAGAGAGGAAATTGCTATAGCTGCAAAAGGTTGTCCAACATCACATTAAACCCTATTTTATACTAATTTTCTTAACAATTGTTAGTGCTATTTACATACAGTGCTGCAGATGCACATAATGACCTGTGAACTGATGCACTTTATAGGCTCTTGCTTGAGGTCCAACCATTTCTTTCTCTTTTTTGTGTGTCTTTTTTATCCGTTTTGTTCTGAACTTGTAAAGTTTATGGCTTCTGTTCATTTTAACCTGAATTAGTTATTGCCTGGATTCATTTCTTAGGACCAGAACTAAAAAAATCACCAAATTAAAAATAAAGAAATACCTTCCTTTTCTTGAATTCTTTGGAAAAAAGAGACAATGACAAATCTTACCTCTTCTCTGCTGCTGCCATGTGTAATAACTTGAGGTGCAAAGAGTTATTTTTATATGCAAATTGGGAACTTTCTCAGTTTCTACATCCAATTATGGTGATATGATAGGAGTGGAACTGAGTCTCATATATGCATATTGGTCTCACATATAAGAATTTCCCAATGACTTATAAAAGTCTTTGGGAAATGAAAAAGGACCACTTATATTCATGACTTTCTAAATGTTGTTAAAGACATTTGTGCATGTCTTAGCAACTTTTAAACAGTTGACATGGTTTGTAAAATGTAAACATATATTTTATTCACAATGTAACAGAAAAGACATCAAATATTTAAAAACAAGAAAATGTAGGGAAAAGCTCAATTTCAATATGAAGACAGCAACATGTTAGACAGGGAGAGTTTCTCAGGGGTAAAGATGGGTGAATGAGATTTGAGTCATGAGATTTGCAAATCATGGCACTTTTTATTTACATTTTATACAGCGTCCCAACATTTTGCAATTCGGTTTGAATTTTAAACAAACCCAGTGTTCGTGGCAGTGGTGCTGGTGCACAGCAAACCTTTAGACGGTTGCTTATTGTACCTGTGAAATGGGTTTGATATGTGGATAGTACTTGCTTTGACCTCCTATTATCTTTGCAATGCTAAAGAGAGATTTTATCTGTTACAGTGAGATTAAGTTCTTTTCTGCTACAGTCCCTATTATTTAAATGTATAAATTATTTATTCTAAAAGTTCTCCTCCATCATTATTTGTATTAGGATTCATATTTGAAGTACATTGTACACAGCTTACTTTAATGACCCAGTGGTCTACCCCCACAGAAGTTTGTACTTTTTTGACTTCCTACTGTGTGGGTGTGCACAGACTCTCATCTTTCCCTCATATCCTTTGACATAAGGTTTAAAGGGGACATGAAACGCTACACATATAAAGGCTGATTTACACCATGGGGCCCTCTTCTCAGAAACGGACATAACTTTGTCTGTGTAGCTGGATTTAAGAAATAAATGCTTAAAGTTTTAAAAGCATGTTTAATGCCATTGACGTCATGTGGTTGGTTGGTTGCGGCTAATAGACTTGCATTATTTTATTTTAGCTAATTAATGACAGAATCGATAATTCAGAGGAAGATAACAACCAATTTAAGGGGATTGCTTTTGTGCTGTCTCCGACTGCAACCATTAGTTTTATGTTAAGAAACTGAAGTTTGCTGTCCACTATCACTGTTTGTTTCCGTAGCAGTAAGTGGCTGTTCGCTGTTTGCAAAGCTGGACTCAAACAGGAAAATCCAGCTGTTAGCTGTAGTGTTCCTTTTTTAAAGCACTTTATAAATGAGGACTGAATGAAAGAGAGCTTGTTTGAGTCACCAGACTGACAAACTGGAGTCCACACTCCAGCTTTTTCCTCACCAGGCCAGGTACTGAGCTGCGCAATCAGTTGGGTATCACAACAAAAACCTACATTTCTTACCGAAGATGAATGGGAATCCTACCACGATCAGCATGTCCTTCCAAAAAATTGACTTTCCTTCCCTGCAAACGTGCTGATAGGATTACCAATCATACTTCGGTAAGAAGCTTAGTTGTCTTTGTGGTGTGATGTGAGTGGGCTGTTTTGTTGTAAACTGTCTGGATTTGCTTGGAAAGGCAAAGATTATTTTATTGCATAAAATAGCACTGATAGCATCAGCTGATTTCCCCTCTCAGTACACTTGGCCAGAGGAGGAAAAATCAGTTTCTGTAGGTCTGGCGAATAATCTGTCACCTGACTCAAACAGTGCTTAAAAAACCCAAACATTATGGCTAACAGCTGGACTTTCCAGTTTGAGTGCTGCTAACCAAACAGCAAACAGCCAATTACTGCTAAAGAGCCAGAGATTAAAAGTGTACAGCATATTCCTCATTTCTTAAAATAAAACTGGGGAAATGTAAATCTGATCTTCCTATTAGTCCCCACCACCACTAGTTAGTTAACATAAACTAATGTAAGTCTATTAGCTGCAACCAACCAACCACATGATGACACGTTCCATACTGATAGTGTGTGACACTAAACATTTTTCTTTAAGCACTTATTTCATTGTTGCAGTGTTACATCCAGGGGCGATTCTAGGATCAGAGCTTTGGGGGTGCTGAGCACCCAGAGAGCTGCCCAGCCAGCCAAGATACACTTTACTTGTCACAATGAGACTAGGGGTGGGTTTGGATGATCGATTTATCGATTATATTTATCGATTCCGATGTTTCGCGCTTTGTGTTCACGCCCTTTTTGCGCTGATTCTAAAGCGGTTAGTTTGATCTCTCTCCAAACAATACTGACCGAACCAGCAGCAAAAGAAGATCCCATCTACACTTCACAAAAACATCGTCATGAATTCCCTCTGACTTTTGCCGTTTTGCTTCCACCACACTTCATGCACAGCTTTTCTTTCGTTTTTGATGTACTGCAGAATATTTTTATAAAATCCCGGGCCAGGAAAATCACCTTCATGTTTTTCTGTGTTTTATCTTTAGCTACTTTGACACAAAGGCATCTGCTGTGATGATTACACCTTTGATAAAGTCTTGCAAGTGTCAGCTTCCTTTTTATAGATACAAAAATATGTAAATGTACTGATCTGAATTATAATATTCCTGACTGTCTGAGGCAAAATTTCCCAGAGTTAAATCGAATTTAATCGAATCGAATTGTGGATCGAATCGATTCGGGACCTTGTGAATCGGAATCGAATCGATTCTAGAAAACATTGACGATACCCATCCTTAAATGACACTTCCCTGTCTCTGTCAGTCCCTGCGTCACTTATGCATCCAATACAGACACATAAAAAAACACTCCTAAAACAGAATATCCATCCATCCATCCATCTTCATCCGCTTTGTCCGGGGCCGGGTCGCGGGGGCAGCAGCCTAAGCAAAGAGGCCAAGCGGCCTCCCTCTCCCCAACCACCTCCTCCAGCTTATCCGGGGGAATACCGAGGCGTTCCCAGGCCAGCCGAGAGATATAATCTCTCCAGCGTGTCCTGGGTCTGCCCCGGGGCCTCCTCCCGGTGGGACATGCCTGGAACACCTCACCCAGGAGGCGCCCAGGGGGCATCCTTGTCAGATGCCCGAACCACCTCAGCTGGCTCCTTTCGATGTGGAGCAGCAGCTGCTCTACTCTGAGCCCCTCCCGGATGGCCGAACTTCTCACCCTATCTCTAAGGGAGAGGCCAGCCACCCTTCGGAGGAAGCTTATTTCTGCCGCTTGTATCCGCGATCTCGTTCTTTTGGTCACTACCCACAGCTCGTGGCCATAGGTGAGGGTAGGGACGTAGATCGACCGGTAAATTGAGAGCTTCGCTTTTACACTCAGCTCCCTCTTCACCATGACGGACCGGTGCAGTGTCCGCATTACTGCAGCTGCAGCCCCAATCCGTCTGTCGATCTCCGGCTCCCTTCTCCCATCACTTGCGAACAAGACCCCGAGATACTTGAACTCCTCCACTTGGGGCAGGAACTCATCCCCGACCCGGAGTGGGCACTCCACCCTTTTCCGGCTGAGAACCATGGCCTCAGATTTGGAGGTGCTGATCCTCATTCCCGCTGCTTCACACTCGGCTGCGAACCGCTCCAGTGCGAGCTGGAGGCCCTCACCCGATGAAGCCAACAGAACCACATCATCTGCAAAAATCAGAGATGAGATTCTGAGGCCACCAAAGCGAAAGCCCTCCGCCACTTGGCTGCGCCTAGAAATCCTGTCCATAAAAATTATGAACAGAACCGGAGACAAAGGGCAGCCCTGGCGGAGCCCATCACCCACCGTGAACGAGTCCGACTTATTGCCGGCAATGCGAACCAAGCTCTTGCAACGGTTGTATAGGGATCGAATGGCCCGTAGCAATGGGCCAGACACCCCATATTCCCGCAACACCTCCCACAGGACACCCCGAGGGACACGGTCGAATGCCTTCTCCAAGTCCACAAAACACATGTAGACTGGTTGGGCAAACTCCCATGCACCCTCAAGTATCCTGGAGAGGATAAAGAGCTGGTCCAGTGTTCCGCGACCAGGACGAAAACCGCATTGTTCCTCCTGTATCCGAGGTTCGACTAACGGACAAACTCTCCTTTCCAGCACCCTGGCATAGACTTTCCCAGGGAGGCTGAGGAGTGTGATCCCCCTGTAGTTGGAACACACCCTCCGGTCCCCTTTCTTGAAGATGGGGACCACCACCCCGGTCTGCCAGTCCACAGGTACTGCCCCTGATCTCCACGCAACATTGCAGAGGCGTGTCAACCAGGACAGCCCTACAACGTCCAGAGCCTTCAGGAACTCGGGGCGGACCTCATCAACACCAGGGGCTCTGCCACCAAGGAGTTGTTTAACTGCCTCAGTGACCTCGCCCCCGGAAATTGGCGGGTCATTCCCCTCATCCCCAGACTCTGCTTCCTCCTCGGAAGACATGTCAGTGGGATTAAGGAGGTCCTCGAAGTATTCCTTCCACCGCCTGACAATTTTCTCAGTCGACGTCAGCAGCGCTCCGCCAGCACTATACACAGTGCAGGTAGAGCACCGCTTTCCCCTCCTGAGACGTCTGACGGTTTGCCAGAATCTCTTCGAGGCAGCCCGAAAGTCTTTTTCCATGGCCTCTCCGAACTCCTCCCACACCCGAGTTTTTGCTTCAGCCACTGCCCGAGCCGCATTCCGCTTGGCAACAGAATAAATTATTACAAAATATATAGAAAAAAAATAGAGGCAAGTTTGCCTGTGGTAGAACGTATACAATGCATGAAAATTTTTTTATTGCAGATACTAATTTGACTAATTTAATAATACTAATTTTGTGTTGTAAGATTTATGAGTTTCATGCTTTCATAGTGGTACTTAGGAGAGCCTGACATTTTTTATCAGGTGGTACACACTGTAAAAAGTTTGAGAAACACTGATAAGGTAAGTGTATGTGTGCTTTTGGAAAACATTTAAAGCTGCTGTACAGAATCTTTGAAACAAGCTTAAAACATTTTTAGAATATAAACAGAGCGTCTGCTTCTCTTCACGTACGGACTGCGACCATACGTACTGTACGGTCCAAAAGTTACGGGCTGAGGTTTTCGTAGAGTTGTGGCTGAACCACATAAAAACATATGATTAATTTTAATCTCCCCAATCAATTATAATGTTATGTTGGAATGTTGTTACAGAGGGTCAAAAATGTTTCAACCCAGTTTGTTTTGCAGATTCTGTATAGCAGCTTTAATATAGGGAGGACACAAATTCCAGATTGTGTGAGTAAAAATAGTTTTTTTTCTTTGTCAGTTTAACAGTTTCTGTTGTGCTTGTCACTGCTCCCTGTCTGTTTTCTTACCTGTTTCTTCCTGACCTTGTACTTTCTCCTCACGTTCCCTCTTTCCTCTCTCCCTCTTCAGTCTGACAATCATACACAAATAGATTGTATTCAATTAGATGAAAAATTACATTAATATGAAAAAAATTCTATTAAGATCACTAACAAAAAGTCCTCTCTCAGTGTACTTTCAACCAAAAGGAGAATAACCAAACAGCATGTACATCTAATAAAAGATATAAACATTGAAACACTCATCCAACATTATTCTTGATTGATGGATAACTTGATCTTACACTTTTACCTGAATGTGGCTCCTTTCTTTGAAAAAACTTCCTTATATCCATTATGAACCTGGCTGTCTCTCTGTACACAAACACACACACACACACAGCAGGAGTTATAAGGTTAATGGGCATCCAGTCAGTTAGCTAGTTAATATCTGTAACATTTGTCCTGTAAAGCATCCACGGGACACAGGTGTGAGGACAGCAATACTTTTATTAATACTGTGGTTTTCAGTTCACTGGGACACAGTCACTCCCGCTCTCTGCTGTCACATCCACTCTTCCGCCTCTGACTGTCACTGCGAACATATAAAGAGTGACAATCACCTTCACTTCCCAGCACACCTGTTCGCCCCTGCGCCACCCCGGGAGCTCACTGCATCACCCCTCCTCTGCAGCCGACCAGAGACCACACCCACGCCACAGTATCGATTTCAAACAGGACAGTGGTGACAACAGCAGGCTATGGACGGTTTTAAGTTTTAGATTTTAAATAGGCTGTATAAATTTCAATGGGAGCAACAGGACAGTCAAATGTCGCTGATTTTACTACAGAGCAGGACGGATTGTAGGGTAGCAAACGTCGTCGTTTTCAACACTGCAGGTTACCTGGTGTAATGTTTTTCAGCTAAAAAGAAACATGGCCTGACTCCTACCTAACTATATAAAGAGTAACTGAAGGTTAAATGCAGCTAATATGTCCTGTTTTAAGCCAGGCACTTATACCTCCGCTCTGCTGCATCTCAGCCACCATCGCTCTAGCAGCAAGAGCGCTAGAGCCAGAGCAGGGGAGATGCGAGCTGGAACAAACCATTTTGGGAGGGGGGGTATCTATACTTTTGTTGTTGAAATGTTACGTTTCAACCAAGTACTGTAATCTTTTTATATTTTTAGTATATACACAAACAGCAAATATTGTGGAAAAAAGTAAGAAATCTTTGGGGGTGAAGCACCCCCAAACATGGGCTAAAATTGCCCCTGGTTACATCTGCGTCAGCTTTTGAGAGCAGGGCTCAATGGTGTAAATTAGCCTTTATATGTGGAGCGTGTCATGTCCCCTTTAAGTTCTCATTTATAACACCATTCTTTAGAAATCAAGCTTGGAGTATTTAAAAACAGCTGACTTAGAAAAATACTTTTGCCTTTTCTTCAGCTGAAGTGTTGCTTAGGCGTCATGACGAGGCGTTGGTACTTTCAGCATAAACACAATGTGAGTACACAGTAACAATGCTAATCAGAGTCTGAGATCCAATAAAACCAATTTACAAACACTGAGTGAGTTGAATACGTTATGTGACGTTTATCTAGTTAAGGACATTCGAATAAACTGATGCTAATGTTTGGATTTTTGTCTGATTACGAAAGCAGGCAAAGACTGTGTTTCTCAAATGGCCTGCTTCTACTTCAACATAACGAACTCATAGTATTCAAGCTGTGTGTGCGTGTGTGTGTGTGTGTGTTGATGCATTCGAGAGAGCAAAAGAGAGAGCATACATGTGTGGTGTGTGGGCTGTTGTTTATGCGATGAGCCAACATGTGACTGCAGCTGTAAGTAAGCCACTGCTGTGAAATTTGTCTGTGGCAGGCTCTTCATCACCTCTACTTCCCTGCTAAAATCCTCTGTTTTCCTCTGTCGTAGTAGGTCTCCCGTATATCTGATATAAGTGCTTAATATTCATTGCATGCAGTATGCTGCTGTTATTCATGAATTGGTTGACACACACAGAGCTTTTATTATTCCTGCTGTGTCTTCTAAATGAGCTGTTCATCTGCTGCAGACTAGTGTCCTGAAATTCCCACCATCTCTGGGGTGAAAAAGTAATAAAATGTTATGAATAGAAGGCTGTTGTGACCATGCAAGGAATTCATTAAGTCCATTTACTGCATGTATGCAAGTTATGCATATAGCAGAGGAGATGACAAACTGATTGAGTACAGCAGTTCTGGCTTTAGGGTTGAAGTCTATGCTTTGATGGTAATGGTGTGATATTCTTAAGAGCTAGTTTTAATAAATTGAGCAAAAATAGAAGGTCTCCAGGTGATCTAGGAACTATATGCTAACTTATAAACAAAGCCAAGCAGTGACCAACATTGTACAAAGTGCAACCCGAGTTAATGGGATAAAAATGAGTAGACCTGATAATGGGGTAAAGGGAATGAGTAATCTGATAACAAATAACATATAGTATAAGCACTTTTTTGTACATTTTTGAAGACAAAATCTTCTGTTGAAAAATGCTGGGGACTGTGCAGGGTACGGTAGACTGAAACAGGTATTCTCTGTAAGCCCATAACTCAGACATGGCTGTGGACACTTACTGTTGTGTCTCTCTCCCGACCGCCTCCACGCATATTAATGAAAAATCTCAAATTTGTGTTCATGACTCCATAAGACCTGTTTTTCAGTGCAGTTGTTGTGTAATTTTGGTATACCTCAGCCTTTTCAATTTGTTCATGTTTCTTAAGAACTTCTTGACCATTTCTGATAACGCTCCCTTGAAGTCAGACTGACTGGTCTGATATATGACTCAGGCCCTGTGTCAGGTCTTTCCAGGATTTGTTTCCTAAGAACACGAGCTTCAAATATTGACCATTTACTGTATATAGTTTTATATAGATCTGCCTTTTCTTCTTTCGACCTCTATTTGTCCAGTTTCCTCAAATCTTTTAAGGATACACTGCACACCATGTTCAGATAGTGCCAAATTTCTAGCTAGTAGCTTTTTGGGAATCTCCTTGTTGGTGCAGAAATACTATTTTTATGTCAAACTGTGTTATCTTTGGCAATTTTCATAGATTTAACTGAAGAAGTTGGAGTAATTTATTTGTGTGACACGCTTCTAGTAACAACTAAACTGAGTTTGGTTACCTTTTATACTTGAATTATTTCAGTATTAAGTTGCTTAACCAACTAGCAAACAAAGTCTTCTGAAAACAGTGAGGTACTATTATTGTTTGCTCAAAACCATTTAAAATGATTTCTGGCTCCTTGGAATTATTACATTAACAAATGAGGGGTGGTTCAAGACTTTTGCACAGTATTATGAGTGAGCTGATGCTAGTTAAGTATTATTTGTCACTTACTGTGTGCGCACTACTGAGAAAACACATGCAGAGTGTTTTCTAAATCTGAAACACTACAAAAATAAAAATGAACTTGGCTGTTTGTATAAACCATTATAAGACACATCCTTGTGTCTTGAGATTCTTCCCTCCTTCCAGACACTCTTGTGTTCTGTTACATCAAAAAACAGACTGAATATCTGACAAGGAGTAATATGCTGGGCCGGGCTCTTAAGTTTCAGAGAAAAGACTCAGTAAAGAGTTACATGACAGAACCAAGATTTTGGCAACGCGCTGCTGTTCTAGTCGCATGCTGATTCTGACATCTCCCTCTCACACTCTGACCATTCTGTCACAACCACACGGGGCTCAACAAAGGATATGATTTTGTCTGTGCTCAGCAACAATTGACAGTAAACTGTTGTTGCCGTGAATCATTTGGTTGAATAATTTAAACATTCTCCTCCCAAGATTTTGCACCCTGTAAAGGAAACTCCTTCCACTGTTTATGTAATAAACTGTTAATAAATCTGGCCTTTAGTTTGCATGTGCAACATATGCGCCCATCACACTTTTACTTCGTCACTACAGAACCCTGCTGTTCTGCATTAGTGAAGTATATATATTTTCTTGGATGATATGTGAGCTTTAATTGTACTTTGGTTGTAATCATGTGCATATGTAAAAAACAACAAAAATAAATTCTGAGACATAAAAAGGAGCAACATAGCCCCAGTGCATTTTTCAGGGATATCTGTGCAATGCTTGGCTGTTTATTTAACTGCATGAGCACTTTATTTCATCCATTCATCATTTATAATGTTTCCTGTGCCTTTGTGTTTAGAAATGTTCCATTTGAGTTGAAATGTTTTAGTTAGCCCCAAGGAGTTTTTCTATTTTATATCCTACCTTTGTTTTATCAGTTTCATAAAGGTAAATGTACTTAAGTCTAAACTCTGCAGAGATGGAGACGTAGGGGTGACGGCAGCAGCAGGGGCATTGCAGAAAAGATACGACAGTAAAGTAGTCAGCAAAATGAGAAATAGCTTAATAAAAATAGAGTAAGCAGGAGGTGGAGCAAAAGAGAGAAACTTGGCAGGTGGTGCACCGTATGCATCAGTAACCAAAGGAGATTGCAGTGTTATTGATTAGCCTATTACAATATCAATCAAGCACACTGCTAATTTACTAATGACACCTTTACTATGGGATAACAGTTTGAGAGGAAGGCCCTGCACTGCACTGCTTTCTTAACAGTCAAAGACACCTTTTGGACCATGCCTCCTGCGTCTTTGTAGTTATTCCTTAGTGATCCAGGACCTTATCAGTGCTGACAGTTGATTGAGAAAACAGGAGACTGCTCAGGGAGAGCTCTTTGATGAAAAGAAAAAAAATAGTAGTAAATAAGAGATTCGCTAAAATAGTTCCACGGTCACTGTTTAATTTTTAATAGAGCAAGGTCTTGTACACAAGGGCAACAATGGCAATACAGCACATACAACAACAATACAGACTTACATTTTTAATAGACTGAAAAACTGGACACTGGGTCAGAAGCTTTGATGATTATTTGTGTTTCATGCTCTGGCTTGTTACAAGCCAGTAAATACCCTGTTATAGTAAATTACAGACACTGCCTTAAGCTAATTCATTCATATGGAGCTCTCATATCTCTGCACCTGTCTCTCATCAGTGATGACACTGCTTACACTGCACCACATAAAAGAGTAACAGACTGGTGCATTTATAAGGAAATATCAATTTACAGCAGCACTGCTTGTGTCAACATGGGAAATGATGCTATAAAATCTGATTAGAGAAGACAATAGAATGACAATTGCTTGTAATCCCAGGATGGAGGAGTTTTCTACCAATGCATCCAGTTATGTCTAATTGCTTTTAACACTATAACCTGACTGATTGTTGTATACCCGAAACATTCAACAGATACACTTTACCTGTAATTAGAGTTAACTTTTTCCTTTAAATACAAGATTTTATGACAAATGCTGCTTGGAGTCCATTTATGCTACGTAGATCATCATTTCAGAAAGTGATGATCTATGGGGATTTTCCCACAACTCTTTATAGGGTTTCCAGGGAATGATCTGAAATAGATAAAATAACAAATGAGTAGCAGTTCTCTCGGAGAAAATGCCAGTGACTGCTTTAAGTAGATTGGAAGACTATAGCAATTCAAATAACCTACAAGCAAGGTATGCAGAAGAGCATCTCTGAATGCACATCATGTTGAACCTCAAAGCAGCAGAAGACCACAATATAATTTGCACAGGCTCACCAAAATTGGGGAATTTTGAGACTGAGATTTTTTGTGCACACTTTCGGACTCGTAGTGCCAACTGAGCATCGTTTACATGCCTCAGCCTACCTTCAGTTGTAATATGTTCATCATTCATCTGTAAGTTCAACACAAAAAGCCTCAAGTAGAACAAATACACATGATGGTTTAACAAAATGAAAACAGATGCAGCAAGCATCTGAGGGTTTCCTTCTACAAGGCTCCATTTTCTTTTTGAGGGGCTCAACTTTGTTTTTTCTGATAATATGACCTACCAATTTATGTTTTGTAATAAATACCACAAATATTCAGCAGATATATAATGACTCCCCCTGAGCGATAGCTTAGAATTCAATTACAAATAGTAGAGATGCCGAACCCCCAGTGGCTTTAGACACTGTGGGAAGGCTGCGTTCAATACTACCCCTAATCCCGTAAATGGTAAAGTGGCTAATCCCTGTCATAGTGAGGCCTTTATGTGTCCATTTTAAAGTTGTTGTTCACGCAGAAAGAAACCTCAGCTGTGACATGCCTAACTGGATTAGACGGCACAGCTTGTGCAGAATGACATAACACTGTTGCAAGGTAATAGAGACGTTCAGATCTCCCATAGGCACCAATACACATATGTACTGTGGGCGTGGGATTGTGTGTGAAGGAGTAATAAAGTGATAGAGATGTTAAATAGAAAGCTCCCAGTTGCATCAGTGAGAATAGTGCATGTGTGCGTGTGTACGACAGTAAGTATTCACAGCATGGTTTCTGCTGTTGAGAGATGTGTGTCTCTGCTTTCGTGCATGCCCCTGTTTTCAACTGTTCAACTGGATTCCTACCATACTGATAACTGCTATGAAATACGCTTGTCTGTCTGTATGCCTGACTAATCCAGAAACTGTCTCTGTGTGTGTATGTGTGTGTGAGAGTGTACTGGCTTTTATGTGCGACTGGATATTGCTGTGAAACACTGTAGGGAGCGAACGTATCGGTCTGTATGACTGTGTGCTTGTGTTTGCAGTCCCAGCATGGGCCCTAGTGCCTGAATGTTTAGAAATACCATACAGCATGTCCTTCTGTGTGTGTGTGTGTGTCTGTGTGTGTGTATCCAAGATGGGCTAAATGGAGTCCTTCCATCTTAATGGAGCTTGAACCACGAGGTTAATGGGCGAGCTGTGCTCAGACGATGCTACAACACTGTAACCACATTCATCACAGCGTAAACCAGCGATGCAGCAGCAAGATGTAATGCAGATGTCCTGAGGTACTTGTAATGAGGAATTTCAGTTTCAGATTATACGAATAAGGACGTCTCCGGAGAGACTGCTCTCAATGGAAAATGAAGGCACTGATTGAAATCTAAAGCATGGGCATCCCTCAGCCTGAATGGTTAACTGCAACTTGCAAAAAACCCCCTAAAATAAGCATTTTTGTCACCGCACATCTTCCTGTGACCATGTGTATGATGTGACCATGTGAATGGCGAATGTCAGTGCTACCCTTCAACCCGAGTAGATGCACCTATATGTTTGCTTTTTTTCACCTCATTCTCACGTTTTTGCAACCGCAACATTTTCATAAGATTTGACCTATGACCCTAACCTTGAGGTCAAGGTCACCAGGATTCAAAGTCATCTGCGATTTTCAGAACATGCACCTATGGTATTAATGTAATTTCCTCGTTCTGGATTTTTCACATTCACATACCTGGGTGTCCATGATGCCAGCCGGCCTTCCCAACGGGGTGATGACAATACCCCATCAGCCTTTTAGAGCTGAGGGCTAAAAAACAATAACACCAAGAAGCTGCGTCATGTTCTTACGGTGCTGCAAAATTTTATAGGTTGGCAGCTTTGTGTCACCTCAGGAATACAGGAGCACAAAGATTCCAGTCTTTATGTGTTTGTTTACAGGAATATTTAGTGGCCGACGATATTCGAGGAATTACTTGTGTGAGCTCAAGAGCTACGGGGAGCTTTCACTGTCGAATGCATGCTTGTGTGTAGGTGTCCTACTGCACACGTGTCACTGTTAGTGTAAGTTGAGGTCTCCTTTTATGTGTTAACATGCATCTGAAGCCTGCAGAAAAGATAACCCCAAATCTTTTATTTCACTCTTCCTTTTGTCTTTGGTTCTCTCTCCCTGACTCTCTGTCTTTTGAGTGACTGCAAAGGAGCTCTTACCCTATGAGGAAAAAAAAGCTTTGAATTTTTAGGCACCACACCACACCGTCCATGTCCAAATTTATCACCTCTAATTACAGATCATTCCCTTTCAAGCTGGGCTCTCAAGAGAGAAAGAAGAAGGGTGAGAGAAGGATTATGTATAAGGAGTATGTGTGTGTTTTCTCTAAAAGAAAAGGAGGGCTGATAAAAAAAAAACAAACAAAATGAAATGAAATGGAAAAAAAGAAGACTATTGCAATAAGCCAAGCTGGTGTAATAGGCTCCACAATGGAGCCGGGTTGACTTGCCCACTTTTAATGACTCTGCTGCATTAAACATTGAAGCTGCCAAAAAGTATCAAAGTCTTTTCATCTCCTTTCTTTCCCTCACACTCTTCCCGCTCCTGTCATTCCTCACTGCACTCCTCATTTTCCTCCTAACTCGCGCCTGCATCAGCATCCTGGATGAAAAACAGCATCAGAGTGTAGAAAAAAAAAGAAAAGGAAAAATGAGGTAGAAAGGAAAGGGAAAGAGAGAGTCGCAGGGCTTCATCTCTTTCACCCCATGGTGTTTTTAATAATTAATTCACACATGGAATTTCTTGTGTCATTCAGTTGCTAAATATGACTCGTAGAGATCAGCTCTCGACTCATCTGTATTTCATGATTTTGCCACTACGTCTCAGTCCATATTTGTCTCCTTCACCACCACCTCATTCTTTCTCAGCACATTCTTGTCCTTTTGTTGTTCTACACTTTCTTTGCATTACATTAGAGACTTTCTATGTATCTTTTATTTAACGCTACACATTTCAAATGTGCACATAAAAACATTTGGAAAAGTTTCTACGCTTGGATGAGGTGGAAAAGTTGGCACATTGTAGAGGAGAAAATGCAATAAAAAGACTGAGTGAAACATCAATTGTTTAAATAAACGTTGACATTGCAATACTTTTTTTGTTTTACTGTAGATATGTTCTTCATGTTTTACTGCCACTTACCACTGAATGCCTCCAAGTTAATAAACACTGAATACAAGATGAATAGGACAAAATAAAAAGGAGTGTAAATGCCAACAGTGTGATTTCATCTCAACACACTGAATTTGTCACTAGCTTGAATATGCCAACAGCTAAAGCAGAAAAAGTGTTACTAACTAATTCGCTGAAACATAGCTCTCTCGCTCTTTTCACAGCCACATGTATTGAACACGGCTTTTTTCATTATGGTGGTGTGCTTAAGCTGTCACCTCGCACTTTTACCGCATGTCAGCTTCCACATCAGTCGCCTGAAAACAATGCTGTCACTTGCCTCTGCTGCTATTCATATTGCATCAACCACCCCAGCATCAACCTGTACACTCTGAGCCTTTGTTCCCCTCCACAGTGGAGTTATTATTGCCACTCCCCTCTCTCTCGGCACAGGGTAGACACCTACACATTAGCACCACCGCAATGGAATTTTATCCACCAATTCTATGTGACACTGCACATGCTTAATACAATTACAGCTGGTCAGGACACCTTAGTGTCAAATTTGAATGTAATTAGTGGCTTTTTAGGATTTTTTTCAATGAGCTTTGCAGTTCAACTGCTCACTGTGTACATAAGTAAAGATCTAATACAAGCATAAAGGTATAGTCGAGCTATAAACTCATTTGTGGTATGTATATTTATTTATTTAAGTGTATTATTTTTGATACACGAGTTTCTGTGTAGTTTATTGTAATTGACAAGCTTGCTTATCTGCTTGTTTCAGACATTGAAGGCCTATTATACTGACATTTATTGGACTGCCATGTACGTTGATATATAATTCTAAAGGGACAACAACGGGCTGATGACCAAGTATTTTCTATATGTGATGAGTTGGGAATGAGATCGGAGCATCTGAGTGGTAGCGGCCCATTTTCACTATTCAGAATTAGCATTACAGATTATTGAATAATTATAATGATATTTCGTCTTGTCAGGGTTTCCAGCCATTTTCCCCCACTTATCCAGTTCAAAGTTGCAGTTGGACTGCAGTCTCTCAGTTCAGCTGTCATAGCTCAGTTTTTAATTCAGGATATCGTTCTCACTAGTCAAAACAACAGTGACATATGTAATTCAGTTTTGATTAGTTAAATTAATAGTTGTCAGATATGAAGTTGACTAGAATGAGGCTCCCAATTTGATATTGGCATTTTAATAGTTTTACCTCTAGCAGATGCAGTGGTGGTTGCTTGGAGTTGTAAATCAGATATAAGTTAGAATATACCAGAAAAGAAAGAGAGGAATATATGGCCAACAAGAACTGGTGTAGAAGTTTACCTTTTGATGTGTCTCCAGACAAAAGGACTTACATAAAGAACACTGTCTCAGAACACTTATCACCCTTTCTGGAGTAATAATAGATAAAATTTATATTAGTGAAAAAAGTTCAATGTTAAAATGCTGTGCTTCAAGTTGTTCCACTTCAGCTGAGGGTGTCAGCGATGTCACTGTGCCCAGTCAAACTGTAAAGCAACATATTTGTAGTCACACTTTGCCTATTGTAAACGGCAACGCAACAGGCACTTAAAAGAACTTCTGCAACTCACTTATTCACATTATTGGATGAAATATTTACCAGAGATCTTCACGCGTGGACTTTATCATTTAGTCTTAACTTTTCCAATCAGCACACTTTGGATAATGTATCAACAGGCTGTGCTTACCTCCTATTTAATGGGCCCATTCCAACTCGGTCGATCTGCCGGATGCTGTCCGTCCACGTGACCACCACTTGAGTCTGGATTCCTCCGTCAAACCTCCTCAACCACACCACATCCGGAGTCACATGCTAATAAAAGTTGAGTTGTTCCATGTCAACCTCCTTTGAACGAGTTATGCTCGTTCAATAGCTTCTAGATTAACATGTTACCAATAAAAACCCTAATGTCTAATAATGTATTTTCCACACTTGGCAAAATCAAATCTAAATGTGTACAAGGTAGTGTAGTCCTAGTGCTGATCTCGAGCCTGAATTGTGAGGGTGTATCACGAAGGGCATCTAGTGTAAAAACTGTACCAAATCAAACATGTGGATCCATCTGTGTGGGGACCCCATGGAAAAAAGGGAGCAGCTGAAAGTTCTTAACAACCTTATTTCAAAAAGTCACAAATCGAGTGCAAAATATCCTTAGTTAGACAATATTATGTCAAGGTGCATGTTGCAATTGGAACTATGGATAGTAAGACTAATAAGACTGTGCACAAATAAACTGTAAATATCAGACACAGAAATTGAAAAAAGAACAAATTTTACCATAAATGTGTGTCGTCTTTAACCCTTGTATGGTGTTCGGGTCTGTGAGACCCGTTTTCAGTTTTTCTCAAAAGAAAAATTAAACAATTAATTATTTTTTCAACCTGAAATTCATTGGCTTTGGCTTATTTTCTGTGAAGAACATAAATCTGAACTAATTTTCAATGACCTCATACTGTACCTCCCCCCACGCATTTACATTACATACAAGGTGTTCGGATCCACTGGACCCAGGCCTAATAAAAGTGTTGAAAGTGCAGGTCCTGTGTTCCCACACTCTGTCTTCCTCCTTTCTGGTGCTGCTGATGGTGTTTTCTTCCCCTCCTGCTCCCGCACAAAGTTGCAACATTGTTGAAAATTCAACTATCAACACCGTCTGCTCTTACATTCCCACACATTTTACCCTCTTTCTTGAGGGATCCAAATTTTCTCATCCCCTGTCCCACCTGCAAATTAGGGGCATAATACTATAAATAAGACTTTGCCAGTGTGGTTCTTTATCACAACTGATCAAGATGGCAAAAGATTATCTGCTGCGAGGGCCATCCAATTGATTTTGGAAGAGAGAGTGGCTTCGGATGATGATGCTGACAAAGAGGTTTCAGAATATTTCACATTTCTGAAAATTTAGAGTCTGACAGTGACTTTGAAGAAGAGGATGAGGTTGAGCACCATTTAGTAACAAAACGAAGACGAGCACCCCATCTGCAGCCAGCTCCAGGACCAGAACAAGCCCACCAGACAGCAAGTGAAGAAATATGGATGTCAATAACTGGTGAAATTGAATGGTCTTCTTGCCCAAGAAATGAGCCACCCTGCAGAGCTGTTACTGTGATAAGCCAGGGCCAACACGGCTGACAGTTACTCATGTGCAGGACATCAAGTCTTCATTTGAGCTTTTCATCCCAGATTACATCCAGAAAATTATTCTGGATTGCAGTAATCTAGAAGGAAGGTGTGTTTTTGGAGAGAGGTGGAAGGAGATGGACCAAATTCATCTAAGAACACCAAAGGCCTACTTTGGGGTTCTTATCCTCGCAGGAGTTTTCAGGTCCAAAGGGGAATCCACAGAATCCTGTGGGATGCAGAAACCGGCAAGAACCTTTCCGTGCATCAATGTCTCTGGAAAACTTCCACAAAATTTCCAGGATTATCCGTTTTGATAGCCGAGACGACAGACCAGCTCGACGGCAGAGAGACAAGCTAGCTGCCATCAGGACAGTGTGGGATAAGTGTGTGCACCACCTACCCCTGTTTTACAACCCTGGGCCTAATGTCACCATTGATGAGCAGCTGATCCCATTTAGTTGTGAAACATATTGCTTCACGTGTAAATGTGTTGTCTTTCCACTCACTCCACTTGATTATAACTGATTTATGTTTTTATAACATTTTATAAAAAACAAAAAACAAAAAAAAAAAAAACGAGAAGCACATTAATTCATAAATGTGATCTAACAAAGGTAAAGGGAAAAAATTAACCATGTTTGCTGTTCATATGGCTTGTAATTGGGATGAAGTAAACATCTGTTGAGTAATTTAACATAAAATTGTTTGATAGTGTTAATTTGGAAAGCCAAAACTCTAGCGGGTCCACCAGACCCATGAACACTGGCTGAGTAACAAAAATATGAACACCACACAAGGGTTAAATGGACTTACAGTATACAGAGCTTTTCTTTTAGACTCTAGTAGAGCACTCAAAGAACGTTAGACTGCAAGCCTCACACATGCACGCACACAGCATTTTCATTCTTTTAAGCCAAGGTTGTCCAACGTTGACACACTCATGTGCTGATGGATGCATCGGGATAATTTGAGGTTCAGTAATTTACTCAAAGTTGCAATTGTATTGCATATCTTCATTATGAGCATGTGAAGGGAGGTAGGAACACTTGTTTACTTATTGTTGTTTGTTTAATGTGCTGAAGTTGTAGAATTTTGCTTATTATAGAGTTATAAAAACACAGCATTTGCCTCTGACACACTGTGTCCTACTATCCAGCTATGCACGTTTCTTCTTTGTCAGTATTGCTGGCCAGAATGCACTTTCTCTCTCGGTTAGGAGAACGTTGTTTCGCCTTATTTTCCCCTTCACTGCACACTGCCTCTGTACGCTATAATAACCAGCTCTATTTTAATTTAGTTGCTATCCAACCCACTGAAGACCCCTACCATGATTTCGTAGTGTTTCTCTTTCCCATCAATCCTGCTGTTCACTATCTGTATGTCATTGTTTGCTCAGTCCACTTTTGCATTTATCATTTCTTTTTTTTCAGTCATATATAAACATATACACATTTTTTTCTGTTACTGCCTGCTTACCTAAAGTTTACTTACATTTTTATCAAATAAAACTTTCACTATTTCATACTCTCACTACTTTTGAAACCCCTGCTGATTTCACAGAAATACACAGTTTTATTGTGAGAGTCAAAATCAATCAAGACTTGTTTTCATTCTAGTCTCCATGAGTCTAATGAAATTTTAAAATGATGGGTAATCAAGATGGAACACAATGAAGCCATAAGCGAATCAATTTTATAAAAACATAATTAAAGGTCACTCTAAACTGCAGATTAAAAGAGAACAAATTAGTCAAGTGATTAATTGACAAGATGATAAAGAGCAGAATTGTCCAAATGCCCCTTAAATGCTAGTGGCTGAATGCCAAAAGCATGACATTCTTTGAATTATGAACTTCTTGCCTTAGTTGTCAATTACAGAAAAGTGTAAACTTGCCAGATTGTGAACAGTGTTTCATTGTGTTTCATTTCACAGCAGTTAAGGGTCAGCAACCTGCTATTAAAAGAACATTTTTAAGCAATTCTTGACATAAAATGCATAGATTCAGAAAACATATTAAAACTATATAATGCCTGCTTATAATTTTTACAGTAAGGTCCATAAATTTTCCTTTGACAGTAAGACAGGAGTTTTGCCTTTGTTGACCATCCCAATGGATTTTAAATCAAATAATCAAGATGAGACAAAGTACAGACTTTCCACTTTAAGGGGTTTAACAAAAGTATTCCATATCTGTTAGAAATAAGCCATTTTATACATAGTGCCAGAGGCCCAGAGCTTGAAAACGTTGGACAAACTAACATTGTTTTAGGTGGAAATCAGGAAACTGACTTGGCCTGTGAAGAATATTCCATTTCTTTGACTTGTGAAACTCTTGTTTTCCCAGTATGTAAAGTACTGTCCCATCAGTTTTGCATCATTTGGCTGAATGTGAGCAGTGAATACAACCCAGCACACTTCAGAATTCATCCTGCCACCAATAAAAAGTAGTGACCAGGTTCTAACGGCATGCTGTGCCATATCATTGGTTTAATCATGTTTGATAGATGATGTTATATACTCTGGATCATGATCTGTTCTTTTCCTTCTCTGTATTTTTCTTTTTCGTTCATTCTTATACAGGTTAATCTTAGATCCATGTGTTTTCTAGAACTAGTCAGGCTCTTTTAGATGTTTTGGGTAAAGTATAGTCTGGCCTTCTTGTTATTAAGTGTAACCAGAGGTTTGCACCTTGTTGGAAACCCTTTGCATAAAGGTATCTCTTGTGGTACACCAGTGCATCCTTTCTTTTCAAGAATGTACCTGACTGTTAATTTGGTCACTCCCTAAGCTTTTGATATATTTCTGAGAGGTTAACCCTATAATGCCCTTTGTATCATATTTGATACAAAAAATATATAATAAAAATATATCAAACACAACACGATATAGCAAAAAAAAAAAAGTGGATTTTGTTATAAGGGTTAATAAACATCTCAGTTCCAAAAAATTAGAATTTTCTGGCTATTTTCTGATGGGTTAGGTCTTACAGGGTTAAGTTTGGTTTTCCAGTCTAATAGATTCTTTCACTTGCATCTCATATTAAGGGTTCCAGTAAGCAGATGCCAAATTCATGCTTAACTACTTAACTTGGTATTCCCTGATATTATTGTTGGATTTTACTTATATAGAGAGGCCCTGATGTTGGTAACCTTATTCAGTAGTTTCTAACATGGTTATTGTTGTTAAATAATCTTTTTGTATTTAACCCCTAGTCTGTACTTTGTAGGTTTATTGCTGAAACCTAACCAAGCAGGAAAAAGTCTTAAATGTTGTGCGTCAGAAATCTCTCTAACATTTAATTTGCTTGTTTCTTTTATACATTTAAACATGTCAGGATTCTGCAGAGCATGAATTTTCTCTTACATCTTTCTTTCTGAATATCCATCTGATACTTATACCCTATACAGGGAGTGCAGAATTATTAGGCAAATGAGTATTTTGTCCACATCATCCTCTTCATGCATGTTGTCTTACTCCAAGCTGTATAGGCTCGAAAGCCTACCACCAATTAAGCATCTTAGGTGATGTGCATCTCTGTAATGAGAAGGGGTGTGGTCTAATGACATCAACACCCTATATCAGGTGTGCATAATTATTAGGCAACGTCCTTTCCTTTGGCAAAATGGGTCAAAAGAAGGACTTGACAGGCTCAGAAAAGTCAAAAATAGTGAGATATCTTGCAGAGGGATGCAGCAGTCTCAAAATTGCAAAGCTTCTGAAGCGTGATCATCGAACAATCAAGCGTTTCATTCAAAATAGTCAACAGGGTCGCAAGAAGCGTGTGGAAAAACCAAGACGCAAAATAACTGCCCATGAACTCAGAAAAGTCAAGTGTGCAGCTGCCAAGATGCCACTTGCCACCAGTTTGGCCATATTTCAGAGCTGCAACATCACTGGAGTGCCCAAAAGCACAAGGTGTGCAATACTCAGAGACATGGCCAAGGTAAGAAAGGCTGAAAGACGACCACCACTGAATAAGACACACAAGCTGAAACGTCAAGACTGGGCCAAGAAATATCTCAAGACTGATTTTTCTAAGGTTTTATGGACTGATGAAATGAGAGTGAGTCTTGATGGACCAGATGGATGGGCCCATGGCTGGATTGGTAAAGGGCAGAGAGCTCCAGTCCGACTCAGACGCCAGCAAGGTGGAGGTGGAGTACTGATTTGGGCTGGTATCATCAAAGATGAGCTTGTGGGGCCTTTTTGGGTTGAGGATGGAGTCAAGCTCAACTCCCAGTCCTACTGCCAGTTTCTGGAAGACACCTTCAAGCAGTGGTACAGGAAGAAGTCTGCATCCTTCAAGAAAAACATGATTTCCATGCAGGACAATGCTCCATCACACGTGTCCAAGTACTCCACAGCGTGGCTGGCAAGAAAGGGTATAAAAGAAGAAAAACTAATGACATGGCCACCTTGTTCACCTGATCTGAACCCCATTGAGAACCTGTGGTCCATCATCAAATGTGAGATTTACAAGGAGGGAAAACAGTACACCTCTCTGAACAGTGTCTGGGAGGCTGTGGTTGCTGCTGCACCCAATGTTGATGGTGAACAGATCAAAACACTGACAGAATCCATGGATGGCAGGCTTTTGAGTGTCCTTGCAAAGAAAGGTGGCTATATTGGTCGCTGATTTGTTTTTGTTTTGTTTTTGAATGTCAGAAATGTATATTTGTGAATGTGGAGATGTTATATTGGTTTCACTGGTAAAAATAAATAATTGAAATGGGTATATATTTGTTTTTTGTTAAGTTGCCTAATAATTATGCACAGCAATAGTCACCTGCACACACAGATATCCCCCTAAAATAGCTAAAACTAAAAACAAACTAAAAACTACTTCCACAAACATTCAGCTTTGATATTAATGAGTTTTTTGGGTTCATTGAGAACATGGTTGTTGTTCAATAATAAAAATATTTCCTCAAAAATACAACTTGCCTAATAATTCTGCACTCCCTGTACAGCTAAAATTTTAGCCCTGATAACTATATCAATATAAGATCATACTTTGAGAGAACAATGTCATTCCTATCTTTTAGTGTTAGATAAAGGTGAAGATGAAAACACTTGACTTTTTTTTTCAAGGACAGGTGGAAGTTTCTTTTTCATGATTGCAAGCATTTTCAGTATTTACTGAAGACAAGTATTTACCCCTAAACTCAGTTGAAACTTTAAGAGAAATGCATAAGAACTCTAGCCTCAGAACAGTCTTATGGCGTCCAGCGTCCAGTGCTATTAATGAATAAAGATAGCTAAGGTTAGTATAGGTTCATCCATTGATGGTTACAGGAAAAATACCTGTGATTTTGCTGGTTTTATATGAACACTTTCATATCCTAGTTGCAATATTCTGTTTTCTTTCAAGCAGCACAGTCATTTTGTGGAAAGCCCCACAGCACAGCAGCAAGCATTCAGATGATCTCATATTGATTACACAGCTTTATTGCGTTACTGGTACTAAGCATTATGCACAGTGGAATGCTTGCAATTTCCCGTTTTGCAATTTGCACCTACCTTTGTGTATTTTTATGAATGCGTGTATGCACCCATTAAACTGGGATGATACTAACAGAGAAGTTGCTGGGAGATGCAGAACACATCCATAAAGCAAACCCAAGTCTCATTAGGGTGACAGCACAGAGACAACATTACTCACGCCTTGCTCAACCTCTGTCTATCTTTCTTCCACCGTCTTCAGTCTCATTTCCTTCTTTATCCTCAGTTTCAATCGGCTTTTCTTTACGCGTCCTTCCTGTCACATGCCATCCTCAGTCTTTTCTTTTTATCTCACCTGCTCACTTCCTGTCTGTCACTGTGTTTGACTCTCCTCATCTTCTTTTAATCACATTTTCCCTTCATGTAACATGTAATTTCTACCCCCCCCCCCCACGCACACACACACTCTCTTTTCTTTTCCTCTACATTTCTTGAGCACATTTCTTTCCGATGTTTTTTCTACACCTACTTATCATAGTTATTTACATCACTTGTCTAATTTTAGCTGGCTTTGTCTTACACTCTAGCTCTCTGTCCTCATCCTCTGTTCATCACTGCTGTAGCCAGAGCTTTGTGGATGACGTAATCTTTCTCACGACTACTCCTTCTGTTAATCTATCCATCCTTCGCTTTTTCTTGTGTGTCTCCCTCCCTGTTCCCTCAACCCTTCTTGTGTTTCCTCTGCTTACTGTGACCACTTTTCTCATTTCCTCTTGTCTTTTCATCCCCCTCGCTTTGATTCAGCTCCATCTTGTTCTTCAGCTGGATCTCCTTCACTGTTCCCTTTTGTCTTTCATATGATACTGTACTCACACTTTCCGCTTCCTCTTTACCTCTTTCTTCATGTTGCTTTATTTTCTCCTTCTCTATGTAAGTAATCCGTAAATGTGAAGTCAGTAATTTTCTGAGGTTATTTAATTTAGAAAAAATATTGTGTAATCATAAATATACATAGATTAGTGTGTAATTATGTCAAAAAATGCATTCTCATGAACTTTTAATTAATCCATGAAAAATAAACATGTGGTTTGCATCTTGTGGACATCTCACCTCTGACTAATTGCATTTTATGTAGGAGGCTTGAAACTGAGCACATATGTAGCATGCCAAAGGCAGAGGAGAAAAGAAGTCATAAGGAAGGAGGTGAAAGAGTCCTCTTCACCAAAGTAGCTGAAATGTGAAGGAAAGAGTCATTGCCATCGAGATCTTAATAAAATGACATATTCTTCCTCCTCATCTGAAGCCTCGTCTCCTGAACAATCAGTCAGGGCTCTAAGACATGAAAACAAGCATAAATAGTCTTATTTATTCCAGATATTGTCACAAATGCTTATTGTCAGCAAATTATCTATTTGCTCACCTACCTCAGATACATCACATATGTACAATTTCCAATTTTCCTCTCCTCGTCCTTGTTTTTGTGACCTTCATCTATACATCTTCATTTATTCCTCCTGTCTGAAACTCCAGGTTTGTAACGGCTCCTTTGCTATCGAAATCTGACGTCATTTGGCATGTTCTTATACCCCAACACAAGAGAGGTTACTCACAGTGTAATACGATGATGTGCTGACTGCAGTAATCCAGCAGAGGAAAAGATATGTTAATATGGTTATGGCGAGCTGTCAACTTCAATCCAGTGCCATGGACAATGAGCCCATCATTGTTTGGTGAATGCTGTCGTTGCAGTTTGTTCAGGCTAATGCAGCCCTGGGCTTTTAATGCTCACAAGTACACACTGGGCTTGATGGATAAGATTATGTGGGATTGTCCTTATTGTTTTCACTGTCAATCATGGCTACATTGTAGCTTGCCATCACCAGTGTGTGAATGTGTGTGTGAATGGGTGGATGACAGGTTGTGTAAAGCGCTTTGGGGTCCTTAGGGACTAGAAAAGCGCTATACAAATACAGGCCATTTACCATTTTTTACCATTTTGCCATAGATTCACTGACAGACAACATGTTTTGTTTTTATGGGTAGATGGAAGCATTTCCATCTACCCATAAAAACCTAAATTTGTTTTTTTTATACTTCAATATTGATGAATGAGAAGGCACTTGGCAGTGGTAGGGAGGAAGAGGACCTCAAGGAAAGTACTCTGACAGAGTCAGGCTCAGGAATGGCCGCCAACTTCCTCAACCAGCTGTACTTGAGACACAAACTCTGTGAGAGAGCAGACACAATCTAATGATATAAAATAACTGAACAGAAATACATGGGGAGTGCAGCCATGCTCACTGCATACCTGTACTATAGCAGCAGACCTAAGGGTTGCTTAAGGTCGACTGAAACACGATACTGTGCTTTGACGTCTTCTTCACTCTCCCATTTTCCTCTCCATGTGCTTATACACCACTTTGCACTTAATCATTAGCTATTTTTAATCTGTAGCTCAACTTGTCTTTTCCATCCCCTTAGTCTAAACAGTCATGGCAGATGTCTTGCCCTCCCCAGGCCTGGTTCTGCTTAAGGTTTCTTCCTGTCAAATGGACTTTTACTGTCCCACTGTTACCAAGTGCTTGCATAGGTGGGTCATCTGGTTGTTGGGGTTTTCTCTTCTTGTATGATCTTTACTTTATAGTATATAGCACCTTGAGGTGGCTTGAGCTGTGATTTGGTGCTACATAAATACAATTAGAAGTAAAGCAAAGTGCTTCATTGAGCTAATATGGTGGTATGAGGTCTCTAAGGTGGGAGGGGACTAGTTTATCAGCATCATTCAGAGACAGGAAAGCAGTGATGAGAAGTTGGCAGGGTTAACACACTTTATTTTAGCTTCCTGTGACCCTCCTAATTTGTGAAGTTTTGTGGTTTACCAGTGCAGCAGTCATGGAACACAATAAGGCAGTGTCAGAACAGGCCTGAAAGTTCTACCTTTTGGCCTAAACTTGGCCCAAATGTCTAACAACTCAAACCCTCACCAGAATTAGTCAAGCTCCTATTCAGTCTAAATTACAGTCATGTAATCCAAGTTGTTTATGGCCAATCCACATTAGAATTTCAGGCCAAACAATTTGCAGAGACAATGTTCCATAAAAAGTTTTTACTCATCAATAGTTTCCTGTCCTCTGAAGAAAGCGGCATTCTGTGATCCAATGCATGTGTCAGCAAAATCTTTTATCTCAAAGGATTCTGAGGTAGGTCACTTGGCGGACATCCTACCATGAAGTGATTGATGTCTCTTGAAAGAGAAAGATCTGTATGCTTCTGTCTCAAAGGGAATCACCTTTCACGTTTTGAGTATATCAACAAAGAAGCCTTTTAGGCTTATCATGCAACTCTATGTCAGGTGATTGTGCATTGGGACAGTGCTGCTGACTCAACTGATGAATAAATCAACATGGAAGGAATCTTCAAACTTAAAACTGCTGTGTCAGCTGGTTATTTTTGCTTTTTTGAAGTCACACTCTGCATGTCAGTAGTGTAGTGATGTAGAACCTGTGATTAAGGTCTAAATTAAAGATAAAAAGGTATCAGTGCAGTATTAGGTATATATGGAAAGTTATAGTCAGATAAATAGTTGACTGTGTGTCGCCCACCAAAATAAAAGCATGTAAATGAATATCAGTAATGCCGTGTGTTAGAGTTCCTGATTAGCTGAACCTGAAATGACAGCAGAGTTTCCCCTAAAGGTTAAAATGCTTTTCAGTAATGTTTTATTTTACTACAGAGTTCTTGGGGCCAAGGTAAAGGAAGGACATACAGTAAGTAGGCCATGTTATTAGGTGTTCCAGATATTCTTGGCAGCACCTTAAGTACACAACTATCTCTATGTACGTGTGGGCCTCTCTGTAGAACGTATGGTCTGATCTATTACGTGAGATCTAAAGTTTCAACAGGTATATGGTCTATAGGCAGACCATGTAAATTTCCAAATGATTCATCCATGTATAGAAAGTACCAGCACTAGATTAATATCCCAGTAGATGTACATCAAACATTCTTTTATAGCAATGCTGTACTGGCCCAATGTTGTCAGTAATAGGAATCCTTTAGCCTGAGGTTCATTCTGTGCCTCTTAGTATAGGGCCTTAAGACTTTGTCCATATAACTTATGACAGTCATTTGCTGTAGTGCAGGAGTTGGCTGTTTCTGGGGTGTTAAAATATGGCTCTTGGTTCTGCACTGCTTGGTGTAGATTTCATGCAGGTTGGGTAATGTGCCTTTGGTGATGTATGTGGCTCTAAATAACGCAAATGTAAAAAGTCCTTTGGAAAGGGGTCATAATCCTGAAAAGCCCAAGGTAAAGTATAGAAGTAGTATTTCATTTGGGGTTTTTTGGGTTTTTTCAAGTGAAATATGTAATTTCACTTGCTATTGTTAACAGTGTTGTTAGCCTTACTTGCTATCACACTGGAAGCTGGTAATGCAAAAGCCACCAGGCATCACCCCAATTATGATGTCTAATTTTCTACTTACACCATTGTGATTAAAATGGTTTAATACAATTACATTTCTACAGATACCACTAGTAATTGTAGAAATGGACGAATGTGCTGTACATCAGCCTGACGATACTCTAATCAGTCAGGCTTAAGAAATATTTAAAACTTTAATATTTTTGAAACCCTGCCATTACATACTTAGTAGCGCTAGGACTTGCAGGTGAATGGTTACAGCAGGTATGTTATGAACGCAGTGTGACTAAAAGCTACTCAATTATCAAAAAAGTCCTCCGTTTACTTTCCTAAACCCTCTTCTTGTATCTAATTGGGCCTGCTTTAATCCACACCTCAATCTGCTTGTTAGTCACTCAATCTGGATCCAGAAACTCATCCGCACAATCGTTCTCTTCTTCCTTAACTCTAGGTTATCTCGCTTCACTGATTCAACTTTGATCATGGTGGTGAATAAATTGCACCTCTCTGTGTGCCTAAAGCAATGTTTAATGGCCCTGAAATGCTGCTGCTGGCACAGAAAACTTTGCAGTGCCTCCTATTGCTTTTGCTAACAATGCATGGCTGCATTGAAACACTTCTGCAGGCGAAGACTAGACAGAGATCACAGGGGATCATTTAATATGCCTTAACAAATAACAGTGTGAGTCTCACAGATTTCCTTCTCCCCGGTGCAGATACAATCCTGAAGAAAGCCTTTACACTGATGACTTAGCGTGTAGAAGAGTCCGCTCTCTCCACTTTCCAGCTTGATGCTGTGGTTTTTTTGTATTTTTTCAGGACATTTTTCAGGTCCCTGACTCATGGCGTGGCGACCTGTCTGTCTTTTGAGGAAAAAACTAAAATCCCCATTGTGTATACTGGTAAATTTTGGTATAGAGATATGGTTTAAAAATAGGTGAATAAGTGTCTTTTTGTACAGCCTGATTTGGTGGGGAGGTGTGGGAAGATCGGGCGCCCACCTTCCGGCTCTCCTCTCTGCTCTCTCCTATCATGTCCCTTTTGTCTTACTTCTCTCTATCACCTTTTCTATCCCTTTGAAGAAGTGAGGCTCTATAAATATTGAAGAGGTAAGTATTATTTCTTAGTTGCAGTGAATAGATACAAGAAAATAAACTGTAGAAAACTAAACAGAAGAAAGAAGAAGAGAAATAACAGTTTAACATATACCAGTGACACACTCTGGGGCCTGATCAACCCTGGCAAAGCCTCCTTGGATGAGGGTGTCTAGTGATAATGGCCGAAAAACCCGATGAATGCAAGGTCCACTACTGACGATGTGTCCCAAACTGGTAAAGTTTCTGGGCTGCCTTTCCCTCAAGATTTTCTCAGTTTAAAGCAATGCATTATCAGGGATTGCAACATCTAATCCTTTTACTGAATAAGTAATTGGTTGTTTGCATTGATCTGTATTTTGAAGGGATGGAAACACAACTGTGCATGTTTGCTGTTTGATTGTGAGATAAATGGCCAATTAAATCATTCCCGGGGGCGAAATTTGAAAATGAGACACTCCAATAGAGGTTTAGATCTTTGGCTTGAATGAATCTGTTTTAATCTTAGCAACATTGATATTATTGGATGACTGGTCAATTACTGTTTAACACCCTGATAGAATGTATTTAGTGGTTACAATTGAATAATTTTGGCAAATTGAGATGATAAGAAGGACAGCATAACGTAGTTAAATTTAAATCTACAAGAAATAGATATTTATTTATTGCATTTTGCAAGTATCATTACATTCAAAAAAGGTCGACTTTTTACTTTTTTACCCAGGTCACCATGTGTTTGTGTGCCACATCAAAACTCAAGTCATGATTATCACCCATCTCCATCTGTTGCTTCCCTTTCCAGATATTTGTTTTAAGAATATGGTTGAAATGATCTTGAAAGTGAAAATGCAGCTTGACTAATTTGTTGACTCTTGACTAAAATGACTTGATAAAACTTTCCAGTAGAGACTCTTCTACACAGACAATATTTTAATAAGTGTTCCTGTTGTAGAGAGCTGTGTAGTTCCATGTGTTTGACTAAAAGGAGAAAAATTACAGGGCCTTTTTTTGAATTTCAAGTGTTTTGAGTGGTCAGCATGGTGGCATGGTGGTTAGCATTGTTGTCTCACAGTAAGAAAATCTTGAGTTCAATTCATTAAGAAGTAAAAGTGTATTGTACAGCTCGCCAACGCCCTTTGATATGATATATTACTCTACATGGGTTCTTAAAATTGTTTTTTAAGGTTTTCTTTGACTTGGGGTATAAACAATGATCAATCAATCAATCAATCAATCTTTATTTATAAAGCACTTTTAATACAGAGAAAATGTAGCACAAAGTGCTTTACATAGTTAAAAGCAGCCCACCCCACCCTCCAACTCACTCCCCACACTCTCAATACACATATATCCCCCCACCCACACACACATACACACACGCGCACACTTAAAGAGTAAAAATTGGGCTGGGCTCGCATGAGCCAAGTGAGGAAACACTATAACAGGGAGCCGTCTGCACCGGGAGCCGGTCACAGACCGCAGCCTCCAGGCTGGGCACACAGCAGGAGGGAGGCAAAGGAGCCCCCCAGCCAGGCTGAGAGGACCCCAGAGACCCAGCAGCCACGGTCAATAACAGCCCCGGTGCAGAGAGCGCCCTCCGAGGAAACACTGGAGATATGACGCAATACAATACAAAAATGATGGTCAAGGCTAAATGCTTAGCCAACCTAAGTACTCATGTCCCACAATGCCTTGTGTATTGTTGTGAGGTTTGAAGACAATCCATAAAGATAATGCATAATATACCTTTTTACTTATTTTCACACTTGGTGTGACATTGACCTGCATTGGTATCTGTGATGATCTGTTTCTGACTGAGAACCTTCACAGACATGTTTCTTTAAGCAGTCTTCAGGAATAGTTCTCCATGATTCTTGAAGAACATTCAAACCTCTTTTGAATGTTTGCTACAGTTTGCTCTGTTCTCTGTCAAGATGATCCCATGGTGCTTTAATAATGCTTAGGTCCTGAGAGCATGCTTTTAAGTCCAGCTCTGCTTTTACTGCAATGACACTGTGTCTGGGATCATCGTCTTGCTGGAAAAGGAAGCATCTTAAATGGGGGATCAATTTTGATCCCCAACACCACTGGCTACAAGTCCTTTGACCTCCTTGAATGTAATGTAAAGTGCAGTTCTTGTGTAATCTAGCATGTAGCAGTAATTCCTACCTTCTTTTGCTTAATAATGCCTTCTTGACATCTATTTTTTCCACAGAAACTATTTCTAATGACAGTAGATGGATTGCCTGAAGGGCTAGGTGCATCTCTCAGCAGGTAACAGGTTTTCTTTTTTTTTCTTTTTTTGCCCGTCCTGTTTGGCTCTTTTGCCAAGGTGAAGAAAGATGCCCAACGGATTTACTTTACCAAGTGGACCATCCCAGCCTTAACGTAATGGTCTATTTGATTCACCTTTTATTGTTTATTTTATTTTATTTTCACTTGCTAAATACGGGACAGACTTGACTGGGGAAAAGAAAGGAGAGAAAGAAAGAGGGAAAGAGAAACAGTGGGGAAGAGGAACAGTGATAAAGGGCAAAAACCAAAAGCCAACAAAATAAGCAGACAAAAATACATATATCAATCACCTGGATCACCTGTTGAGAAAGAAAAAAGAGAAAACAAGCAGAAGAAAAAAAAGAGTGCAATATAATAAACAACATCATGATGATCTATGTGAATATAACAGTAAATACTAAATATTAAACATTATTGTGCAGCACGTAAGATCGACAGCGCACAGTGTGCTTTGAGGTAGGAGCCAAAAAGGGTGTAGTGTGTGAGCACCTGTGAGTGTAGATCTGTGAGCATGAACGCGCTTGTTTTCAAAAGGTTCCTTCATGTAAGGATCAGCTAGAGGGTGTGGAGGGCCACAGCACCGTCCTCCAGGGCATGAAGCAGGTATGGAGGAGATCCAGGCTCCACACATCCAGAGGCCCTCAGAGCACAAGAGACCAAGGAAGACCAACAGAGGGGCAACCGCGCCACTGTCCCAGAAAGAGCTGAGGAGAGCCCCAGATGAGGGCTCACTCAGCAGCCGCGAAGCAGAAGCCAGGGGGGGTTGCAGTGACGTGCCCGTGAGCTGTTGCAGTGACGTGCCCGTGAGCTCCGCCGGCAGCCAGCTGTGCCTGAGTGACCGAGCCCCAGGCCGAGAGGTCGAAGGCACCCCGCCCCTGAAGTGGCCCGAGCGAGCCCCAGGCTCCAGGCCCCGACAAGCAGCCACCAGGAGTGTGCCAGTGTGTACCTGGACACCCATCCCCAGACACAAAGACCCACCAACGCACCAATGTCTGAGGGCGTCTGCCACTGGCAGGGGAAGTGGTGGGGGGAGATAGGCCTCCATACCATGGAGGGCCTGAGATGTCCCCAGAGAGGTGGCGTCTGATACCCAACCTGACATATGGACACAGACATACAGGCACACACAGATACAAACATCCATAGAGAGACACTGTACACACAATCACACTCCCCAAGCGTACTCTAAGCCCCAGGTCTAGGTACCCTTGCCCTGGAGGGGTAAACTGCACCCAGATCCAGGTAGTGTTACTCTTTTCCCTGGGGTGGAGAGAAGCAGACTGCCCCGACTCCGCAGCAGGGAGGCCCCACATTCCAGACCCCAATCGGACAGCCAACTCCTCCTACCAGCCCCCCACTCCAACAGGCAGCAGAGAACGGGGGGTGTGTGAAGACTCCAAACCTCCCTCCGCCCGCTCGGTAACAGGTTTTCTTAAGGGCATGACTTTCAGATACTCTTCATTTGCCCTTTTTCTATGACCCGCTGTATACCATACCAAGGTATGCCAGGATTCTGGTGAACAGCTCTTTGGAAATCAACTTGTTGGTGCAAAAATACTTTTTGGGGGCATTTTTTGGAGCTAGAAATGGGAAAAGGGATGTGTTTTTGTTTCTAGTTGCTACTACCAGCTACTAGTACCTATTACTTGCATTAGGAATCATGTGTCAGTGTTAAACACAGTGTCGGACAGGGTCGTCTGCAGTACGGGGGCCCCACAGGGAACGGTTCTGGCTCCGTTCCTCTTCACCATCTACACTGCAGACTTCTCCCACAATTCCACCCAGTGCTTCCTGCAGAAGTTCTCTGATGACTCTGCAATAGTCGGCCTCATCACTGATGGGGACGACAAGGAGTACAGAGGTCTGACCCAAGACTTTGTGGACTGGTGCCAGCTGAACTACCTCCAGATCAACGCCAGTAAAACCAAGGAACTGGTGGTAGACTTCCGCAGGCACAAGCATTCTCCACTGCAACCACTGAACATCCAAGGTATGGACATTGAGGCTGTGGACAGCTACAGGTACCTTGGTGTTCATCTGAACAATAGACTGGACTGGACTCATAACTCAGACGCCCTCTACAGGAAAGGGCAGAGCAGGCTGTACCTGCTGCGGAGACTCAGGTCGTTTGGAGTGGAGGGCCCACTCCTGAAGACCTTCTATGACTCTGTTGTGGCTTCTGCTATCTTTTATGGTGTGGTCTGCTGGGGCGGCAGCATCTCTGCTGGGGACAGGAAGAGACTGAACAGGGTGATCCGAAGGGCCAGCTCTGTTCTAGGATGCCCTCTGGACCCAGTGGAGGTGGTGAGTGACAGGAGAACGGCGGCTAAGCTGTCATCCCTGATGGACAACATCTCCCACCCCATGCAGCAGACTGTGACAGCACTGAGAAGCTCCTTCAGTGGGAGACTGCGGCACCCACGGTGTGGGACGGAGAGATTTTGCAGGTCTTTCCTCCCCACTGCTGTCAGACTCCATAATAAAGACTTTAACTGATCAAGCACACACATCCATACATATGCAATAATACTAAGTGCAATAATCCTTTCTGTCATCGTTGTATTTTTACTCAGTTGTATATAGTATTAGTATTCTATTTTTATCTTATTGTATATTTATTTTATTTTATTCTACTGTATATAGTATTTTATTTTATTCTATTCTGTACAGTTGTGTACTGTATTTATTCTTATTGTATTCTAATTTTTGCTTCATAACTTTTGCACTGTCCACTCCTGCTGTGACAAAACAAATTTCCCACGTGTGGGACTAATAAAGGTTATCTTATCTTATCTTATCTTATCTTATCTTATCTTATCTTAAACCACTAATACATGTATCATGCATTTAACCATACAATCTTATTTTGAAGCTTGCTTATTTATGCAGGAAAATATTTATCAGTTAAAAGATGTCAGCTGTATTTTTGGATAGTGTATATGTATAAATGTTTGTGAATGAGTCGGACCCACACTGTGTTTAGTAATTGTTTGGTAGCTAGTTTATGGCACACACAATGCTTCCAGATCAGCGCCTCTGTGTTTTCTGTGGCGAGCTGTCCAGCTGGCTCCACACTCCACTCGCCCACTGTCGGTCCCCGGTGTCGCTAAAGAAGGAACAGAGTTCATCAGTCTAATTCCCTCCACCTGGCCCTAAGCCTCCTTGGCACTGCCCCCCGAGCCCGCTCCACCACCCCTCCTCTGCAGCGGAGCCAAGACCACACCTCCCGGCCACAATGTTCATTCTGTCAAATTACTAATATATGTCAAGTATTCTGTGATTTATGAAGGAAAATCTAATGACAATGCTCTCAGTCTGTCACAATCATATATATACCACATATGAGTTTTTTTGCATAGCTTCTTTAAAAGCTGAATTTAAAGTGCATTGACAGACGAGCAAAATCAGGGCTCAGTCGTGGACTCATGCCACCCTCATTATTGTCTTGATTTTGTTCATCATTGCCTTATTACATCTCCCCCTGATGTGTGTAGTTAGTTCTTCTTTGTGAGGTCTTTGCCTTTCCACCTTTCTGTTCCTGTGCCTCTCTGTTTTCAGTTTGTTTCTGTAGCTCTTGGATTTTGTTTATTAGCTGGCTTTTCCTGACACATAGTGCAGCACTTTGTGTTTATTTCAAGTGAGTTTTACAAGCAATAAAAAAGTTTTTTAGCTACTAGAAACTTCTGTCTCCCTTGATACCAGCTGCTGGGTTTGTGGAAAACACAGATTTCTAACTGGAATAGATACTCACTATAGGGTAAATACCAATTCAAAGTAATATAAGATGGAAAGAGGACTACAAGAAAGTTCATAAAAGTTGTCTTGAAAAGTAATTTTGAGTAACACTCACACACACACACACACGCTGATTCTTTTCTCCTTGGGCAGCGTGTCCCCTGCGGCCCTGGATGGCAAGAGCACCGGCACGTTTTTGATTTTTTCTTGGTTCCTTGAAATACTTGATACTCCATATACCATTTTAATACCATGGTTAAATAAAAATAAGGGAATTTAGAGAAACACTTTTTAAACTTAAATAATTGTGTTTCCCAATTAAATTTACTCTATGAATGTTACACATGATAACATTTGGTGCTTAACTCCCACGTAACATGTTTTATTATTAGCCACAGCTGTTTAACTATCTTAATGATAACAGATTGCTAAGGTGGCTATCAGATAAATGCCAATAGTTAAAGAGCTAATATTAGTATGCGTGCTGGCTTGGTTAGCTATGCTAATTGTTTATGTTGACTCAATAGCTTTGTTGAAACTCTATATTTACTGACCTCAAAAAATTCCATATAAAGACCGGAGTGTCACACAAGGTACTTCACAGAGTTTGTTGTGCTGCTGTTCATCTGTTCGGCTCTTAGTGAAGGGAAGCTGTGTACTTGTCTTTTGCAGCAGTGCCGTGTGTGAAGTTGTGTGTCAGCTGGAGGACGGAAAGCTGGTACCATTTGTGTTAGTGCTGTTGCAGACGAGTAGTAATTTTTAGTATCAATTAGTATCAGAGTACAAATTTTTCAACAACCCTACTTGGTACATGCTGAGCACAGTATCTACGATATTTTATTTTTTTAAAGAAAAAAAAAAGCATTTTCAGAACTTACCACAAGTGTCGGTTCTGTTGGCAACACAATTTTTTTTTTTAAAAACTTTAGCATATTGTTAAAATCAAATTAAAATATACATGGAGCCACTGGATAGGTAGCAGAACTGGGGTGATGTTGTCTGCTAAAGCCTGTAGAAACTAGTGGAGGCGGTGTCGTAACTTTTTCATTTGTGCCAGAAAGCAGGAGGTTACAGAGAGTCAAGCCTAGAGAAAATAAGCTTGTGAATGACTTTTCCCAGGTTACCGTGTGAGAGCATTCATCTTAAATTGCTATCAGCTATTACTACACAATGGTGAAGCATCTCATATAAGCAATAAATTTAACCTTAAGCTCAACCTTGTCATTAGGCAATAAATGCCAAATCAAAATGGCTGTAAACATCTGCCCTGGTTAAGCTTTCTTCAAACCAACAAAACTATGTACAAGATCACAAGTTATACTAGGTCATCATATCCCTCCAGAAAGCAATCCTTTTAGATTTCAAAAAGTTTACATTTTGAATATTTTTTTAAAATACTTCCATAATTACTAACTATTAGCTAAATACAACAAGACTAACCGGATGATGCATATTTCAGCAGTAGAGAAAAGACAGCAACAACCTGGAAGAGATATTTTTATCCAAATATCAATGATTGCTTTGCCACAAGTGCCTCAATTCTTCATGGCATGGAGTCAACAAAGTGCCAAAATCACTGCGGGGTGGCTGTAGCTCCGGAGGTAGAGCAGGTCATCCCCTAATCACATGGTTGGTGATTCAGTTCCTGGCAGCTCTGGTCTATATGCCAAACTATCCTTGGGCAAGATACTGACCACAAATTGCTCTCTGATGCATTCATCGCTGTGTGAATGTTAAGATCAAAAACACATGAATGGGTGAATACACACACACACACACACACACACACACACACACACATATATATATATATATATATATATATATATATATATATATATATATATATTTAACCCTCCTGCCATCCTTTAAAAAACTCACACCCATCACCCTAGGGACCATTCTCAGCCACGCCATAAAAAGACCATATATCCATATTTTATTCCACTTTAAATTAGCCAACCTTGTAAAACTACTTCTCCCTGAAATATTCATGTAAAGTTTTAATTATATTTTCGTTGTTTTAACCCTTCAAATCCCAGTGTTATTACATGAGCGCCCTGTGTTATAAGCCCCAAAAACCAAAAAACGAAACTAAATATTTCCACAAAAAACCAGTTGAAGTAATATGTGATTGTCATTATAAGTAGGCCTTTAGATGGACCAAAGATTGGCACCAACATACATTTTGACCTGCCATTATTTTTTTTGCATTTTTTTTGCAATTTAAAAATTAAAACTTCAAGGCCCTGAGTCTTCATTGACATCCAAGAAAAGAAGAAAAAATAAAATCATATGATGATAATTTGGGGTTGAAAAATAGCGTTTATAATGGAAGTCAATGGGCAGAAAATGGTCCCCAGGGTGATGGGTGTGGGGATTTCTGCTGCTCAGCCATTTTAGGCTGATTTAAGGAATTCACACTGGAATATTAACATTGACAGGTAAAAACTATCCTGTGGCAAGTTTGGTTATATTCCACTGAACACAGTGGAAATGGCAGCCATTTAACACATAGCAGTGGCACAAAAAGGTCCCAAGAAGGCAGGAAGGATATATATACACTCAACAAAAATATAAACGCAACACCTTTGTTACTGCTCCCATTCCCCATGGGATGGACGTAGAGACCTAAAATTCATTCCAGATACACAATATAACCATCCCTCCCAAACAGTGGTCACAAATCAGTCCAAATGTGTGGTAGTGGGCACATCTGCCATATTGAGATAATCCATCCCACCTCACAGGTGTGCCACATCAGGATGCTGATCTGACATCATGAGTAGTGCACAGGTGTACCTCAGACTGCCCACAACAAAAGGCCACCCTGGAATGTGCAGTTTTGTCTCACAGCAAAATGCCACAGATGCCACAAGCAATGAGGGAGCGTGCAACTGGCATGCTGACAGCAGGAATGTCAACCAGATCTGTCGCCCGTGCATTGAATGTTCATTTCTCAACCATAAGCCGTCTCCACAGGCGTTTCAGAGAATATGGCAGCACATCCAACCGGCCTCACAACCGCAGACCTCGTGTAACCACACCAGCCCAGGACCTCCACATCCAGCAGGTTCACCTCCAAGATCGTCTGAGACCAGCCACCCAGACAGCTGCTGGAACAATTGGTTTGCACAACCAAACAATTTCTGCACAAACTGTCAGAAACCGTCTCAGGGACGCTCAACTGCATGCCCGTCGTCCTCATCGGGGTCTTGACCTGACTCCAGCTCGTCGCCGTAACAGACTTGTGTGGGCAAATGCTCACATTCGATGGCGTCTGGCACGTTGGAGAGGTGTGCGCTTCACGGATGAATCATGGTTCACATTGTTCAGGGCAGATGGCAGCTGAGAATGTCCCAGTTCTTGCATGGCCAGCATACTCACCGGACATGTCACCCATTGAGCATGTTCGGGATGTGCTTGACCGGCGTATACGACAGCGCGTACCAGTTCCCACGAATATCCAACAACCTCGCACAGCCATTGAAGTGGAGTGGACCAACATTCCACAGGCCACAATTGACAATCTGATAGACTCCATGCGACGATGTGTTGCACTGCATGAGGCAAATGGTGGTCACACCAGATACTGACCGGTTCTGGGTCCCCAGACCCCCAATAGAGCAAAAAACTGCACATTCCAGGGTGGCCTTTTGTTGTGGGCAGTCTGAGGTACACCTGTGCACTACTCATGATGTCAGATCAGCATCCTGATGTGGCACACCTGTGAGGTGGGATGGATTATCTCAATATAGCAGATGTGCCCACTACCACACATTTGGACTGATTTGTGACCACTGTTTGGGAGGGATGGTTATATTGTGTATCTGGAATGAATTTTAGGTCTCTACGTCCATCCCATGGGGAATGGGAGCAGTAACAAAGGTGTTGCGTTTATTTTTTTGTTGAGTGTATATATATATGTATGTGTGTATATATATATATATATATATATATATATATATATATATATATACGCACACGAGTTCCTTTCCCATGGAATCAAGATTTAAAAGATTATAGAGCTGAGGACAGTGTGTACACGTATATATAGTATGTCATTACTTGTCTGACACAGTTGCCTATTATGCTCACATAGGATAAGTACTCTTTGCAGCGGAAAGGTGGGTGGCTTGTATCAGACTGTTTGATGGACAACAAAATGAATAGAGTGGTGGATGTGATAAAGAGAGTGCGAAGGAGAAGTGAGTGGTTATTCAGTAAGGAGCCCACATACACACATTCACGCAAGGGAAGGAGAAAGTGAAGTTTTTGTAGGAAGAAAAATCAATAAGCGGGGCTATGAAAAATGAAGCTGCTTCCCAAAAAATCCTATTTCTCGTTTTTATTCCTCTTTTGAGCATGATAAAATTGCATTTTGAGCCTTTTGAAACAAGACTAGAGTATCTTTTGCACTAGAAAACGTTCATTTTTATAATAGGGAGAGAATATCTGATTAACAAAGTATAAGCTCTAGAAACACATATGTGTCACAGATCACAGTCACAGATCTAAATTACTGATGAAGGCGCCATCAAAATCCTATTTTCTGCTATATACTTTGTCATATCTGTTAAAGTATGTAAAAGCCTGTCGTGTAAAAGCAACGCTTAAGAGAACAGTCGAGTTGTACTTTACCCTGAAAACAGAAAACAAACTTAACTGGGGGTTTCTAAAGCTCCAGTCAATCTCAGTGTAATACACTAAAATGCTTACAGAAGTTATTTGTCTGGGTCCATTGACTAAATCCAAATTAGAACAGACTGAAGTAGTCATTTAAAGGACTTTGACAAGAAGCCCGTGGAACTAATTAAGGACCATGGTTTGTGTTTGAGAAAAATTATATTTTGATACTGTGCATTTCACCCCTAAGAAGCAAGCATTGGATGTTAATTATTCATCAGTGATGTTTAAGTTTTGTTGTCCAACAAATGAGAGTAGTGGTAAGATTAGAGGATTTGAGATCCAATTAAAAGGTGAGACATCGACCCCAAATCAAGTCACCAGCCAAAACTGGTAAACATAATTTAAAATTTAGGTTCTACATTTTGAATTACTTCAAATCCAAGATGTTGATTACCTAAAATTAATCTTTATTCAAATTTTCATTTAAATAAAGCTAATAAGGAAACATTTCTTTTAGGTTTCTTTGCGACTGCGCTCTCCAAAATATTACTGCACACATACAATCTGATGTACTCCTTACAGCTGACTATCAGACCTGAAGGTAACTGTGTACCTTTATTTTTTTGTTTTTTTGTTTTTTATTTTACTTAGATCATTTATATCTCCAGAGGCTGTAAAAGGTACACATGCTGGGTGCAATTTGCTGATGGGGGATCCCCCAACCCTCTGGTAATGTATCCCAGCCTCTGCTAAATAGTTTTTATCCTCTATGGTGTCATAATTGTATCTGATTCCACTCTATTAAATCAGAAAGTATCACTGTTTCAGTGTTAAAAATACTCTTTATTAAGTAAAGGAGAATCAGCGTGAAAAAAATTCCTAAAACTACTCCAGCAACATGTTAATAACTTGCCTGATCACCATCGAAATTTTTGGAAGAGGTGAGCTTTGCAGCTTCTTTCTTTTAAGTTGTTATATTGCACCTATGTGCCAGAACTGCTGTCTGTGACATCCTGCAGGTATGTATGACGTTTGTGAAGAAATACACACATAGTTTGTTGGTGTTGCAAGTGAAAGTGCAACTGCTGCGATGGGCTGATACAGAGGAGCAGTCACACCCCTAACTGAAAAGATCAACCCTAACCAGACAGACCTTTGTTCACTGTATCATTAAAAGCTAGAACTTGTGGTCCACGATGCTTTAAAAAGCATTAAATTTCACATGAGTTATATTTGCACGTTTATTTACTTCAAAGCCTGCTGGTGATATCAGTAAATGTAACAGAGTTGCCTCCTTCTCTGTCCACAGACTTTTAGATGAACATTTAGATGTACTTCTGCAGGAAAGCAGAAAAAGTCAGTCATCAAAGCAAACTGTTTTCTGAGTAAAACGATAGAAACACATATATCCCTATTGTAAAAGGGATCTTTTACATGTAAATTGTGCGTGTAAATCACTATACAGACAATTTAGAGCTTGGTCAAGTTCATAATTTATTCTGTGAATGTCACATTGACTGTAGTACAGTAATAAATACTGTAACAGGCTTCACATTATATAGCTCCACTGTAACAATCCTTAGGTAGGTGGTACGTGTCAAAGTAACATCCACAAAGATAGCATGATCCAAGGTTTCCCAGCAGAACATTGCCCGAAGCATCACACCACCTCTGCTAGCTTGCCCTTTTTCCATATTGAATCCTGGTGCCAGGTGCTCCCCGAGCAATGCACACATACCCAGTCGTGTAAAGGAAAATGTAATTCATCAGACCACTGCCTTCTATTTCTCTGTGATCCAGTTCCGATGTTCATGTGCCCATTGCTGGCCCTGTCGCCAGTGGGCCGGCATCAGCATGGCCACCCTGACTGGTTTACAGCCTAATATTCAACAAACAGCAATGCACTGTGTATTCTGAAACCTTTCTATCAGAGGCAGTGTTGCATTTTTCTGCAGTTTGAGCTATAGTAGCTCATCTGTTGGATCAGCCCACACAGCCCAGCCTTTGCTTCCCATGGGCATAAGTGAGCATAAGTTGCTGGTTCATTATTGTTCCTTCCTTGGAGTTTTGACATATACTGACCACTGCAGACCAGAAACACCCCGACAAGAGCTGCAGTGTTGGAGATGCTCTGACCCAGTCAAGCCATCACAGTTTGGTCCTTTAAAACTGGCTGAAATCCTTACACTTGACCTTTTTTTCCCACCACTAACAGTTGTCATGATGAAGAGAAAGTCAGTATTTTTAACTTCACCTACCTGATCAGTCTATTAAATAGACTCTGTTTAATGTGAGTTAATAGGTAACACTTCTACTTTTCAACCTTATTTCAAAAAGTCAGGTTTGTAATTTCCTCCTTTGTTTGAATTCATCTTTGTTCAAATTAAGCTTTTATTTTTCAATTTTCACTGCCTCATGAGTCTGCATCCTCCTTCCATGCAAACTATGACAAAATAAGTTAAAATATGTAAAGTGCACTCACTCCCAGCAGTTTGCCATTTGCCATGTTTCCACTGGGCTACAGAGATGCCAAACTGTGAGAGGGGGAAAATATTTATAGCAAAACCTTCCACATGATCTGTTTGTGCTGCCCTGCAAGCTTTGTGTATTCTTTAAAGTGCAACAATTTAGGTACTTGCTGAGAAATCTGCCATGGTTTTGACACTTTTTTTTTTAAGTCGACAACCTAGTAGAGTGTGGTAGTTTTCAAGCTGACTGTCGAGCTGTCTCAGGCAGTCTGAGTTCTCAGCTCGGGCGCTTCCTCCTTACGTCATGTTTTATGTCAACGTCACAGCAGGAAAGAATGGAGATGAGCCGGTGATATATATACACAGACATAAAGTTTTCCCCACAGTTAATTTCACATGTATGCACACATGCACGCACAGGTCAGGATTTAACGTGCTCTGACAATACTGCCAACATAAATCAGAAATGCAGAGGGCTATTAGCTGGCCAGTAGTGGTCTGACCTCATGTCAAGAGAGCTTTGGTAATGTGTGAGGGAACAGACAAAAATGAGTCTGAACAGAGCATAATTTAATAATGTGATTCAATACCAAAACAAATAGTTTTTGTCAGTTCGTTATTCACAAGGTTAAGGACGCTAGTCCTCAAAATTTCATTAGTGACGCTCGATGAATGTTAATAATACACATTTGGAGAGAGGCTGCTCAGGAAGCAGACAGCTGTGGTCGTAATGACTTCTCCAGGGTCCTCGCCTAAAGAAGTCAGTTGTCAGAGTGTGGTGAGAGATGGATGATAGAAAATTACTGCATTATTGCTGAAGTACATCTTGTGAAATGTGGCACTTGGTGTAAAACTCTGCGAAAAGAGTGCACTTGAAAATACTGAGAGAAAATTTCTCGGATGCAAAGCCAAAGAACTACTTCTTTCCTTTTCTCTTTGTCTTAGCACTGATTAGGGTGAGTCTTGGACTTCGTTCTCTAGACTATTGTTCTGTTGTTATGTTAATTTTGAGCAGGCCAGTTTTCCTTAGTGCACTAAGAATACTCGGATGTAAGTTGTAGAATCATTTGCTTGCTGTTGGTATCAAGGACATCTTTTGTTATTGCCAACTCAATCCTGGGGCTGTCCTTGCACCAGGAGCAGTTTTCTACTTCAAACAAATATTTTATTCATTAATTCATTCAGCTATTTGCCTACAGCTCACCTTTCTGGTGTTCAGGGGGCTGCAGATATAAGTAATCATAATATAGGAAGATCCCAGTGATTTTGAGGCCACCAATAGCATAGCATATAATATTAATGTACCAACAAAGAATTCCTCTGCTTGACTCTTTGGGACATTTCCAACAGAAAATAAAAGGGGCCTTATCTAAAAACTCCTGCCAGGTTCCAGCCTCTCTTAACCCTTTAAAACCGGTCAGAGCGGACACGCTCCGTTTTGCGTAACTATTTTTAAATCCCGGTAGCTCTGCAACCACGTGAGCTAGCGCAATAATTATTTTTGCATATGAAACCAGAGGAGTTGTACTTACATCTTATGCCATCAGCTTGTCCTAGGTCACAGTTTCCTTCCACATATAGTTTTGCAAAAACTGCATAAAAAGCACTTGCAGCAACAAAAACATAATATTCCAGAAACAAGCTTTGCCGATCCAATCAGCTGTTCATAACACTTCCTACGTCCATCAGCACGAACTATCGCATGTCCGCCGTGACCTGCCCGACACCGGAAGTGACATCATTTTGCGGAAATGTAGTTTTTTACTATCAAGACCTTATGAGCTTATTCTGGTGTTTTCAAAAGTTATGTTTGACTTTATGACTTTCTGTGTCGTTTCTGGGATGCTTAGGACTCATATTGCACTGCTGGAAATAGTTTATTTTGATGCATATGCTGCTTTTTTGCAAATTTGCACTATAATATTTATTTTAGTTTTTCCTGCAGTGTATAGAAATTGGTGTATTTCAAAAATAAAACTATGAAGACACTCAAAATAAATTTCCTGTGGTAGGAAACTATTTTGTGCAACTTTTTTGTATTTACAGTTTTGAGGGATAAGCCTCTTAAATTTCTCTAACTAGAAATATATGTTAAAAAACAAAAACGATTTTCAATTTTTTTGTAGTTTATTGCACTTTTTTGCAACTTATGTAATTACTATGCACTTAATGCATGTATATTATTAAAATTTAGGCTATAATGGTTGTATTGATGTATAGCAACTAGAAATGCTCCCAAAAATGGCACTACAACATGTAAAAATATAATATAAGCTCTGGCGGACTTGGTTCTATGGTAGGTCTTAAAGGGTTAATGGTGGCGATCAAGAAGTGAAGCTTACTGTGACCATATGCATGAAGGGGCAGGCAGTGGATAGGACCGAACACCTAAATGCTTTAGCGAGGTTTACCAATGAAAAGACAGTTTCATTTGCAACTTATTGCAACCTCTCGTGAATGCAAACATCTTACTGTCATTAACCCATTCACCAGTGTGTTTTTTATGCCCCAAACACACCAACTGGATGGAGACTGGAGAGCCCTGCGGTGCCAAAGTTCAGACAGATTCCTGAGAATGCAGGTCGATTTACTTTGCAAATGTGAAAGCTATTTTTTGCCATCTGCTGAAAATACAAATCCCACAGAACCTGACCTAAGCTTGTCATGACTGGCGGGCCATAATAACATAATTAATTCTGGAATCATCTAAAAACTGACAGCTGATTGTGCTGAATTCGCTATTTAGAGCCCGTCCCTATAGATCCTCACCATCTCTCGGTGTCAGTTAAATGTCTACCACGCAAATGTTGCCACAGACTCTATCCTCTCACTCTCTAATTAGGCTGTAATTATGAAATGCAGCGGCTGTAATTGAAAGTGTCAACTAATTTTTCTAATATGAATACAGTTCCTATTCTAAACCTCAGTGAGTGACACTCTTTTTGAGCCTTTCCCGGATGCGATGACTGGAACTACTCCAGCTGTGTGCTGATGGCAACGCTAAAAGCACACAGCTTTTGAGAAGCCTGACCTTTGTGAGTTGGTTGTGTGCAACAATGAATAAACACAAGCAGCATCATAGTATGTGAGTACACTCATACATCTAGACTGCCAGAAGATGATTTATGGCCCGAGGCTGTGTGCAGTAAAATATGTAACAAATTTCACTGAAAGCTCTGTGTTGGCCCAGCACCCAATCCCAGTTCTGTGTGGAGGGGAGGGCGGTGTAATGAGGATTGAAAGCTGATAAAGATGTGCAAAATTGAGGATTTGTTTTCTTCTTCGGGGGGATAATGAAAGAAAGATGATGATAATTATGAGAAATCACTTTAAAACAAAGGTTTTGCGCTGTTTAACTGGTCTGCAAGCCTCTTCTCTTTTTCAGTGGTGCGCACAGCGTAATTGAGTGGAAACATTTTGTTCACTGTTCTGTAAAAGGTTTGGTTTTTTGTTTGTTGTTCTTCTAAGTTTAGGATGTTACAACCGTTAAAAAGCAACCACTCCCATGTTTAAAAGAAACCAACATTTATCAATAGGAGAAGCCATACATCAATCTGAAGTCAATCACTACAAAAAAGATCACATCCAGGAGATTTTCTGCCAAGAAATTTAATCTGTGGACAAATGCACGTATTGGATCAAAGTTGTGGGAAACAAATGGTGATGCATCTTTTAAGTTATGATGACAACTAATCTACAAATGCATTTGAATTGAAATGGAATGCCTCCATGACATCATTTCAGCATACTGAACATTTTACATGCTGTTCATGGACACAAACGAAGCACTCAGTCTGTACAGCAGTCACTGTGGGAAAGTTACTCTTACCTACAATAAAAACGAAAGCAGGATTAGTTGGGGTTAGACAAGTCAAAGGACTTCGATGTCAAATTAGTGAAACAGTGAATGAACATATAAATACTGAGTCTTTAAGTCAGTATTTATATGTGATTTTTCATATCTTATATGTTTCATATTAGGTTTAATATTCAATGTCAAAGGAGCTTGCAAAGAAAAGCGTCTGGACTTCTTTAAGTTACTTGAAGACGTTTCACCTCTCATCTGAAAAGCTTCTTCAGTTCTAAGGTCAAATGGTGGAGAGTCCCAGATTTAAACCTAGTGGGAGTATCCCCCCACAGAGGGACAAAAGGACCCCCTGATGATCTTCTAATCGCCTGAGCCTAGGTGTGAAACTGGGTGTGGGTCCCAATCAGCCAGAGTTTCGGGTGAGTTCATTGTGAAACCTGGCCCCACCTTATCATGCGAATTCCTGAGATCAGATGGCCCAGGATGTGAGTGGGCGTTAAGGCGTCTGGGAAGGGATCTCAAAACTGGATAATAGATGCCATCTATAATCCAGTTTTGAGATCCCTTCCCAGACCCACACCCAGTTTTACACCTTGGCTCAGGCGATTAGAGGATCATCAGGGGGTCCTTTTGTCCCTCTGTGGGGGTTTACTCCCACTAGGTTTATATCTGGGACTCTCCACCATTTGACCTTAGAAATGAAGAAGCTTCTCGGATGAGAGGTGAAACATCTTCAAGTAACTTAAAGAAGTCCAGACGCTTTTCTTTGCAAGCTCCTTTGACTACGATGACCTGGATGACTGAGAACCTTCACAGATTTAATATTCAATCATAACATGCTTTCACTGACAAGCCACTTAAATGTTTTATGTGCATGGTGTAAATAAATAAATAAAAAAGATGTCGCTTTTAGTAGAAAATCAGACTGGCTTGCGAAAAAAAGGACACAAAATTGAGAATTTTTCAGATCTGAACATGTCGCAGAATGTATATACACACCAAGCAAGTTGCGTTTTTGCTGAAAGGTTGTCCTCAACGAACGCACTGTGAAAAAAAAATGTTGATATCAAGCAATGCTGAGACTGTCCCGGTGTTTCAAAACAAGAAAAGGAAGGAAATGAGATTCTCTTGGGAATTTCATTCATTTCATGAGAAGGCAGCAGCTGGGAGAATGTCATGGTTTGATCCAGGAGTTGAAGCTGCATCACAACCACATTTGTAAATATTTCAGGATCTCAGTGGGGCAGCTTGAGCTCTCGTTGGCAGAGCTGGGGCCACATTTGAGGAGGCAGAGAAATAATTTCAGAGAGACGGTTGACCAGGAGCAGCATCTAGCTGTGAGGTAAAATAGTATTATTTTACTCTTTGTGCACTATTTCAATATCACTGCACTTGTTACCAAATGCAGTGGTCTGATTGTCAGAACTTCTTCAACGTTCACAGTTCTGACATTTACAGAATAGTGAAGGTCTACATCAGAATTGGCTACTTTTTGAAATACACTTGAGAAATGATCAATTTTCTGGAGTCACATAACTGTTTGAAAATCTAGCATATGGTACATGACAGTTCGTACCTGCTGCCGTTGTATGGGTTGATGTTTAATGGGTAAGGAGAGAATACAAGACAAGGTGAAAAACTGAGGAAGAAGGGTAACAGAGGTGAAAAACACAGAAGAACAAGAGCGAAGTGAAGTTTAATAGTCTCTAACTTGCAAAGGTGAGACACCATCTGGTACAAGAGAGTGGGAGCAGAGGACGGTCGAGAAAAGGTGTGGAGAAAAACCGAGCAGTGACACAGACAGAGGATGAAGATCCTGATAGACTATTAGGACCGGGGTTCAGAGAAGATGTGAAAGTGACAGAATTTATGGTCTATTTGTGGCTGAGACAGAGTGAGCGGGTTCCATTTACTTGTCAAAGAACAGACAAGTGTGTTTTTTTGTGTGGATACTGAGGCTCACAGAATCAGAGACAATCACGCTCAAAAGTCTCCCCAAACCACTCCAAAGGTCAGATGGATAAAACTTTGTGGATAGTAATAACTGAAAGAGTGTGCACACAGTGGCCAAGATGTGCGTATGTATTCTAAGCTCGCACACAAACTTAATTTCCATTCCCATCTTTACCAGTTGATAGGTATAGAAACTTAGCTAAATATTTATTTCAAATCATCATTTATTCACAAGTTATTGGGCACAGAAAGAAACACACAAGAAATAGAAAGTCAGCTGTGGTGATTTGTACATCTAACATTAAAACTTCAGTGAATACGAAGGCAAGAGGGTTCCTGGTTAAAATCCTTGACTGGTCAGGAACCTTCTTTGCCCTGTGTCAGTCTCTCTGGCTGCCCAGGTGTCATTCCACTATCCAAACACATGTTTGCGAGGTTGGTGAAATTGACAATATGTGTTAATGGGAGCATGAATGATTGTCTCCCTCTTTGTTAACCTCTGTTAGGCTTGTTACCTGTCCCCAGCCTTTTGCCCTTATATGCTCGAGCCCCCATAAAATCCTGAATAGAATGAGGGGCACTGACGATGGATAAATACATAACATAAAATTTTTTAAAAAACAGCTTTTTACATTCTGTATATTAATTTTACATCGTGTACCTTAACTTGGATGTGTATATGAAGACAAAAGAAAGCAAAATTGATTGTTTATTTATTTATTTTTTTTGTGTTACATGCACGTATAATTGCAGGGATAGCTCAGTAGGTATAGTGATGGCCTCATGATCGGAAGGTCGGGGATTCGATTCCCCTGAATGGCTACCCTGAGGCACCCCTGAGCAAGGTACCGTCCCTACACGCTGCTCCCCGGGCACCCAATGGCTGCCCACTGCTTCACTGAGTGAATGGGTTAAATGCAGAGAGGAATTTCCCCATGCGGATAAATAAAGTATACATTATTATTAACAAGGATAAACTAAGTACCCACAGTCATCCTTATGAATACAATTTCAAATGGGAAAATATATACACTCGGTTTTTGTGTTTGTATGCTTCATACATGGAGGTATAGGAGTATAGCCACCTAAGATGACTGTGTTGGAGTGGTTTTACAATACTACTACTACTGCTACTACTACTAATATTAAAAATAAAAAGAAGAAAGTGTGCAATTTTAGGGCCAGTTTCACGAAGTTCACTATATGTTTCTCTACAGTATATTGTAATTACTGGCTTCATGTGTAAGTGTATGTCAGACTTTTTATCTAAGATGCCAACCACAAACACATCTTGTTTTTCCTACAAGAAAATCAATTGTAATCTGTAGCAACATTTAAAAGCTCTAAAGGGTCAGGCTTGCTGATCTGCAGGTTTTGGATTTGCACACAAAATATTTTTCAGACATCATTCAGATGTTGGATAACTGTGGCAGACTTCTTCAACGCACAAATCAATAATGATGAATATGCAACATATTGTTATGTAGTAGTAAGTTCATTGGGCTGTGAGGGGTGGGGTCATGCAATTGCAATGCAATGCAAAATATTGATCACTGTTGTCGGTGTAAGTTTGGTAGAATAATTGTAAAATTCAACTAAGTTTAATAATAATAATAATTATGTTTTCCTTTCCAGATAAAGGTAATACAATAAAAAAATCTACTAAATCCCTCTTCTACATAGGCCTGTTGTGTTAACTTCAATATTGAATATGAAATAATCTCAAAATGCAACAGCACAAAGCACTGTTGATTTAAAAATTAATGACTAAATATTATGCTACAACATTTTACTCATCAGGTTATACAGATTCCTGCGCTGTGTGTCACCCCATTTTAGCCTCATCTGAACATCTTGAGTTAACTTTTCCTGTACTGAGATCAGCTGCAAACTTTCAAGTTTAGGCGCAGTAAGTATTTGAAAATGACTGAGCTGTCTAATGTGTTCTGTAGCATTGTGTGTCAGAGGTTGTTACCTGTGAATGAAGCAGGGAATGAAGGGCAGGTTTTAATGTTCTGTAGGAACATTAGGCATGTAGGAGTGTACTGCTCCTCCGTATCAGCCCAGAAATCATGCATATTACATATTTTTCACAGACACCCTTCATAGCAGGGCCTTCTTATTGTCTTCAGTGTTAAAATAAGAATCTGCAAATCTCACCTTTGTAGGAAATTCTACTCTCCTTCCTAGTCTGTACTGTCACAGGACCACAAGTGCTGAAAGTGAAATTCAGTTTCTGATTCTGTAGTTGTTTGTGCTGTTTTTTGGTTCAAGACACAAGAAATGCAATATGTAAGGCAAAACCAGAGTTTGTACAAGTCTAATGAGCTTGAAAGGCAATATTTGGTGTGACCACCTTTGATCTTCAGCACAGCCTGAACTCTGCTTTGGATTTTGGCTGCCATTTCTTCTGTTCTGTGTCAGGATAATACCACAGTGCTTCAATAATGTTGATATCTGGGCTCTAGGGAGACCAATCCTAGTGTTCCATTCTGTGTTTTCTATCCTGGTATGCTTCTACTGCACTGACATTGTGTTTGGGATCGTTGTTGTGCTGAAAAATGAAGCCACTGCCAATCAAGACGCAGTGCACAAAAATGGCACAACCGAATTTTTAGCTAATTGCCCTTTGCTCTGTTTTATCTTTGGGATTTGTCATGAATTCAACTAAAAACTGTTTGTGGCAGGCTTGTAGTAACAAAGTGCCCAAAGATTTGAAATTGGTTCTTTGGTAAGTTGTTGTTTTGTATAGATCCAACACTGGTTCATCCCTCGAGTTCAGTGCATTTTTTATGTTTGAGTGATTCATAAGTTGGTGTTAAGTGGCATAAACACCTGTCTTGGCTTGAAAACTGTTAAAAAAGATACAAGAAAGTCTGGTTCCTTTGAAGCAAATATTTAATTTCTCTAAATTTATACCTCAATCATCTATTTGGTTAACAGATCAGCTACAGCTTTAAAGCTGTTAAGCTATGTTAAATGATAATACATATGCTAAAATGATACATTTCAAGGTCTTTCTAAAACAATGCAATAAAAATATAGTATAAACCTGTATTATCTCAGCAGATCATAATATCGTGTGATGTATTTCTCACTGTAGTGGGAACATTTCCAATTCACAGTACTTTTGCAGAGCACGGTGATATAAAGACACACAGCCATCCAAACAAACCCTCAGACAGTTGGCTTTTGTGTCTCAGGGTGAGAAACTACATTTACCCAGTGAGGGTGCTGAGCTGAAACAGTAGAAGAACTGCTACCCTGAGGGAAATACACCACTGGATCCCCTTCTAGACTGCAGCAGTGATTAATGTTTGCGTGCTGAGCTCGTGTGTGTGCCTGTGATCATCACAGTGGTGAATGAGAGCTTGTGTGTGTGCGCATTGTTGGAGGTGGTGAATTACATGCGAAACAGACAGCTAAACCCTTGAGGAAAAAAAGTCACTTGCATCCATCACTCTGCCTGGTAGCTCCCTGGATCTGCAGCTTCAATCCTTCCTTTTCGCTCTTGTCATATCTCTGCGTTTAAAGCCACTCCGTTCTCGTCCCCCCCCCCCCCCCCCCCACCACCCGTTTCTTTCTTTCATTGACCCTTGAATTGCTTCAGTCTCCTCGTTCTCCTGTGGTCTCCCCCTCTTGCCTGCTCTCATTGATTCAAGCTTTAAACTTTCATTCTCACTCACTTACCCAGGAGGTGAAGTTGAATTACAGTCATTACCTTGCTGTTTCTCTGCGCCCTTACTCACTCTGTACCTGTCTCAGCTTTTCTGCTTTCTGCTTGCTCTTTGGGAGGACTCCATGCTGTTCCAGTCTACCACTCACATTTATTCTATATTGGGAGGTGGTGGAGTGGATGGTGAGGTCAGGCCTTCTTGTTAGCACAACCACCACCCAAGTGGCCAACTCGTCACAAACGTCTCACTCTCTGGCTCCACAAGGTGAATCCGTTTTTAGCCTACACAAACGCAGCGAGGGCCAGTTGTTTGTGAGCTGCTGTTGCTACGCGACAAAAACATTTTGTCTTAACTTGAGTATTTTCCAGTTGTCTAGTTTTGACAGTGTTTCTCCTTTAATGGACTAAAGCGAATACCTCTAAGAACAAATCTCATTAATGTGAGCCGCTGCAGAACATCTTTGGATATAATGGACGTGATGTCCATTATATCCAAAGATGTTCTGTACTTTCCAGTTATTTACTTTCTTTTAAGCTGGAGCAGAACTTCTGTTATGTTTGAGGCGCTGCCAAATGCAAAGTGGGTTACATTACTGCGTGAAGTTTTGAGCAGACTTGTACAGAACAGAACATAATGTGGAAGATTTAGGTAAACAAATAGGCTCCTTTTCGCAGACCTTGTTTTGTTTTGTTCTGTTTTTTAATCTACATGCAAAAAAAGTATTCCCATACACTATCTGCCTTCAAAAAAGGGGAAAACTTCACTACTCTATATGTTGCCAGGTTTAGGCCTCCTTTTTAAACAAAGACATTTAGGAAAGTCTTCAAATCATCAAGTTAAAAAGCCATTTCTGAACTGGATAGTTGTTAATGGTATTTCTTGGGTTCAGGTTGTGAGATGATGTCAGTGGAAGGTTTGTGAAAGTAAATGAATGCAAATCGTGTGCATTTACGTGTGTGTTGGTGCCTTGGTGAAGGGTGAAACAAACCCCTAGCTCAGTGGGGGTTTGGGAGCTTATGAATCTGGCACAGCAGGAGTTGGTGGTGTTTCTGTCTGATGTTTGGCTCTGTGGGAGGTATTATATAGTTGACTCAAAACTTCTTTCACTTATTTAAAATGTATTCTAAGGGCTCAGTTTTACCAAACATGCTGTAAACTGAATGATTTGAGAATGTTGATAGAGGATCTATATTTTATAAAATGTATGTTAATTCTGATTAGTTTTGAGTACAAGCTTACCTGATTTAAATGTGGCTAGTGTCATTCAGTAAACAGCAGCACCAAGTTTCTAGAGGTGCTACTCGTCTTAGATCGCTCCATGGAAATCTAATTCCAAGAGCATGTACTGTGCTCTGTGCAGGTTCTCCATGAACCTCAAATGCAGACAGCATACATGTACTTTTGTTTCAGACTCACTGATCTCATCGTTGATAAGAGCTGGATTACATCCACATCCTAGAAATTTTAAGGAGTTTGCAGTAGAAACGTTTACACTTTACCAAGCCTGAACGCATCACATCAGGTGAGAATGGGAGTGTGTTTATCACTTTTTATACATTCTTCCCTGTGAGTACCTTGAATTTCTCCACAGGGCGAGTCTGTCAATGCAGAGTTTACATCCTGAGGTGAGGGAAAACATTCAGAGGAGGCAGCCGGACATTTGGTGCATGTCTGTTTGCTATCTTGTGCCAGTTTGGCCAGGTTTTTTTTGGCAATACCAACATAATCTTTGCTCACCACCTGGATCATTTATCAGATTTGGCTGTCTGCAACTTTGCCTACATTCCAAAAATAAAAATCAAGGTGAAGTATTGACAGATTGGAGCACATCTACTGCCAATCGTAGCGGCACAAGTGCAACCGTACAAAACTGGAGTTCTAGTGAGAAATCAAAAATAGCTGAAGTTGACGTCGGCCAACTTTAAGTCAGGCCTGGCTTTTGATTTCTATAAACCTTTTCTCAGAATGCTTTGATCACACTTCATATAACGAAATATGTTACTTTAAAATGTCTGACCAGTATAGTTAACCATACTTAAGCCACCCTGGTCTTTTTTTAATTCACCGTCCTCCAACCAATGTTATGTTTGTGCTGCTGCAACAAGCATTATCAGTTTTTCTGAAGCACCAGCATTGGTTTTGCTTGCAATAATGTTTTTTTGTGCGCTCCCTGGAAAATTCACTCTTTGTATATATTTACATTTTTTCTCTTTTGTTTCAGCTGAGGAAGTACTCCAGATACCATTTTTTTTAGTTCACATTACTTTGCAATATGCTTTCAGTATTTACATTTTCGTGGTCCCGTAATAGTGGCATTATTTTCCTGTTTGTAGTGATGATGGATATTAGTCTCCAAGCTAAACTTACCCACACAGATGGTAGATTAAAAATCATGAAATGCATTCCCTGGCACATGTGTGAAAGAAAACGGCAAGGACAGATATTACCGTTTAACTATGAGGACCTCGTTGTGATTTGAAATGAGCTGTGTGTAACTTGATTTAGTAAATCAATGATATTGCAGTCACAGCCATTTCTTTTGCCATATTTTAAAAGTAAATTTTAAGAAACTTCAATAAGCCAATCTATAAATCTCTATTTAAACAGCATTCATAATCCATTTATGAATATATTTGCTAAACTATTAATTAGCAAATGTTTCACTTAAGGAGTTAAAGACTTAGATCATAAGTCTGCATCAACATCTGTTGACAGCACAAACAAATGTGGGCGCGGTGTCCATTCAAGGTCCAGATATCACCACCCACTAATAAACTGGAAACAGCAGAGTTAAAACAAGATGGAATTTAAAGTTAAAATGACTTTTAAAGGCCAGTTTGCTTTGGAAAGGCATTTGATAGAAGTGCCTTCTGTGTAAATATCTTATGTAAACCTGTAAAATATAATGCGACACAACGTGACAGCTCTCCGATGCACATGTATATAGAGTTAAAGAAAAAAACACATTTACCTCCCTAAACTTTATTCAACTCTTCTTTATTATCATAGGTACTGCAACTCCCAGGTGTTGCTTTTTGAACTTTATTACAGTTCATTATTAGTTATTATTAATATCAGGCTATCATCCACAGCATGTCTTTGTCCTGTCTTCCTCCCCTCACCCTAGGTTTTACTTCCCACTTGTCTCATATGATTGTCGGGGTTTTCTGTGTTTTTGCTGTAATACTGTAGGGTCGTGACCCCACAAACAAAGTGCCTTGTGGCAACTGTTGTTATGATTTGGCACTGTATAAATAAAATACAATTGAACTGAACTGGATTAAATTGAATTGAAGGGTGTACTATAAAACACAAAAGCGGGTCTCATTTTACCTGTCTAACTCTCAGACGTACCTTATGCTGAACACATAACCTGGTTAAGGAGCAGCTTATGTTCTGGCTTTGAGTTTCAAATTGGGTTGAAATTCCACATTTTCCCTAATTCTTGTATTTACAGCATGTCCTAAGGGTAATGGTGGGTTAATACATTTGATCTACATTTGACCAACATTTGGCAAACATGCAACAAGCCTCAAATGATTGGCAGTTCATACTTTCCATTGTGTTGTCCTAGTATACATATTAATTGCGTGATGGAGAAAATGTATAAATACTGATATAGGTCATTCTTTTCTGCTGCTAAGTCTCTTCTACAATGTTGGAAGTGCATCTCCAGATTATAAAACCGATCAGTTTATTTACCGCTAAGAATGCAGACGGAATCAATAAAATTAATTTCACTTTGAGCTTGAACTAAAGTGACTTTCATGTCTCGTTTATTATGCAGGACAGTAACGTTAATGTGTCAAATTCAAAGTTTCAGAGCTCTAATATCATGTTAGAAATACACAGCAGCATTAGATGAATTAACACAGTTTAAAACATTTATTTCATCACTCTGTATTCTAAATCAACAGATTCATGATTTTCTGCTGCATTAATTTCCTGTGCACGCTCATTTTTTATATGAGCGTGCACAGAACCTGAAGCGGAAAGCTGGGCTTAATGAAGAAAGTTGGTAACTGCTATTATCATAGCTGTTTTCTCTGACTGGTTTTAGGATTTCTCAAGCCAGCTAAAAAAAGAACGCGTGGCTTTGTCAAACTTCGTTCGTAATACATCCCTCAGATGTTTCTCTCTTTTCTGCAGTTCAGCTTGGACTGTTTGTGTTGACTGAAAAACCATTTTACATTCTCCTCACTGTTTTCTTTTTATCTCCTTATTTCAGAAAACAAACTCAGCAAAGATCCCGCAGTTGTCCTTTTGGATAACAGCAGCAACAAAAACCCAGAAGTCTCTTAGCTAACTCCACTAGAACCCATTTAGAGAGTTGGAGGTGTGTGTTTTGTCTGCTGTCTCAGATGGTATGATTGCTCTTGAAAACACTCGATTGCTGAAATACCTTGAGAGGTGGTGTGTGTGAAAGAAGTAACAGGGTGTCTGTTGGACTGTGGATAACAGGATATGATCTAAAGCATTGCCTAGGATGAGCCACTCAAGAAGTCTGACTACTTCACTTGTTTTCCCTCCTGCTGAGAAAATGATCTTTGTGTCTCCTTTCAGCAGAAAGCTACTTGGGAATAGTAGTGCAACATTTTGTTGTGTACATCTCTCCAACACAGAGGTTAGCTACAACAGACTGCAAGTGTGTGAATGTTTCAAGGGGGCTCTGTGTGGTTTTATATTGCTCCCATGAGAAACTGCTGGCAGTTCTTTAGGTGAATTCATTGTGGAACAACTTCTGCTTTATGGCAGTTTTTTCTCTTCCGATTCCTCTCGAGAAAAAAACCCTTATAGATATACTTTTTTGTGTGTAACATGCCTACCTACAAGGTTAGAGAATGACCTCCTGCAACAACATAGACTGCAAACATGCACCAGCAGATACACACATGCACACACACATGGTTTATATTTACTATGACTGTATACAGTAAAGGGAATACTTGCTCCCCTGCTGAATTTGTACAAAGAAACCAATGGTCTCTAATGTTTAGGGTACCTTCATTATAATTGAGAAATCAAGCAAAAATCCAGAAAAAATACATTATACCCAGGGTATATCACTCAAATACATGCAAATCAGTTTAGAAGCATTTATTTAGCAAACTGTTAAAGGAAATCAGTGTTAGAGACTTCCACAATGGGCTACAAGACCATCAACAAGAAGCTTAGTCAGAAGGTGACAAATGCTATTTGTAGGTGGAAGCAATATAAAATGACCATCAATAGCCTTCATGCTGGAACTCAATGCAAAACCTTGTCTCAAGGGGTGACAATGATCATGAGAAAGGTGCTGGATTAGCTCAAAACTACACAAAATGAGTTTGTTAATGATCTGAAGACAGTTACCAAGAACACCATTGGTAACACATGATGTTGTTATAGACTGACATATTGCAGTGCAAAGTCCCCCTGTTCATTAAGGCACATGTGCAGGCCTGTCTTAAGTTTGCCAGTAAAAATCTAAAAGATTCAGGGAAGGTTTGGGAGAAATTGCTGTGGTTGGATGAAACCACTGTCCTGTCTTTTAGCTTCCACCCTGGCATCAATGACTGCCGTGTTTGGAGGAAGAGAAATGTTGAAAATGACCTGAAGAAAAACCCCCAAAGTGGAAACATTTTTCTTTATGCTGTGTTTTTTTTTTGTTTGTTTTTTTGCTCTGGGGTACCTCATTACATTGAGGAGTCAATGTACCACAAAATCTGAGGACCAGAGCCTCCGTCCCTCAGCCAGAAGAATGAAGATGGATCATGAATGGGTCTTCCAGCCTGACAATGACCTAAAACATAATGCCAAGGCAACAAAGAAATGCCTGAAGAAGAAGCAGATGAAGGTCATGGAGTAGCTTAGCAAATGTCCACCCCAAATCCTGTAGAAAATCTGTGAATGGAGCTGAAGCTTTGAGTTGCCAAATGGCAGCCAAGAAACCTAAAGGATTTAGAGAGTCTCTGTAAAGAGGTGAGGACTAAACTCCTATTGTCTATTTGCAGCATGTCCACTCCTTAAACAACATTCACATCACATCAAAGTACTCATTTTGAGGGGTTTTCAGGTCTGGAATCTGTCATGTCTCCCTCAAATAACTGCCTCCTTTAGGCTGGAGAAACACTTTATTTAACTAACACATGAGACCAGGCTCAGGATACTTATCTGTGTACCGCTGATGTTGAAAGCTTCTTTCATAGAGTCGGAGGGTAGAAAATAAAGAAAATAAACATCAGTAACATTGGTATTTTTCATGTAATCTTCAATACTGTGATGGGAATAACGGCGTTACAAGTAACAGCATTACTAACGGCGTTACTTTTTTCAGTAACGAGTAATCTAACTAATTTCTATTCCTATCGTTACAACGCCGTTACAGTTACTAACAAGAAAATGCGGTCCATTACTATTTTTCAACAAACAGACAGTTGAAGCTGTGTTCATCTTACCGCACTTTATATCAGTTGCACAGAAGTAGCTGTAAGTAATCTGGACGCTACAGCTTTAAGCAGCTGCGCGCTCCCGCGGACGGTAATCACGATCACTGTCTAGCACAACACCTGGAGCTAAGGGGGCAAAACAATCGCATGAGTGCTGCTGTTTGACTGAGGAAGAATAAAGTAGTCGTGGTAAGCCAATCACATGACCACTTAAAGACAAAGCAACAAGGTTTATAAATTGTGTTGATAGGCCACGTAAAACCAGAGTCATGTCTGTCCCGTATTCAGCAAGTGAAAATAAAATAAACAATAAAAGGTGAATCAAATGGACCATTACGGCAAGGCTGGGATGGTTAATTTTGTAAAGTAAATCCGTTGGGCATCTTTCTTCGCCTTTAGACAATGATTCTGATGGCAAAAGAGCCAAACGGGACAGGCAAAAAAAAAACCCCAAAAAAAGTCATGATAAACAATATATACGCGGCATTTTTTCCTCAATGGTTTCGTCACGTTTACTGTTTAAGGACAGCGCAGCGAGCACGCTCTGCTTATGAGCAAAGAACAAACAAACAAAACAAAACAAAAAAAACAAACAGGGGAAGTTTTAGGAGTGACGGAGAGAGAGAGAGAGAAAGCGAGTTTTGAGATGTGAGAGATTTGTGACGTTTAGCATGTTTGGAGTGTGTAGTTAATGTGTTGTCTTGTGTAGTTAGTGTGTAGTGTTGTGGATAGTTTTGTGTTGTGTGTCATAACAATGAGGCGACTGCTGTCTCCAGGTAGAAACAGGAGTGATACACCTGCTGCTGTCAGACCTGCAGGTATCAGGCTGTGATGTTCTCCTTTATAGTGGACAGAAATTATTTTTTTGGAGTGGCACAAATAATTTGTTTGGCATCTTATTGAATGCAGAACAGCTGATTGTTCTGTAAATAGTTTGCAATGGTTATTTAAAAAATCAAGGTAAAAGGATAATGGATGCAAATAATTATTTCTGTTTGCAAAACTTGTGCATATGGTTTTAAAATTGACAATTTATATTTGCATTTAAAGTTATGAAATATGATTCATTAAACATGTTTGTGGTTGTTACAGTAAAAACTTTTTCTACTCTGATTTTATGTTTTTTGTCTGATTTTAGATCAATTGTGTTAATACAGTGTGTCAAAATGAAAACATAACTGTAAATTCAGACACGTGAGGCTGTGCTGAAAACGATGATACCAAACAAGGCAAATAAACTGTTTTCAAAGGTGAAATGTGGAGTGAAAATCTAAAGTAGTTAAAAATGGCCAATTATACCCTGGACCCCAGAGGGTTAAACGTTTTTTTTTAAAGTAACGCAATAGTTACTTTTCAAGTAATTAATTACTTTTAGAATATTGTAACTCAGTTACTAACTCAGTAAATTTTTTGAAGAAGTAACTAGTAACTATAATTAATTACTTTTTCAAAGTAACTTGCCCAACACTGCTGATGACATTCAGACAGTTGCTAAGCTTAACCAAATTTTATTCATGTGTCTATCAAATTTCTCAACCACTTACCCAATTCAGGGTCGCAGTGGATCTGGAGCACATCCCATCTGGTTTTGGGAAAAGATCGGGTACACCACAGATAGATCACCAGTTCATCACACTGTGATCAATGCACCAGTGTATCACCAGTGTATCAATGTAACATCATCCTTTTCTCTAAAATCAAGTCACACATCTCAAACAGCAATTTAAAGATGTCATCACAACTCAAGTCTAAATAGACTTACTTTTGCCCCTCTAGGGATAAAAGTACCCACTACACATGCACAGCCAGACACACACACGTCTCACATTCTTCACTGACCAGCGTTGTGACACAAATATCTTTATCAAGGTCGAAATGCGATGACAGTAATTGTTACAGATTACTTGCCAATATAGGCACCACTACAGCAGGTATTACAGTTGTTAGGTCTGGATAATAAGATGGTGTGTGTGTGTGTGTGTGTGTGGCTCCATTCACCTTCATTCATCTCATGCCTCTTCAAATTGATGTCATGTTGACTTCACCTACAAGTCCAGTGAAGACAAATGAACTCAGCATTGACTTCCCCTCTGTTTAGTTGATGGATAACCTGACAGATGTCTGATTGATGGCTGATCAGTGATTCCAGTATGGACTCATCCACTCCCAGCATCCCTCACTGAAACAGAACACCTTAAAAAAAAACTGAGCGAATATGTCCACATTTGGAACAAAAGCAAATAAACACAGGAAACTAAAATATATTTATCTGATATTCAGGTCAAATATTTGATATACAGTAACTCTGGTAGGAAGTTAGTGGATGTTTTGTTCTGGGTATATTCTTTTGTACGATCAGCACCTTTAGTATGTATAGCTTTGGTTATGGGATATTTTTCCCATAAACCTTTTGCATTTTTCATTCAGCTTGAGTATATGTAATAGAATTGTGAAAGAGCAGTTTAACCATGAATTATTTTAACCAAAGAACTAATAAAGAAGGAAGAAAAAAAACTGCACAGGCTTGTATAGAATTAAAACAATGTGATTTGAGAGGTTGGGGTGCTTTCAAATTGAGTGCATTGATTTGGATATCACGTAATTTATACAAAGATAAGCCTTGTTTCACAGAGAATAGCTTAAAGATGTTTTTAGAAATATTTCTGAATGTAATCCATGCAACATGTTTTAGATAAGTTGGAGCAGAGGCATAACAAAAATAAAAACACTTGGTTTTTCTCTGGGCCCCAGGTTTATTTAAGACAGCGTCAGGAAAAGTGTAAGACTATTCAGTGGTTTGCTCTAAAGAGGACAGTGACCATCAGGCTTTTTAACATGGGCAGTTCATAAACTACAGTATGTAAGCCTTGCTTCTAACTGTGAACTCTAACAGTTTAGCCCTCCCCCAACCTAAAAGTCAGTGCGAATGGATCCTTGGGTCTGTTTGTAGACAGTGTAAAACGTGGACGTAGCCACCTTGATGTCCAAATCAATCTTCAACAACTGTTTGGGTCGTTGTAGCAGGCTCTAAACATGCTTTCTAATCATGCAAATTTTGCCATTTTAACACTGGAGTTTGTTTATGTGGATTGGACTTCCATCTGGAAGCAGACTTAGGTGGCACCTAGAGATAATGCAGTATTTGCCACTTTCAGGTTGGCTCAATTTTCTTAACTCTTTCTCTTTTTCTGCCCTCGAGTTGCTTACAGTTTTATCTGATAGTTTTGGACTGATAACACTATATAAACAGAAGAAAGGATCAGATTCTAGGAGGGGGAAAAAAGAAGGAAATTGATTTTTTTTTTTTAAAAGATGGTCCTGAAAACACTAAACTAAAACTATTTCATATTAGGTCCCTTGTCTTTGAATCAGCAGTCTGGGCAGCCAACCTGATGTCACAGCATTAGGTCCATTTTACGCTTTGCAACCAACATCTCAAAGAGCAAATTCTGCATTATTCTTAAAGAACTATCTTCTACTTACGTCACCCGTCTCCCTTATCCCAAATCATGTACAGTTTTTTTTCCCCTCGTGCACCGTGTCACGCTGTTCCCATTACATTGATTCCCACCAGGGAGCTGCTCATTGCTGCAGCAGCCTCACACTGAGCAGTCAGATGGTGCTTGTTTAGGAAAGTAACAAGTCAAAATTACAGACACCCTTCTTCTCACAGCTTCCCAGGATGCTTCCCAGACTGACCACTATTCTTCATGGAACATTGCCATTTTGTAACCACTTTTCCACACGAGCCCTCTCAAGTTTTGAAGCATATACAGACATGCACCCGATGATAAACATTGTGGTGTTTTGCAAAGTGACACAGACCACGATTAAGCTGCCAATTCACATGTGAGCTGAATCTGATATGAGGTTATTTGCTCGTCACCATTTTTATTTCATGCAATATCTCCATTATTGTGTCTGTTTTGTTCCTCCATGTAAAGCCTGCCCAGCTGCTTCATTTGGTACTTAGCTCTCTTTGATGTAGACAAATGCACCAATCAGTAACCCGCTCTTCTAATTATCCCAGTCTCTGTTGTGTGGCAGGCAGGGACCTGCCCCTTCTCATGCGGATGACACTGATGGTTGATTCAGCTTCTGTTTTTTTGTCCTTTCTGTTTATTGCAGGCTTTCATTGCTGACAACTGGCACATGATCTGAGAACATCAAATTTGAGGTAATTATTCCCATTGTCTTGTGCTCTGCAACATAGACTGTGCATGAAGGTGACACACACACCTACACACACTCAAGGACTTGTCCAGCTTAAGAGATACATTGCATGGCTTCAGGGGTGACATTGTGCTTCTGTGGTGCACATTAACTGGTACAGAGAGAAGTTTATTCATATGGGTGAAGTGACCATTCTGCTTGCTTGCAGGTCAGGTCACTACGTAGCCAGAGTGTTTATCTCTGTCAGCATGCCCTTCACCAAAACTACAGGGCTGCTGCTTGCTCTGAGGGTGGTCATTCTGTCTGTCTGATGATATTATTAATGTGCTTACAGGCAGCGCAGGTTTCCAACATTTTTCATATTTGAACATGTTTCCTTGTTCATGTAAATGCTGTTTCTGTTGGATAGTTTTGTTTACGCACAGTACACGTTTAAGGCAGAGGTATAAACTCATCACACCTGCAAAACACTAATCTTCTTTAGAAAAAGGACATTTTCTAAGAAAATAGTTTTTGAATATATATCCAACTAAAACTGTGAAAACATGGCAACTTAAAAATAAAGAACTAATCACTCTCAGTTCCCTTCTACAGACACTGTCCCATATACAGACATTGCTAAGCCTTGGATTTTATGTGTAGAACCTAAAATTATACATTTACTGTGGGTGTGGCCAGTTGATTCTCCCTTTAGCTCTTAGTGGTATTCTCTTGTCTACAATGTAAACTGTAATATTAATGTCAACTGGCAGCACATGTTTTACTTTATTTTATTTTAAAGCTCTGACTTGCCCTAAACTAAATCCCTAAATAACTGTCTATGTTGTGCAAATGTCACAGATTCTGCACGCTTCACTGATGCCAGACCTCAGTCAGTGCTGAAAACAAACACAAGTCTTTTCTTCAGCTTCTAGGTTGGAGTGTGATAAGTGAGCCTCCTCACTTATAACAAGATCAATCTGGAACGTTAGGACGTTGCATTCTCTAATTACAAGATTAGCATTCAGAAATCTTGCACTGCTTGAGCTTCCTGCAATATAAACAGTATTTATGCCCTTTCAGTACACTTGTGGGACACATTTAAACAATTATGAAATATTTATTCCAGTTGTAGGATATCTACAAAACATACACTTTACTGTTTGCATGCATGTACAGTATAAAGGAGGGGGTGCACATGATGGGCAGAGGTTTATCAGTTTGCAAAAAACTGATGAACCTCTTTCTGAATAAAGTTTGTCAACATAAGAATTAGGAAGACTTTTATATAATTTCATCATCTTCAGTACAAAATATCATCAAAAGATTCTGGGAATCTGGAGAAATCTCTGTGCGCAAGGGACAGAAATCAATATTGGATGCTTCTAGTCTTTGAGTCCCTGAGCAACGCTGCGTTAAAACAGGATTCTGCTATGGAAATCAGAAAGTCACATGTGAACGGAAATGCCTCCATCTTCTCTGGACCAAAGTTGATTTGAAATGGACTGAAGCAAAGTCCAAAACATATATCTCATACCACCTCCCATCGAGTGTAAAGCAAATAGGGAGGCAGGGAAAGTAATTTTTCAACCTGAAGTCATCATGCCTGCTTGCTCAGAAACCATAGACACCACACTTAAACATCCTGTGTACTGTGGAACACTATAGTAACCCAAGACGCTTAACCTGGGAAACCAAGCAAACTGGCCTGAAGGGGGTGTTATGCTATTTTATGACAACTGGGCATCCGTTGCCATAAAATATGAAGAAAATGAGTGCCTGCTTGGTAACTGCTGAATCTGGTATGAATATGTATTAGAACGCATACAATATTATGATGGATAATTGACTGGGTCAGAACATGTTCAAAATCGCAGGTCTTGTTTGGTGTTAAATGTGATATTTAATACCTAGTGAACTTGGTCCTCAGACATTATCCACTAATGGATATTAAATATTTAGATATTGAGTTCATGGTACAATATCATAGCAAATACCGAGTGGTTTCTTTCAGATTTGGTACAGTACAAAGCAGTGAAAGCAGTGGACTGAATGACACCTACACAATCATAGACAAAGAAAAAGGGTTCATGGATATGACAGCCGCTAAAGCAGAGAAAAGTTCTTGCAGAAAAAAGTGAGTTAAAAAGACAAGGCATGAAAGGACAAAATATTTGACGGACAAGTGATCCTTGGGGAGTTGGCACAATGCTGCCAAACTGAAAGAAGCAGGAATCACACAGATTTCCACTTTAAATGTCAAAAGCTGCCATGCAAATTAGGTGTAATGACCCTCTGCCCTGCCAGTAATAGATGTGTAGCATTTTGGAATGAGCTGCTTTATATGTTGATCTCTTGATTTCTTTATACGTTGATTTCTTTCCATTTGAAGCAATGACAGCATTTGTCATGAGGGGTGGCACGTCTTCTGTTGTGTCACATTTCCCACTGACAGATACGTGGAGATTTCACCAGTGTGTCACTTCCAGTAGGAGGAAAGTACCATTGATCCACGGTGATTGGTGTACCATGCACTAATTAGGGCAAGCTTGAAACAACAGTCACACTGAAAAGGACCGCAAAGGTAGGGAGGCTTTCCACCATGAACCAGTTGTGACCAATTGGATGTTATAAAATTAAAACAGATGATTAAGATCTAACGTTAGCTGAGAGCAGTGGTTCCCAAATAGTATGAAGAAGCATGCTGGTGTAGATTTTGTTTCAACCCTGCATTATAATTCACTAAAAAGTTATGAATACATTTTATATATTTTTCCACAATCCCCAATACAGAGGTGAGTTCTATGCCTTTAAAACAGCCTTAAAAAATCTGTCTTCAGTCTGTTTGCTCAACTGCCACATCGAGTAAATTGCCCATCCATCCATCTTCTTCTTCTTCCCCGGGGCATGGGGGCAGCAGCCTAACCCCCAGCCACCTCCTCCAGCTTGTCTTGGGGAACACCAAGGCGTTCCCAGGCCAGCAGAGAGATATTATCTCTCCAGTGTGTCCTGGGTCTGCCCATCAAGTCCCCATGCCATGGAGTAAATTATTAGAGCATAATTCCGGCCACTAAAAACTGCGAGACACTCTCACAAAACCTACCTGTTTTGCTGACTTCTGCTGGCCCTTATCCACACGCATCATCCTGTCAGAAGAAGTTGGCTAATGCCATCCTAGTACCAAACAAGCTGAAGAGGCACTTGGAAACCAAACATCCCTTCTCAGAGACACTTCAAAAGAGCCTGGATCTGAACCAGAAGCAACAAGCCTGCTTGAAGATGTCTGATAAGGCGATGAGGCGAATTATATGCTGGTAAGGTTTATTGCAAAGCAGAGGGAAACTCAAAATAGTGGCTCTTTTAAAAAATTGCAGTTGCAGTGCTAGGTTATCTGACAGTACAATCAACATACGCAATCCGAAAGCACGACATGTTAGACACAGACACAGAGGTTAGTTTGTACAAATATGAAAAGAGATGTGCCTTGAAGTTTTGACCTACCTTTCAGCGTGCCTCGGGTACTTAAAGTTTCAAAACCATTGTTCGTGAACAAAAGGGTCAGGAAATACAGTTGTTTTGATACTACCATTCATATTATATCATTGCATTTATACTATTAAATGATTATAAAATGATTCATTGCCATTTGGCTTATGCTCACAGTTTGATCTGGTTTTAATATACATATTATTTCGAAGGAGCTGTCTGAGTTGGCAACAAACATGGTATATACCAGGGCAGGCAGGACTTTTGTTTCTACCAAGTCTTGCTCATTCTTGCTAATAGCAGTTAGGCTTTCAAAAAGTTTTCATGCCTCAGCTGTAAAAGGATGAAGGGGTATTGGCTTTCCGACAATACCAGGTGGTGCGTGGGCAGTCGAATGGGCAGCATGGAAACCGAAGTTTGTGAATGAATTACTTGGTAACTTGAAAATGGAGCGATGTAGGATGTAGGAATTGATACAACAGGTTTATCTACCAAAAAAGACAAGTTCGGATCTCTGTGATCTCGACCTGAAAGGTCAGGGGTCAAGTTTTCTGAAAGTCTTCTTAAAGTCTTGTGAACTCAAGAAGGAGTTGATGTAGGATTGACTTAGGCGCATCTAGTAAAAATCTCAGACGAGTGAATCTTAACGACCCCAAACTCATAGGTGAACTCACCTACGAACTCACTCAAAGGTGAGTTTGGGGTACTGTTAGGCTGAGAGGTAGCTCGGTAGTCGTTCACTAATGTTGATCTACCAGTCATTTTAAGTGTGTGTGTGTACGTGCTTGTGTGTGATTGATATCTTTTAAAAAGTGGTTAAAAGTAAACATATAAAAAGGACTGCAAGATATTCGTGTGCGTGTGTGTGTGTGGGTGGATACATCTAACACATGTTTTGAAACTTCTAAAGACAAAAAAAACACTAAATCTGTTAAGTCAGTAATCAGGTGAGTACATTGCATCACATAATGAAAAACACATGCACATTTATGCACTTTTAATTTAGAGCTATGAGAAGTCCGCTGTGTTTTGGTTAATTACAGAAATAGAGAGTGAGAGGATGAAGAACAAATAAAAATAAAAATATGGGAATGTGAATTTTAAAGGAACAGCGAAAGAGAGACAGAAAGACCGATAGAGGAAGGACTATTTGCTAGTCGTGCTGCCATCATCCTGCCAAGGCAACTCGGAAAATTGCTTTGACTATATTTAGCAACAAAAGACAGCAAGGGTCTGATGCACACACATGTACACACACGCTCCTTGGCGGGGCCGTGATTTGCAGTTGACCGATGATCAAAACAGCATGGTCAGCTGTATCTTTTCACATGCGCGCACACACCCACACACACAGTGGCTGGTAGTTGATAGTGTGGTCTGAAGTGGATCGTGCTCATTAGGTGGGGTTTCAGATTGTGTTCTATTTATAGCCGAGAGCAGGCAGCAGGCTCAGCAGTAGCAGCGGCAGGATGGAGGTGTTTGAAGTAGCACAAGCCTCCAGTGGGCCATCCTAACGAGATGCATCCGGAGCCGATCGCTCTCAGAGCTGCAGGAGTTCGACTCTGAAAGTTAGCCTGGTGTGGCTTAGTATGATCCAGGTCAGTTAAATATAGCACTTTTATTTGACGGGATTTACTTAGTATTGTATGATGAAAGAAGCTATTTCTAACAACTGGCTCTGGCACAATGGATGTAAAATGCCCTGTTGCTATGTGACACAGGTCACTCTATCTTTTCCTAAAAAAATCAACAACAAAAAATCTGACTTTTTTTCCAGTTGTTGCCGTTTGAGTATGTGTTCAAGTGTAGTTGTGCCAGAAAGCCACAATTTCTACTTTTTGAAACTATGTTTCTAATGTTTTTTCCACACTTGCACAGATGGTGTTATGTCTGTGGTGTTGTGGTGTTATGTCTGTGGTGTTGTGGTATTATGTCTCGTTGATGACTGTTTTTAATTATAGGTTCATGATTAAGAACAGAACAAACAGATTAGGGTAAGATGATGGGCAACTAGAACAACTTCGCCATCCTTCTGAGTGCAATTCTAGTCAACCATATAAGAATCAGGTTTTTATGTTGCTCTCTTAACTCTACCTGCTTTATACAACATCTGTCATTCACACTAGCACCTTTTTTTTCTTAAGTGCTTGCTATCTAATAATAATAATAATGTATACTTTATTGATCAATGTGGGAAAATTCCTCTCTGCATTTAACTCATTCACTCAGTGAAGCACTGACACTCTGATGGTTGCATCAGAGACTAACTTGAGGATTAACACCTTGCCCAAAGATATTTGGCACCCAGACTGTAGCAACCAGGAAATGAACCGCTAACCTTCCTATTAGTAGATATCTCCTGAATTCTAGCTCCTGAGCTAAAGCTACTCCATAATGTTGGCTGTGCTTTTGTGATATATGTGATTCAGCTGGACTGATAATTTAATGCAAACTGTCCAGCTCACCGACTCTATTGAGCACCAACGCAGAATCAACAGATGGCTTTGATAAGATCTCTCTGAATAATAGGATGTCTTCAGGTGGTTGTAATCATAGATCCAGATTTGCTAAACAGAGTAACAGTTCAGGGTTTCACACAAAGACAGTGGTCACCAAGAAAAACAAAATTCACTTTCACTGTGTTTAAATTAAAATTCATTATTGACAATTAATTGATTATCTGACCAGGAAGCAGATGCAAGCTCTTTTCAAAAAAATAGCTGTGAGCAGCATCGGGTTGGCTATGCAGTTCAGCACAGTTGCCATGGCAATGTTTTTCGGGGTTTGAGGTCCGAAGACCATCTCTGTCAGTTTTTCCAGAGGTTAGATAGTACAGTAGTAGTTACTTAAGCCTTTAAATAGAATCGTACATGGTGGTCATTTCTAGTAGGTTGGTATTTGTCTGACATTATTATGAAGATACAAAAGACAAAGCGTCAGTGCTAAATAGGCAAAGTTCTTCTTTACTGCTGTCAAAGCAGTCAGTGCACTTCTGTAAATAACAGTTCTTTTAATGGTTATTTGAAAATGTAAAAGTCAGGTTGGTGTTTTGTAAAATGAACAATGTCTAGCTCAGAATGATATTCATGTGTTGATAAAACACTGAAACTTTGATGATATTTGTCATATTCTTTGCTTTTTCTGCATACTGGCTGACAGGAATGTTACTGCTTTTGGTTCTAGGTAAAAGTACTAAAAAGATTGATTTTCAATCTATTAAATTATTGCTGAGTAAAATACATAAATTTTACACTTCTTGTCAGTCGACCCAGTAACAGGTTATATTTCACTAAATGCCAACCTCATTTTGTCCCAGAGGAAAAGTCAAAGGATCACAAGAGTCAGCAGGTCTCCTATCCATCCATGTTTTTCTATATTTCAGTCTGAACCGATCAGCGAGCGCTGCCATCTCCCACAGCCGCGCCACCTTTCTCTATCCTAACAACTCTTTCAGGTAGTGCAGCTGGATCCAATTATAGCGATCACTAACAAGCACCTTCAGCAGCTCCCAGTTACATTTAGGGTCTTGCTTGGTGGGTCTAATGTGGCCTTAACCAAAGGTAACAACTTCACTAAAAACCAATGTGATCGTTAAAATTGTTTACATCTATGAATCAGAGTGCATTATTAATTTTAAAAAGTCCTTCTGGAAATGTTTAAGCTTTAGTAGTTTCTCAGACAGTAAGAATAGAGTTTTGACTGATCTTGATTTTTCATGTTTTGTTTTGTTAAAAAGTCAAAGTAAAGAATTATAAACTAATTGACAGGGTGATTTTATTTTATTTTTTTAAGCACAACAACTGGAAATGACAGTTTGCCATTGCCATGAATCACTTGCGCCAAGCATTTGCAAAGTACTTCAGCTTGAGTGTTCCTTTTTTTTTTTGGCCTATCAGGTCTATCAGTGCTTGGTAAGAATCCATTGTACATTCAATGATTTGTGTTAGTCTGCGTAATGCCCCGAAAGGAAAAAAGAAAAGAAAAGAAAAGGCTTTTGTCTCAGTCGTGTTATTTGGAGACTGGAGGTATCGTGACATCAGTTAGAGCACAGACAGTTGAGGTCTTATTTCTAATTACCCCACTGTTTTTTGTTTTTGTTTCTACATTCGTATTACAGTTATTGTTCAAAAACTTTGTCGTCTTTTGTTCCCCACATACAAATGTGGGACTCATGTATCACCACGCTCTTAATTCTCTCTTGACCTTGTCGGAATAAACACAATTCATCTACAGTACAGTACAAACACTGGATCTGATACAAAGGTAGGAACCAGATAAGACTGCAAATTTTACAAGGTATTAACATTTTATGCCATCTCCTTCTACCAACCTTCTCCTCTACAGGAGCAGTTAATCTGGGTTCTCCCTCTAGGGCTGATAAGAAATAGAAATAGGAGGAGGCTATAAAGCCATATAATACATCTTGCACTGTGATCATATAGAACAAGTGGATGAGATTAAGCAGCCTACATGAAATCCTCAGACGTAAAGAAACAAAAAAAGTTTTAAAGATGCATCAAGACGTGAAATATTCTACACTTGGCAGGTAATTAATAAATCAGACTAAAGCAACTGTGTCGTGTATATCAGCTTTTCCTTATATCCAACCTGCTGTTTCATAGCTTCGGTGGATTAAAAAAGAGCAACAAATCCAGTTAAAGCTGGTATTTTAAATACATTCTGGTGTTTTAATTTGTTTTGTAAGTTTATGTTGGCTCAGCTGTGCATTACAAGGAAGAGACGACTGCAAGAGGCAGTTGAAAATCCTTGAAAAGGCAAGTTCAAGCTTGAATTAAGAAGAAACTTGTGTTTTACCCATCTGATCCCAGCTGAAATGCATTGAAGCTCTTAATGAGTTATTTGCTGTAAGTATTTTTATGAATGAACTGCTTTAACTCTGAGTGTTCTGTCAATTTCGTGAATTTTTTAAAAACAGGATCGAAGTAGCTCTTAAATCTTGAAGCAGATCCAAAAGTAATACTGAGGAGGAAAGAGAAGTATACATCAGAAAGCCATACTCTGCCTTTGCATCTGAAAAGACACTGACGTGGGAGTGTCATTTCAAATGCCCCTGTAGATGTCATTTAACAGAATGAACATCTACAGGGGCATTTCCCGTTGACTGAATGAAATTACACTACCTCATCAGTGTTATCTTGTTAATCTATGTAAAAGAAAAGGTGTGCATGGAACAAGGAGCTGCTGAAATCAGAAAGATACAAAATCAAGTATGTGATCCTTATTTGTTTTGTTTTTTTCCGTAGTCCTTCCTTCTGTCCTGGGTATTCTATCATTATTTCTGCAATGCTGCCTGCAGACACACAACGCCCTACTTTGGTACAAATCGTATTCCTGTTCTAGAAACAGTCGCCATGAGCGACATGGGCTAGAGGAGAGGAAGCATTGCTTGGCAGTTGCCTTAAAGAACCGTGTTTTGACACGGTCAGGTGGGAGATGTATTCTGTGTCACTAGTATTGCTGGGAGGATCTGGGGTGTTTTACTGTGTAAACATGCCTCAGTTTTCCCACTAATGCTTTGGAAATTTGAGCCCTGCAGTTTGTTGTTTTTTTTTTTTATATGAGTTTATGTTATTAAAAAAATGTAAATTCGAACTTCTGATTGGATTATAACGTGATATAATACAGGATCACCACATTTTATCATATTGATGACAGATCTTGAATTACATCTATAGTATAACTTCACCATGTTTCAGATTCTGAGAACATATAAACAGCTATAAAAGCAAAAATATTTGATATGTCAAAATATTAATTGATGACCACATTCAATTCAGACACACTAAAAGTACACATTGCTGTTCTGAACCCAAGTTTGCTTTCAGAACTGCCTTTAGTGGCAGTAGTTTAGGACAGCGGTCCCCAACCTTTTTTGCGCCATGGACCGGTTTATGCCCGACAATATTTTTACGGACCGGCCTTTAAGGTGTCGCGGATAAATACAACAAAATAAAACTAGTACCGGTACCGAAAAAAAGAAAATTTATTCATAACACACGTGAAAAGACCCAGGAAAACAGAGTAAACGATAAAAACGATAACAAAATAACGCTGAAAACCGATAAAAACCCTGAAAACTATACATTTCACACCTGAGCCTCAACTCTCGCGGCCCGGTACCAAACGACTCACGGACCGGTACCAGTCCGAGGCCTGGGGGTTGGGCACCGCTGGTTTAGGAGGTAGTGCTGCTTATATAGTAATTGAAAGGTTAGTGGTTCAATCACTGGCTGCTCCAGTCTGCATGCCTCAGTATCACTGAGAAGGACAGTGAACCTCATGTTGCTCCCCAATGTGTACACTGCAGTGTGACTGGTAGGAAAAAAAAGTGCCTGAGTGAATGAGGCATACTCAAGTAGAAAAGCACTGGATACCAGCAGTTCGGATCCACTCCATTGACCTTTAATTACTTGTTGTATAGATTCAAATGTTGGAAACATTCCTTAGAAAACTTGGTCCATTTTGAAATGATAGGTACGACAAATCTCAAAGGTCCTATTAGATGGACATGTGATGGCTGTGAAGGCCATCACATGTCACTGTGAGTACAGTGGACCAACATCTCTGAAGAGTGTTTCACCTCTGTGAATTAATGCTACGAATAATTGAGGTATTTTCTCAGGGCAAAGACAGAAACAAACAGGGCACTACTAATGTCATCACTAATGTTGCCCATATACCTGATGAATATCACGTGGACCAACATGTTGTAACTGAATAAATATTGCGACAGTGTGTGGGAGTTCTATATGACTGCCTTTATCAAGCTTTGTCCTCTGACGTACCTGTCACTTATTTGGTAATAGTATCACGTGTTCTAATCAAAATTAGAAATATTTTATGAATCGGTGCATATTTTTTGTAGTTGTTGTTGCTCAAAATTATGCAAGTGTGTTCAAAACAATAGAGAATGTAAAGGTAATTTATGCTGATTGTAGAAGTGTTGCTAATCATTCCTATTCTGCTTTGGACCTTTGAAGTGAGAAGTAACTTTTACGTGTTCAAAGAGTTCTGAACATGTAAAAGTTAAAGCTTTTTTTTGGTGAGAGAAGTTCAACAGGAGCGTGGACATAATGGAAGAAAGCAGCTTCAGAGATTGACTGAAAAAAGGAGCTTTAAAAAAGAATGTGGAAAAAAAGGCCAAGAGGGAGATGAAGGCATCAGCCAGAAATGTCAGTTGCCATTGTGTAAAATACCAAGAGGGGAAAAAAAGAGGGATGGGTAAAGGGAAGGGGGAGAGGGCTGAAAGAAAAGAGAAAGAGTGGCTGTTAGGCAAGCAATTAAAGTGAAAGGAGTGTTCGATGGGGTGAAAAGAAACCGACAATGATAGGATGATGAAAAAGTACAGAGAGAAGAGGATGGATAGGAAAGGAGTAGAAAGAGCAAGGCGAGAGCCGGAAAAGATGTGAAGGCAGATGGGTAGCATAAAGAAAGAAAGGAGGCGTAGCAAAAAGTCGGGGAGAGACAGATTAAAATGTCAGAAAGTAGAGGGCACTTCTCGTAAACCCAAAAATCCAAACCTCAGTGCAAATATGAGAGAGAAAAGGTTCGGATGAGCAGAATGAAGAAGCAAGCATGAAGGGAAAAACACAAAAGTGCAGTTCTGTTTACAGTTACCATTTTTGGAGCATGGAGCTTTGGGACTATTATGGACACTTTATGGAAAAAGATGCTCCTAATTTGGAAAAATTGGGTAATTTGAGAGCAACTTTTCTTCTTCAATCTATTCATTGTTTCCAAATTCCAAAGTCTTAAGAGCGATGTGTTCAAATAAAGTTTAGAACAGATTTGACAGGCTTTCAAAACAGCTTTAGTAAACCATGTAAAGACTATGAATAACTGAAAAAACAGCATTGTGGTTCATCCACCCTGCAAGAAATACAAATACTGCAATATTACATCTGAAAGATGTTAAATAAAATGTAAAAAGAACATATGCAAATGCACCGTGATCTGCTTCTCACCCCCTCTTTATTAAAACAGTGTTTCCTCTTTTCCACACAGATGGTTGAAATTTAAAGTCCAAAATTTATATCGTTTTTTTTTTTTTTTTTTAATTGGATATCATCACATTCACAAATATAAAATTACAAATATTTTGATGTTTATGTTGTCATAACTCCTGCATCCCTCCATCTGTGTACATTTACCTGTGTTAGTATTTCATTTCCTGGCTCAAACTTTCAGTTCTAAAAGTGACAGCTTGTGAAACAAAGCCATCGTTAAAAGCAAAGTTCAGATGTTATATACAGGGCTGCTTTAAAAGCTGACACATCATCAGGTTTTCTGCTGACACAGCAGTTGGTGACAGACTACAACAACAACAGCCTACCACTGACTTTTTCTCAATTATGAACTATACTGCTTTACACACTCGATAATATGTCACAGATCTAAAATACTTCCTTCCTTTATGGTGACTTTAACCTCCCAAATATTAGTTTTAAAAAGTACCACAGTCTGCTAGTGTGATTGCACGAGGCAATGGACTAGATTTCCTGCCTCAGGATTTTACCAAAGACCAAAGACCGTCTTTGTACTCCAGTGTTCAAAGATGGTCTACTAAACACTGGATGTAAACATGGCTGTACCGCTTGGATCTAATTTATCCTAAGAATAAATTTGAAGCTTGAGTGAATTAATTATTGGGACAGAAAAGTTTGTTATAAAATCTAATGCCAGAGAATAACTCCGTCAAATGTCTGGAGGTATTCTCCAGGCAAACATTAGGCTGTTGATGGCAGATCTGCTGGTTCTCATGTTCTCCAATCAAGCTGCATGCTGCACAGAGCTCATCTGTGAGCAAAAAAAGAACACCCGGGAAGCTGGACAGACGAGTCAATATAAATCTTACTGAACTTACACATAAGCTTCTCTAGTAAATAACTGTTAAATTCTCCTGACTTATGTCTTGTTATAATGTTTCTTTGTTTCCCCGCTCCATCTGTCTTTTCTTCCTCTCCCTCCCACTCACTTTCTCAAGGGCTGCCAACAAACCCAGGTAGACACGTGTAGTTTAAGCTGCTACAGGTTTTGGCTGCCATGTTGTCTGTGCAGGGGTATCCCCAGATGGTGCACACTCAAATTTAAGGAAAAACATGTTACACTGCAAAGCTTTTCACACTTCTACCACTTTGGTGAAGGTGAGACAGAGAAGTTGAAAAGTGATTGAGGTGGGAAATAACTGCTACAAAGCTGCGTCGTGGGCAGTCACAGACAAGTGTAACAACATAACTGAACTCAGGAGTGTTCATTTTCACATGTTGTTGTTACTGGGTGAAGCCCTTGTTTCTCCAAAATGTCATATGTTCAGAAAATATCCCCTGAGACCAAAATGACTGTTGAAAACAACAATTCTTAGGGGATTTGAAAGGTTGTTTCATAAGTTATCATAGTTTTTTACCACACCGGAGAGCTAAAGTGTGTTCTCTTTTTCATATCCAACACAAGAAAGTAAGTATAAATAAGATATATACAATATACTTTGCTTATACAAGATTCAAAAATTGTTTTATCATCAATTCGCTTGACTTACAGGACATATTAGAAAGGATTAAGACAAGATAAAAGGATACTCCAGGGAATATATAAAAATCAAACCTATAAACCAGGGGTGGGGAACTCAAGGCCTCAGGTTTTAGATATCAACCTGGATCAACACAACTGAATCAAACAATTAGTTCATTATTAGTCTCTGGAGAAGTTCAAGACATGTTGAGGGTGTAATTTATCCAAATAAATCAGCTGTATTGGATCAAGGACACATCTAAAGCCTGCAGGACACCAGGAGTTCCCCACCCCTGGTATATACAATAGTTTCAATGATCAACAGCAGCAGGTTTGACCGTCGTGCAGCATTAAAAGATTTATCACAGCTGCGACAAATTCTCAAAGTAAGTTTCAGTAAGAGGTTGCAAAATGTAAGTCTTAAAACCGATAGCCTTTTAGTTGTAGCACTGCTGACATTGTGACATGAACAGAAAAATGTCCTCATGTGATGACTTACACAATTATTTTAATATTTTTACATTGACTTCCATTGAAATGAAACACAAAGGTTTTCTTGTCAGTTCCAGCAGGAACAGGGAAAGTGAACCCGTGTTGCTGATCATCTGGTGGAGTGAAAAGCTGTCCAACCTGTAAATCCAATTCAACCCCAGCAGCATATTTATATTTCGAAATATTTATGTGCAGCATTTTGCAAACTATGTTAAAAAAAAGAATTAACCTGACCTGAAATTTCAGGACACCTTAAAAATCTGCAAGTTGCAAAGATACTTGTAGTAGTAGAATATTAACTGAGAAATGCTTCCGTGTTTGGGTGGTTGTAGCTCAGGAGCTCGAGTAGCTCATCTGCAAAAAGGTGGTTAGTGGTTCATTTGCTAGCTGGATAGCAGAGCAAGACACTGAACCCCAAGTAGCTCTCTGTTGGAGTGTCAATGTTAGTTCTATTCATCATAACTACCCATATTGTGTTGGTTTTGTGACCATGTTCACTCCCAACAGTGTCAAGCACTTGACTTTATGGTCAAAAATGAAAGCATGTGTTCATTTCTCTGAATATTAATGAGCTGCTTGGGTAAAAAGAAAAGCCTTGCAACACAGTAGCTCTTGAGGACTGCCAGGGAGCAGCATATAATGCCCCACGAGGATTTGAAGACAACCGCAACATTGTAAAAAGTCATCTGTCATAAGAAGTCCACAGCTCCCTTTTGCTCAACTTCCCTCCTAAATACATATTTGATCAGAGAGCCACACTAGATTTACCCACTTGTTTCTCCCATCAGTTTGTTAGAGAGCTTGTTAATGACTGAGGCACTCATTAGCAGACACTTGTGCTCTGTATACAGGACAAGAGTGCTGCACTTTCAAAGAGCCAAATCATTTATTTTACCCTCATTAAACCAAAACCCGTTATCTCAAATCTGATTATCCACCCGTCCCTGCTGACTATTAGGAAATAAGGTAATCAGGTCTGGTAATAAAATTAAACTAGAGATTTTGGACTTCGTTTTGTTACATAAATTTCTTTTGTAGTATTCCTTTACCGTTAAGCTGTCAACAGAAATGAGACGCCTTCTGAGCTGTATGATGTTGCCTGAAGTGTAGTTGTAAAAAGTAAGGGTTTCAAAAAAGAAAAAGCCTGACACATTAATAACTCCACGGAGAATTATTCAAAACACACTCAGAATGGTTTTGATTTGTAGGAGGAGGTTTTCAATGGCCAAAACTTACTCATTGCAACCTCTGACACACATCGCCTGACAAGGTTATTCAAGTTTTCAACGGCTCACTGCAGGTGAGAGATTGGAAACCTCAAACTGGAGCACTCACAGAGGAAAGCAATATCCTGAATAAGATCTCCTTCACCTTTCTCTCACTCTTCTAGACAAGTTTTTTATGAAACCCGTGCAAGCTTTCTTTGGCATCTGTTGGCTGACTTCTGAGCATTGCATTGTAATTTCTCACACTGCTCTTCAATTTTGAGTCCTCAGCAACTTACTGTAGGTGGTTTATTTTTTCTATTTGTTGCAATTTTTTTTGACTATATAGACAGTAAATTGAATGTGCGCAGGCAGTTCTCAAGTTTTAAATATATGAGGGTCTGACTCCACCATGTCTGACATCTCAAAAATAGGTGTGTCAGTTATCTGGATGGGGCTATGCAGGTTGGGTCAGGCAATATTTAAATCCAAGTTCATGATCTCATTCTCTCCAGGTACAAAACTGGAAGCACAACTCAAGGAACAACAAGAATAGATACAGAAGTCGAAGTAAAGAACCAACATGTGCGAATGCCTTAAATATGCTTAAAAACAAGATGCCTCTGGGTTTTTGAATATATTGGAACTATCTCAGCAGGACATTTTGTTTTCATTATTATCACTCATAATAATTTAACTGCTTACATTGCAAGCAGTTAAATTACTGCTGTGAAAGGAAACAGGTTATTGGTCTAAATGTTTTTTTGCTAAAGCAAATTCATGTTTTAGCTCCTGCTTCTCATTGTTTCTGCCATTCTTTCTTAAGCCCACCTCCTTAACTCGGTCATTGGTTTTTACACGCGATCATTCAAAGGGTGCCGCTGAGAAAATGGCTTTGTGCATTTGGTGCGCTTGATTTGAACCAACACATAGGGGATATGTGTGTGAGTATGTAGGCAATTTATTGTGTGCAAATTAAAGTCCTCTTGCAGGCAAGTGCTTGAAGGGTGGCCGAACAGATGAATGTGTGGGTGACTGATGAATTGTAAATATGATAAATGACAGAGATGAATGGGGATTTAATAGGGCATTGAGATGGATGAATAAACAGATGTTCAGCTCACTGCAGGGACAAAAGATAAATGGCTAAAGAGGTGGGCACACAGATGGATGCATGACGGTGCCGAGACAGATGCATATGGTGTTGTTTGAAAGTTTGTTTCGGAAAATTTCTGTGAGATCAGGATTGTGTGTGAGTGTGTCTGTCAGAAAACTTATGATGCAAAAAGGTGAGAAACACATGGAGGAGAGATCAAAGTGTGGAGAAAGATAAAAAGGAAGTTCAGAATGAGATGGATAAGGAGACTTTTTAAGAGCAAAAATTTTATCTGCTGCTCATTTATATCTGCTCGGTTTTAACTTCACTGCCAGTTGATGCTAGACTAATAAAAACAACTTGGAAAAAAAAGTTAAACCCATGAAAGGATATTCAAGAAAGAAGAAAATCCATGAATAAATAACTGAAAACGGCAACAAAAAGATTGACATTGTGACTAACATCTTAGTTAAGCTCAGAGTATACAGTGGTAAAGTGAATTGATGACAATGGAATGAAAAAGCTCCACATATTATCTATCAGAACCATTAAATGCAACAACATTTCTACAGCATGATGATACATTAGAACTTTTTACACTCTACAGTACTGTATGTTTGTAAAGAATGATGTCTTCCAGTCTTAGTGCAGTCTCAAAAACAATAAGCACAAAGAAATAAATTTGAGTAAAATGCAAATGAAACACATAAAAATCAATGGATTCAAATAATGAATACATTTTTCCTAACTTGTAAGGTTTTCTAAATAAGTCATTTAGGAAAGTCTGCTTGGTATAAACTAAGCATAAATACATACGAGTCATGCTAATTTGATTTGACCAGATTCCATTAACCCTTGTGTGGTGTTCGTATTTTTGTTACTCAGCCAGTGTTCATGGGTCTGGTGGACCCGCTAGAGTTTTGGCTTTCCAAATTAACACTATCAAACAATTTTATGTTAAATTACTCAACAGATGTTTACTTCATCCCAATTACAAGACATATGAACAGCAAACATGGTTAATTTTTTCCCTTTACCTTTGTTAGATCACATTTATGAATTAATGTGCTTCTCGTTTTTCTTTTATATAAAATGTTATAAATAAATCAGTTATAATCAAGTGGAGTGAGTGGAAAGACACAACACATTTACACGTGAAAAAATAATTAATTGTTTAATTTTTCTTTTGAAAAAAACTGAACACGGGTCTCACAGACCCGAACACCATACAAGGGTTAAATGTAACATTTAAGATTATCGAACAAAATCACACGGGGATATGTACACGTAGTTTAAAAAAATTACACATTTACACCAAACAGATCAATCCACCACAGAGTGCTGCTCATGCTGAATGTAAACACAGAACTCCAGATTGATTTTGCTAACTGAAATTCCAATAAAGCTTATGAAAACAATGCAGTACAACTATATCTGCAACAGCACTGAAGGAAAGCAAGAGAGCAGAAAGAAAGTCATTATAATATGAATGCAAAGCAAGAAGCAAGCAGCGTTCACAATGTCTAGGAGGATCCAAATATTGTAGTTTCCATTCTGCAGAAAACTTTTTACTTTACTTTTATCATCACACTGTTCAGTACATAAAGCAGTTTCATGAAAAATGCCACCCTGGTATGTTTTTACAAAGCTAAAGCTACAAGGAGCAGTGATATGAGAATACACAACAAAATAACTGACTATTTCTAAGCCTAAGTCAAGTAAGATCGATGTAATCAGATGTTGCGACCATTATTAAACAGAGCAACAACAAAACTAATGTGACAAAACTTTGGTTTGGTTTTGAAGTATGATGTGTGCTGTGGATTACAAGGTGGCAAAGATAATAAAACGGAGGGAAAACATCCATCTCAATCTGCTGCTCTTGAATCATATTCTTGTTAAATCAATGATGCTCAGTCTGAAAACAGATTGACAGCAGGGGAGGAAGTGACAATGCAGCATCCTTGATTTGTACCAAACTTGAGTTAGCTGCTCTCTAAAACACTCGGTAAACATTTCACTTCATTGTGATTCTTTGTATTGTAGATTGCTGATTGTCAATAGAGGGTATCTCTGTTGGACATAATGTGATTTTAACAAGTTTAGAGTTGGGAAAATATTGTGGTTAAAAATCTATAGCATCATGAGCGGTCGGTACATTTACAGATACAGCCACAGGGTTCTGCTATTCCTGGATGTAGATTTACTTTCCCCAGTGAACATACTGTTCCTTTTAATTTCAGTCTTACCATGATGTGGTGATTATATCACAAAATTGTTTAATTATATGGTTTGAATGTGTTTAGACAGTATTTTATATTAAAATATATTCACCTATTGGAATTTGGTCATTAAATGTTGGTGAGCAAGATCTAAAAATGCAAAAGGATGAATAAATATTTGCAGTCAGTTTGACCTTTCACGTTTTCCGCTGCATATCACCAGCCTGAATAAACAGTCATTAATTTTGATTTAACCTATAAAAAATGTACATTTTAAAAAAAAGTCATTTTGCACAAACTTCCAACAGCAGTACTGCCACCTTACTCCTCTCTTAAACCTGGTGGACTCAGATACAGGTATGCTCTTAATTATTTTAGTGTTAGAGCATTTAAATATATGGAAATCATTTCTGTATCATTTTATGATGCATTTGTCTATAAATTTGCCACACCTACAGATTACAGAGTTGGAGTTTGATTTTGTCTTGAGTTGGAAAAAATAGATGATAATACCAGTTTTATTAATAATCTGTGTATTTGACCATTAAAAATTGGACATTTTCAGCTCTTCAGAGTCTAAAAATTCGACACATACTTTATGAAGAAAAATGAGAAATATACACATATCATTCATTTTAATAGAAATCATTCAGACTTTTGTAAAATTACTGGAACAAAATGCTAAAAACAGAATATAACAGTTACATTCACAAATAAAATCGGTGAAAATTCCAGTTAGAAAAAATAACATTTTAGGTGGTCAGAGATGGGGGTTTGTATCTTGTCTGTTATTCACATTGAATACCGTAACCTCCTGACATAGTATCTGAAACTTGTCTATTAGAGCTGACAGCTTTAACGGGAATGTAAGTGATGCATGACAGCTGAAGTGAATAGGTAAAGAAAAAAGTAAAGTAGTTCTCAATCTTTGATTTCCTTGTAATGGACCATGCACTGGGTTTTGAAATCACACCCTGGACATAAAAAGTAATGTGCGTGCTGGGGTTTGGAAACTGTGGTCCTCCTTCAACTCTTTTGGGAAAGCTTTCCTCGGGTTTTAGGAGTGTGTTTATAGGAATTGTTGACCGTTCGTCCTGAAGAACATTTGTGAGGTCAGATACTGATGTTGGACGAGAGAGGTTCTCCTGGTACCTGCCAAACTGAGACTCATTAATCGGATTGCCAGATTGGAGAAGCATGGTTCGTGACTCAAGAGAACATGTCTCCACTGCTCTGGAGTCCCGTAGCGGCACAGTGTTTCACAGCACTGTATCCAATGCTTTCTGTTGCACTTTGCAAGGTAAGGCTTGGATGCAGCTGCTCGGCCATAGAAACCATTCCATGATCCTCTCTTTGCGCTCTTTTAGACCTAATCTGAAGTCAGTGATGTAGATGGGTGAGTGAGTACTTTTGGCAATATAGTGTAGGACTGCCCGCACAACAAACTAAACATACAGTAACTGCTGTAATGATTTGATTGGGCTTTACTATCAGTCATCATGCACAGGACAGTTAATGATAAACCACTTAACTGTGACTTTTAGCATATTTCACCAAGTTCAAGACCAGGAGAATAAACAAACCCTGCCTCAGGTTACATGCTAATGTACTCCTACCTCCACTGCTAGTCCCAATCCTGGACAAATGGAAAGGTTGTATCAGGAAGGGCATCTATGCAGATCCATCCATTATGGCAACCACTTAGGGAATAAGAGAGCAGCTAAAAGCACCCACCCAGGGCAGAACTTAATGTGAAGCATTGGTGGGAAGTGAAGGATAGTTGTCTACTGTTTACTGTGTGCTGTATGTTTATTTCAGCTTCTATTAGGGCTGCAACCAAAGATTATTTTGGTCGACTAATCTCCCAATTTTTCTTTGATTAGTCAGTTAGTCAAGGATCATTTCAATAACTCTTATCTCAGCTTCCTGTGAGCAAACCTCCTGTTCTAGGCTCAAATATCTCACCTGCTCAAGTCTACCCACCTGTGAATATCATGAATGTCACCCTGTTGCCTTGTCCCACAGCAAAATAATGACCCAGGAAACATCCGTTTGAAAATAATCAAATGTATTTTTAACATTAAGTCAATAGGACTGTCGGAATAAATATGAAATAAATAAAAATATTAGGTAATACAAATTAAAGTACTAGTACTATTTAAACAAAAAATGTAAATAGGAAAATAAAAAGGGCAGATACAAAAAGATTTTTTCCCACTCCAGAATAAGTTTCCAACATTTATAGATAATTCTGTTCATAAATTCATGACTGCGGTGGATATGCTCTGGAGTGAGGCGTTCCCTTATCTTTGAGATGATGTTCCCAGCTGCTGATAGCTGATAAAGATGCTCTCTGTCATGACTTCAACCATTTGAGAGGCACATGAGCTCATCTATATGCCTGTGCTTCATAATACTAAAACAGGAATAGACTATTACTAATCACAAATTTGGTTATATATTATGTTTTGTCAGATAGTGTTGTGTTCAATGCCAATTAAACTGTTTCATTATATATAAATATACAATGTATGTATATATATATATATATATATATATAAAATTAAAAAAAAACACCCAGCACGCCCCTGCGGGCGGTTTATCCTTCAAGCTCGGGTCCTCTACCAGAGGCCTGGGAGCTTGAGGGTCCTGCGCAGTATCTTAGCTGTTCCCAGGACTGCGCTCTTCTGGACAGAGATCTCCGATGTTATTCCCGGGATCTGCTGGAGCCACTCGCCTAGCTTGGGAGTCACCGCACCTAGTGCTCCGATTACCACGGGGACCACCGTTACCTTCACCCTCCACATCCTCTCGAGCTCTTCTCTGAGCCCTTGGTATTTCTCCAGCTTCTCGTGTTCCTTCTTCCTGATATTGCTGTCATTCGGAACCGCTACATCGATCACTACGGCCGTCTTCTTCTGTTTGTCTACCACCACTATGTCCGGTTGGTTAGCCACCACCATTTTGTCCGTCTGTATCTGGAAGTCCCACAGGATCTTAGCTCGGTCATTCTCCACCACCCTTGGGGGCATCTCCCATTTTGACCTCGGGACTTCCAGGTTATACTCGGCACAGATGTTCCTGTACACTATGCCGGCCACTTGGTTATGGCGTTCCATGTATGCCTTGCCTGCTAGCATCTTGCACCCTGCTGTTATATGCTGGATTGTCTCTGGGGCATCTTTACACAGCCTGCACCTGGGGTCTTGCACATATATATATATATATATATACGGAACGAAGCAGTTGTCAGCCACCTCCTGTACATGGATGACATCAAGCTGTATGCCAAGAGTGAACGAGACATCGATTCACTGATCCACACTACCAGGCTATACAGCAATGACATTGGAATGTCGTTCGGACTGGAGAAGTGTAGTCGGATGGTAACAAAGAGAGGGAAGGTAGTCAGAACTGAGGGGATTGAACTACCAGAAGGCAACATTGCAGACATAGAGGACAGTTACAAGTACCTGGGGATCCCGCAGGCAAATGGGAACCATGAAGAGGCCGCTAGAAAGGCTGCAACCACCAAGTACCTGCAGAGGGTCAGGCAAGTCCTGAGGAGTCAGCTGAATGGTAAGAACAAGATCCGGGCCATCAACACGTACGCCCTGCCCGTGATCAGGTACCCTGCTGGGGTAATAGGCTGGCCAAAGGAGGAGATAGAAGCCACTGACATAAAGACAAGAAAGCTCCTTACCATGCATGGAGGGTTTCACCCCAAGTCCAGCACCCTGAGGCTGTACGCTAAGCGGAAGGAAGGGGGCCGGGGACTGGTGAGTGTCAGCACCACAGTCCAGGATGAGACAACGAACATCCAAGAATACATTGGGAAGATGGCCCCAACTGACCGAGTGCTCAGTGAATACCTCAGGCAGCAGAAACCCAAGAAAGAGGAGGGAGACGAGGGACCATCATGGAAGGACAGGGCCCTGCACGGTATGTACCACCGGCAGATAGAGGAGGTGGCTGATATCCAGAAATCCTACCAGTGGCTGGACAAAGCTGGACTGAAAGACAGCACAGAGGCACTAATCATGGCAGCACAAGAACAAGCTCTGAGTACAAGATCCATAGAGGCTGGGGTCTATCACACCAGGCAAGACCCCAGGTGCAGGCTGTGTAAAGATGCCCCAGAGACAATCCAGCACATAACAGCAGGGTGCAAGATGCTAGCAGGCAAGGCATACATGGAACGCCATAACCAAGTGGCCGGCATAGTGTACAGGAACATCTGTGCCGAGTATAACCTGGAAGTCCCGAGGTCAAAATGGGAGATGCCCCCAAGGGTGGTGGAGAATGACCGAGCTAAGATCCTGTGGGACTTCCAGATACAGACGGACAAAATGGTGGTGGCTAACCAACCGGACATAGTGGTGGTAGACAAACAGAAGAAGACGGCCGTAGTGATCGATGTAGCGGTTCCGAATGACAGCAATATCAGGAAGAAGGAACACGAGAAGCTGGAGAAATACCAAGGGCTCAGAGAAGAGCTCGAGAGGATGTGGAGGGTGAAGGTAACGGTGGTCCCCGTGGTAATCGGAGCACTAGGTGCGGTGACTCCCAAGCTAGGCGAGTGGCTCCAGCAGATCCCGGGAATAACATCGGAGATCTCTGTCCAGAAGAGCGCAGTCCTGGGAACAGCTAAGATACTGCGCAGGACCCTCAAGCTCCCAGGCCTCTGGTAGAGGACCCGAGCTTGAAGGATAAACCGCCCGCAGGGGCGTGCTGGGTGTTTTTTATATATATGTAAACATTATATGATAATTTTCAGTTGATTTTCAGAGGAATACTCTCTTTCTCCTTTGAGCTTCCACAGGGGGATCTGCATAGGGGGACCTCTTGATCTGCAGTCAAATGCTGCACCACTGAGCTATACCCCTTACATATTTCTGTCACCACCATATTTAATAGTTGTGTACTTGTTGCCTGCTAAAAGAGGTTATTAAGGCCCTGCTACCCTACACATTGAGGAGTACTTTCTTTTTACAGTCAGATTCGTGCTTCTAAAAGTAACGCCTGACATCAGCGATAAGCTAAGCTATGCATGTGGACCAAGATCTGCAGCGTGCGGCCATAAGGGATACTAGGGGAGATTAAAGGCAATAGAGAGCCAACAACAAAAATGATTTGCACTGTTCGTAGCGTCACAAACATGCTGTGGGCATAGAAATAATAATAATAAATCAGTAAACATACAAATAAATTTATGCCCACAAACACTCTTCTTCGAGTTGGTAATTGACCAACATTGACCATGTTGATGAGCACTTGTGTTGGAGGAGGTATCGTCCTAAATTGGCTTGATAGCCCAATCAAAATAGTACTTTAATACTTAATTGTTTGTGCAAGGCTCCAAAAATATGTCTGGCAGGAAGACACAAAAACAAAAGGAAACAAAAGAGAGAAAAGGAAGGGAATCTTGCTGTGTTTAGCATCTATTAGATCAGGGGTGCCCAATCCCGTTCCTCGAGAGCTACCGTCCTGCAGCTTTTAGATGCATCCCTACTCCAACACAGCTGAATCAAATGGTTTGATCTCTTCAGCATGCCATCATGTTTGGCAAAGGCCTGATAACAAGCCATTCATTTGATTCAGGTGTGTGGGAACAAGGATGCATCTAAAAGCTGCAGGACGGTAGCTCTCGAGGACTGGGATTGGGCACCCCTGTATTAGATGAATGACGGCTGCATTGTTTCCACTAAAAAGACAGAGAGATGTTTTATACAGTGTTTTTATTGTATTTCATGCTGATTGTCTGTAAAGATTACGTCTATAAAGGAGCTAAATCACGAACAGCAGCTTCTTGAAATGTTTTAGAGTCAAAAAGAGAGAAAAACAGCTTATATGTGAAATACTGCGAAGGGCCGTTTATTGTTATTGTGATCAGAATATCTGTTTTTATATATCAGTACTGAGTGTTACCATGTAGTTCCCTTGTGTAAGTCTTTTCTTTCCTCTACTGTACTACATTAAAAAACAAAACAAACAAATAAAAAATAAGCGTTGCAACTGTCAAAATGTAAGACGGCTCTAACTGTGAGTTACTGTATTTGTGAAACATTTAAAAATAACAGTTGCCTTTTATAACGCACAACTGTCCTACACATCACTGAATAATATGTTGGGCCATTTTCATTTATTGCTAGATTCTGATGAAAAAGATTAGCTCTACCTGGTAAGCCAGAGGCTTGGACAGATGGAGGGAGAAAATAAAGACCGGAGGTGTGTGTGTGTGTTTAGGTGGGGTGATGAATCTCATTCTTTATTAGTAGCAGCCATCCATTGTTTTGAGAGCCTATAAAAGTTTTCCATGTCTGCTCTCCATCCCCTTACTTCTTTACAGTATCCATCCATTAGAGGTGACATGGAACCTCAAATTCTTATCTCGCCGTCACCCAACCTTGTTCGTCTTGCCCAGTAATGAGGCAGGGGAGCACTGTCATAAAACCAGAGCCTGAGACCTTGGCTGGGGATAACATTGTCTGCTGGTTCCACTTTTTTGTAGTCTTCATTACAACAGAACCCATCATTCTTCCTCCCAGATGGCTAACTTGTTGATCTTAATCAGACTGACTGTCCAAAAAAAGAAGCTGCAGTCTGCAAAATCATCACTTATTAATTTGAAAATAAACAGTGATATAAAATATGTTATTCTGTTTTCTTCCTGACTTTCATTGCCCTTCTTTTTGAAGGTAATCTTGTCTTTTTTACCATCCACCCTTATGGTGTATGTTGTTGCTTCTTCTGGAACCCAAAGCTGTTTAATGGCTTATTCCTTTCTATTACTTGCCATCAACCTCCTATAGAGCATTACTGTCATTTCCCACTCCCTTTTATTCTCATTATCGCTCTTTGAGACTCTGTCTTTTCACAGTCATTTTCTCCATAGTCTCTCTTTTTGCTTCTGTCTTTCTCTACCAAATTGATTGCATGAAAGGCTCACTTTCTCATAGTCATGTCCTCCTCCCTCCCTTTTTTTCTTTAAGCTTTTCTGTTTATTTGGTGTGACAGAGACGGCCTGGGCTACTCCAGTGTTTTGAAATGAGTCTCGTTCAGCTAAAGGGAAACCCCACCCTTGAGGGTTTGAAGGAAGTTGACAGGGTTCAATTTAGATGTCAACTGAGCACAGAAGAGATGACAGATACTTGGCATTTAAAATTAAGTGCAGTATCCATCAGTATGCCCTGATATAATTAAACATTTCTATGACAGAGTAAAACAACTGAACTGTGTCACAGTCCAGATATAAAGTCCTGGTCTCGGAGAAGACTATTTAAAATAATATCCTTGTAGTATTAAACGTATTGTGCTTGCAGTAGATTGCTAATCAGAATTAGAATACTTTTAAGACAAGATAAGATAAGATAAGATAAAACTTTATTAATTCCTCAGGTGGGTTCCTCTGGGAAATTCGGTTTCCAAAAGCACAGCACCGACAGAAGTTACAGAGTTACAGAATATTATACATATATATATATATACACACACACACACACACACACACACACACACACACACACACACACACACACACACACACACACACACACACACACATATATAAATACAGAGACATACATAAATAAAATATACGAAGGGGATAAATAGAATAAATAGGAATAAAAATAAAAATACAAGTGAATTGCACATTTCAAGTATTGGGGTCTATTGTACCGTTGACTATTAACAAAAGTATTGCACAAAAGGTATTGCACAGTGAAGTGAAGAGGCACTACAGCTTAGTTGTTCCCCCCTCCTTTGTCCTCCTGTTTCCCCTCCCTCTCCCCTCCAGAGAGGAGTTAAACAGTCTGATGGCGTGTGGGACAAAGGAGTTTTTAAGTCTGTTAGTTCTTGTCTTGGGGAGAAGCAACCTGTCACTGACTCTTCTGGTTGTTAATGGCCGTGTGCAGAGGATGGCCAGCATTGTTCATAATGTTCAGCAGTTTTTTTAGTGTCCTTTTCTCTGCCACTGTCACCAGAGTGTCCAGCTTCATGCCGACCACAGAGCCAGCCTTCCTGATCAGTTTTTCCAGCCTGCATGAGTCCTTCTTTGCTGTGCTGCTCCCCCAGCACACCACAGCATGGAAAAGTACTCCAGCAACCACTGACTGGTAAAACATCCTCAGGAGCTTCCTGCAGATGTTAAAAGACCTCAGCCTCCTGAGGAAGTACAGTCGGCTTTGGGCTTTTTTATACAGGTGCTCTGTGTTGCATGACCAGTCCAGTTTATTGTCCACCCACAGCCCGAGGTACTTGTACTTGTTGACCACCTCAACCTCCTCCCCCTCTATCTGAACCGGCAGTGGAACTTCTCTGGACCTCCCGAAGTCCACAACCAGTTCCTTAGTCTTTGAGGTGTTGAGTTGTTTTACTGCTATTATTAAAAGCAGTATTAAAACTATTAGTCCCTGAGGAAATGATAGGGTTTCGATTAAACTAAATGGTTTAGTTTAATTAAACTAAACCATTTAATACAATAACTCTAATACATACAAATAGCTCTAATTATAAATCTAATCATAAATATCCCAGTATTACACAATTTAAATGTATATATGGTTGATATTGAGGTGCCCTTCTTATCATACTGTAAGAAATCAGTGTCACTATTACATTATTACATATATTACCATATATGTATATATATAAAATTCAGTATTGTAGCAGTTTGTGAAAGTCTGTATGGGTTAAGGTTTAAGGTCATATTTATCTAGTAACACTATTACATTTTGAAATTGCTGAAATGTATATATAAAAACATTTTTATTGGTTTCTGAAATTAAATTTTCTCAATCTGTTGTTTGCTTCTGATCATCTTTGCCCGGACTTTTGTTTTTATTCATTGATGTGTCTTTGTTATGATTTTGAGGCCTGCTAATGAGCACCATTTGAGTTGCTGTCTACTTATTGCTCTGAGAGTATTCATTAACGCGGCATGAATATTGAAGACCATCCCCTGTCCTTGAGCGCTTTGATTATTGATAGGCTGCTCATGGGGATCTCTCTTTCAAGTGTGACAGCTTTATAACACCCTTACCTGAGCAGACTGATTGGTGGAGTAAAAAAACAACACTTCTTCACTTTGCTGAAGGTTAATGTGTAGAGTAGGAAGTTGGGTCCATGGATTTTCATGCAACCAATAGGTGGCAGGTTCTGCTCCCTTGAAAGCCAGTGCATTTCCCTCCACAACCATGTGCCCTACTCATGAGTTTTCAAACATGTTAAATGCTGCCTTAGTAAAGCAACTCACTCTGATCTACAACTGGTTAAAATTCCATGCCTACTCTTGGTTGTGTAAGTGATCCCTCCCAAGGAGGCGTTTTAGCTGCAGTACTCGGTGCAGATACATTATGAATGAGTTGAGTGAAATGCCCTTTACACAGTCTAATCAAGCCTTTATGAATACAAGAATTACTCTCATTCATGAATTTGGAGTATTGTCCACCTATTGCCTCAGGCGGTATCTTTACCTGGACCACTTACACATTCCTTCTGTAGAAGGTTGACTTTGAAGATTTCATGCTAGCTGGATTACATTTTAAAGCTATGACTATTCCATCTGTGATTCACTTTCTGATCTCTAAGGCATATGAGTGGAAGGTGTGTGTATGTGTGTGTGTATCTATGTGTCTATGTGTACGTATGTATTTCTGTTGACGTGAATGCAGAAATCATCTGTTATGCGGCTAACATCTCATTCTGCAGTGCACACAGGCAGTGAGTCATGGCCGTACTCATGATGTTGGGTACCGTGATAGTTTGGCTCTTGTATAAGCAGATTCACTGAAGGAGAAACTAAGATCATATATTGACTGAGTGGATACTGCCATAGCTTCTCAGCTACACGCATTGGTGAGAAGCTATGGTACATTGTTATTTGTCCACAACACTGGGCACCAGCATAACTTCTTCAGATCATGTATTGTAGGGAGGGGTAGATATAAACAGGGATGCTTGCGCTAATGTTCCATCACGGGGTTTATACTCTTGGATCATTCCAGTTTCAAAGTGAATGAGCAAATTAGTCCTTTTAAGACACGTGTAATTCTACCCTCCTATACACCAGAGGACTTCTCGGTCCATTTCTCTGACTGAACTAAGTGTTCTCAAACACATACAGTCAACTGTGGTCTGAGTTGACACATATCACATTTCACTCATTCAGTAAATGAGCAACTTTCACATTTTACATTTGTAATGAAGCAACAGCTGTTTTTTCAAATAATCACCTAAAATCACTTTAGCACTCTGTATACATGCAGAGACACTACTCTTGTGTGTCTTATTAAATTAAGACTCTAAAAGGCAGAATATGTAAGTTTAGATATCAGTAGTGTTTTCTTCTATATTCGATATAGAATGTGCGTAAACTCTAAGAAAATATCCGCATGGTCCTCTGCTTGTCTGGCGCAGTGTGCTGCCTACTCAACCCTCAGCAGTGATATTTTCAGTAATCAGATGTGTGGTAAAAAAAAAACTCCCCCCGGTGCTCTGACATTTGAATGGCTGGTATATACAGAGAGAACTCAACGCAGGCAAGCCAGGCAACAGCCCTTCAGCTGCTCTGTCCTCAAATACAAACTCACACGTATGAATACATATTTTTTCTCTTGATGCAAAATGACACAAAAGCATGACAAGGGGACAAAGGTCCAGTGGACCCCAACTGAATACTGAAAAAAAGCTTACTGCTTTTTTTTCTTGGTGTGAAACACAGTCTGTATAAAAATAAAATTACTGGTGCACTTGAATGTTTAGGCACAGTGCCCTCCATAATGTCTGGGACAAAACACATTATTTGTACTCTCTGCACCACCAAGTGAGTTAAATCACAGTAGAGCAGCTATAGCTACCTGTGAATGTATCCACCTGTCAGTCAAAACTTTAGCCCTGCCAATAATGCTAACTTTAAATGTTTAAAACCAGCTGTCAGTTTCCTCTCATACAGCAACATTTTTATTCAAGGTTGCCAATATGTCTGTTTCTGCTGGAAAGTTTACATTTTTAACATGGGAGTATGTAGAAATTTAATTGAATGGGAATCAATCATTTGCAAAACCAACGTCTTTCATTAGACCTGCAATTTACTGATGAGGTGCCAACAATTTACACTTAAAAAGAAATTAAATATGACATTGCTATTGTTTTATTAAATTTAATTTTCAGCTTTTATTTTCATAAAAGTTGCCAAAATTGCAAGCCATTTCTTTGCAGCTGTTTCTTGTCAGCATTTATTTTTCTATACTCTGCTTTTGCAATGCAGCAAATTTCTAAGAGCCTTGTAATTTTTCACAGTTTGTAAGAATTAGAGTTATTTTTGCACATAACTGATGGGTACAAGCATGTGTATAAAAAAAGTAACAAGACTAACAGATTCACTGACTTTCTGCCAGAAATAAAAACAAGTAAGTAAGGCACATTAACACTTAAATTAGTTACACTAAAATGAAATAGGACAGCACCCTCCTCATAATGAATTCGGGGCTTTTACACTCCTGATTAGTGATGTCCTGATTAATATTTTTGGCAGTGTCTTCCAGATCTTTTAATGTTTTTAAGTACCCTCTGGCAGAGGCTAATTTAAATAAAAAATAAACATATACATATATACATATAGCCCATTCACAATACTAAACTTGAATTAATGTTTCAATCAAACATACTTGAGGTAATAAAGCATATTGGTGATTCCCACTTTAGCACTTAATGTGATCATTATTTCATATTGCCGCTGTGTTCTTTTTTTATTCATATTGCTGCATGCTAGTTAAATGACACAGTGTTTTCACTTTTATCTCATAAGCAACATATGAAAAACTGTTAAAAACAATACAGAGGAGCAACAGCAAAGGAATAAATAAACTATGCAAGAAAAAAAACTATGGAAATTAAGAGGCCTTATTTGTATGAATACACACAGTGGTTGGGTGATCCTAACAGTATTCTCCTGAAAGCAGGCATCTGTTACACACAGTCTTTTAAGTCACGCTGTAGTTTACAAATCGGATAGCTTGGATCACTACTTTGAATCACACTGGCAGTTGTGACTCAAAATAGTTTTACAGTATGTGGACTTGCTATAGTTTTTGTAACATCAGCAGGCTAATAGGTCAGGTTATTTAAAGAGCCGATTTTTGGTGATCTTTGGTGATCTTTGGTATTAATATGTTACATATTGAGTATGTTGTAAAACATACTCAACAGTATCTCCACCATTTGACCTTAGAACCGAAGAAGCTTCTCGGATGAGAGGTGAAACGTCTTCAAGTAACTTAAAGAAGTCCAGACGCTTTTCTTTGCAAGCTCCTTTGACTACAATGACCTGGATGACTGAGAACCTTCACGGACACATGTTGTAAAACAGCTACCTGATCACAGAGTTTCAGTCAGAATTCAGAACTCATCACAGCCTCTGACAGTGGACTCGTCTCTGTGCTTGTCCTGTTGCACCTCAGCGCAGCGTTCGATACTGTTGAATGTATTATTTTATTACAGCGATTAGAGCATGCTGTAGGTATTAAAGGTATGTACTGGAGTGGTTTGAATCATATCTACCGAGTCTTCTTCACAAATTATGGTTATTTATGGAGTTCCACAGGGTTCTGTGTTAGGACCAACCCTGTGTACATTCTGATGACAGACACACACAGGCTGGTTAAACTGCAGGAATGTCTTAAAGACAAAAAGACCTGGATGACCTATAGTTTCCTACTTCTTAATTCAGATGAAGCTGAGGTTGTACTCGTCCCTAAAAATGTTATAAACATGATGTCTAACCAGAAACTTACTCTGGATGACATTACCTTGGCCTCCAGTAACACTGTGAGAAATCTCCAGGATGCATATTAAACAAGAATGTAGGACTGCTTAATTCTCTATCTCAAAAAACAGAAAGATCTTGTATCAGAATGATGCTTAAAAACTGGTTCATGCATTTGCTACATGTAGACTGAACTATTATAATTCATTATTCGTTATTATGAGGCTTTCAAAACTCCCTGAAAACCATTCAGTTTATCCAAAATGCTCCAGTAGCAGCATTTTTCTAGAATGGGAGGCTGAGCTTTCATCTTTAAGGACCTTCTTCTGTGGAACCAGCTCCCAGTTTGGATTCTCTCCCTACTTTTAAAATCAAGCTAAAAACCTTTCTGGATTTTTAGTAAAGCATGTATTTACAGCTGAAGTAGATGACCCTGAATCCTCTTGTAGTCATGCTGCAATAGGTTTAGGCTGCTGAGGGCTTTCCACAAAACACTGAGTATTTCTTTTTTAATTACCTTTTTCACTCACTGTGTATTTATACACCACTCAGTATTTATTTTCATTAGTTATTATTAATCTTTGGCTCTCTTTCACCTTATGTCATTTGTCCAGTCTCACTGTCCTAACCACCAACCAGTCATGGCAGATGGCTGCCCCTCTCTGAGCTTGATTCTGTTGGAGTTTTCTTCCTGCAAAACAGAGTTTTTCCTTCCCACTGTTGCCAAAGTGCTTGATCATATGGGGTTGTTATATTGTTGGAGTTTCCTCTGTTTTCTCTGTATTATTGTAGGGTCTCTACCTTACAGTATAAAACGCCCCGAGGCAACTGTTGTTGTGATTTGGCACTATATATATTAAAAAAAAAAACTGGATAACAACATTGAGTATCAGTATTGTTCCCCACCTTGAGGTGCTGTCATGGTCCTAGTCTTTGATCAAGCATTTTGAGTCTGTAGACTTTCAACTTTTGTTTGTTGAATATTTTTTGTTTGATTCTTAGTTTGCTTTGTGTTTACTTTTTTATCTTCGTGTATTTCCTTAGTGTATTTAGTCTGGAGTTCTTAGCTCCCATTTGTGTTAGAGTTTAGTTTTTCCTTCAGTGTTTCTTGTCTCATCCTGTTGTGTTTAGTTCACTCTTGGTACATGACAACCGATGCTAACACTCAGTCATGTGTATGCTAATATAAAATATATCTTGCATACAGAAAAGCAGACACAGAAATGACCAAACTTGAAGTGCACTGTCTTTTACTGCTTTGCTTTTTGATTGGTGTGCTTTATTTAACTGAACTAAAGTATAAAAGAGTTTATATTTTGGAGGAGAAAATAATTATGCACTGAATGTGAACCAACCCAAAAAGGTAGTGACGACAGATGTCAGGGCAAGTAGTCTTCGGGACCACTTCACAGCTTTTCAGCTCCACTTGTTTGCTGTCATCTGCTTCTGTCACTCAGTTCGTGTCTCAGTCATTTCCTTCTCACGCATGCTGTCTCCTGCCTCTGCTTCCTTTCCCCTTTCCAGACAGCTTTTCTTGGTTATACTCGACACATCTCAGACCACATGTGTATTTCAGAGTGAAGAAATAAAAGAATGAGAGAAACATAAATTATAAAATTGTTTTATTGAATTATTTACACTTACAGGGCCTTCACATGGATAACAGTCACCATGCAAATATACTCTCCACATCTTCTCCTCACTGATAAGACTGTCAGACACTCAGAGAAGATTTCCATGAAAAGCCTGCACGTTATCATTCAGTTTCTAATGAGTGCTCAACTCTGATCTGAGCAGCCAGCAGCACCTTTGTTAATGCCAACATCTTTCCAGCCCTGAATTCTGCACCTTTAAAATATATATATTTTTTAATCTCTCCAGGCAGGGCAAACAACTAATTAATCTTGAAAAGTCCAAGCATTGTCTCGTGAACTTTAGAGGTAAAATATAACATGGTATCTACCTACGTCAACAGCAACAATGGAGCCTCATTTATGTCTTCTAACCAGGGATAAGAGGGGACTAAGAGCAGGTAGAAGCAATAATGCATGGGCAATAATTCATTGATTTTTGTTAATGGTGAACAGTTCAGAAAACCACTAATGAGCAAAGCACTGTTTTTAGGTTTTAACTTCAGAACATTTTTGCCTTCTAATTCGCCTACCAGACAGCTCAAAACTGACACTTTATCTTGGTGGTGCTATAGTATATACTACTACAACTATACTACATACTACTACATAGGATACACACAAATGCAGGAGTGATGCTTGTCGACTCTCCTGGACAGCAGCTCAGAGAAAGTGTACCCTGTCACGTCCCTCAGCAGGCTAAATAGCAGCCAGCCTCTAGGCTTCAGAGGTCTAAAAAATTCCCTTAAACAATAAACTTGGGAGATTCATTCTTTTTCACATGCATTTTTTAGCCTTAAATAGCAAATTGTACTGGAAAACCATAGAACTGATAGGATTCAGCAACATTTATATGACTTTGACTGTTACAGTTATTTATTTTACTACAGTTAACCCTTTAACGATAAGTGTATCATATCTGATACACAAGTTTTAAAAAAACAAAAAATGTTGCATTGTTTAGGCTTTTTAGGGTTAAACATAAGATATACTCATTAGTATCACACACCTTCATCTTCAACTCTTTGTATTTTCTGGACATTTACTGAACAAGTTAAAGGAGCTAAGTGTAACCGTTCCAAGAAAGCTCTTTAGGTAATGCATGAGCAGTTGTGTTTAAAGAAAGAACACAAAATGTGGTGCATGTGCTACAAGAAAACTAGCTTGGTGACTGATGACCAGAACTCCTCTCTCTATGACAACTTGAGCAGTCCTTTACTGCAATAAAACTGCATTTCTTCTAATTCTGTTGCTAAATTTCCTCGTTATTTCCCCAATCTCAGACAGCAGGCTGGGAAATACAACCTCTGCTGCCCTACATACCCTTTGTCTTGCTCCAGTTCTACTTGGATGGTAAGGTTTTTCACACACACTCAGACTATCAATTAAACCCCAGTGGGAGAGAGAAGTTGAAGAAGAGTAGAAGAGAGGAAAATGTGGAAGGAAGGTGAATCAACACAGCCCGTCTCTGTGAGTGTGTGTGTAAGAGACATGTCCAGACAGAAAGAATGATTAGGGGGTTTTGTGAATGGCTTTTACATGAGCTGTGGGAGAGAGTGAAGAAGAGAGGAATGCAAAATATCCCACAATGGAAAGTCAAAGGCTTGCTGTTTGACAGAATAACAGTTAAGATATTGATGGCCAGATGGGAGTGGAGATAAAAAGAGAAGAAAAAGAGAATCTTTATCTTGACACCAAGGCAAGGGGGGGGGGGGGGGGGGGGGGGTTAGAAAAGGAAGGTGGAACATAAGAACAAGGAGATGACGCGAATGTTGGGGTAGAGGAGGTGAAGGAGAAGGCTTTCATGAAAGCTGTGGAAGGATAAGAGAAAAGCAGAGAAGGTGTAATGAATCATGAGGTCAAGATGTGAGGAGAGAAGGATACACTAGACGAGTAAAGTAAGTAAGGAAGTGAAGTGACTGAATGGCCGAGAGAGGGTTTGAAAACTTTGACAGAGTTGAATAAGACAAGAGAGGAGGGGAAATGAGTCACAAAGGGAAACTACAGTCAGGGATGTGTTTTGTATTTTCTTTAAGCATATAAGATCTGCAGAGGTTTTCAGCTGAAGTTGAAGGACACTGCAGCAGTTTAGGAAAAAAATATGGGAGCAGTGAATCTTGAGGCCAACAGCTCAGGTGACATAGCTGATAGTCTTGGGTACAAAACATCAAGGTTTTTAAAAAAAAAATGGTTGGCATGATTCACAACATTATATAGGTTTTCATTATTATTATTTTTAATTTAATAAATATCACAATGAGGTCAAATTGCTGTTTATGTACTTTTTTATGACTGCTGGGGGCAACTATGTAGACTTATAACAGAGCTATAAATGAGATTTAGCAAAATGAAAGGTGTTACAGTTTTCACAAACTTCCAAAAGGAGCTGCTGTTTGCAGCATACTTCTGCCAAGTATATAAAATGGGAAGCCCGCAGGATCATAGAACAACAAGCTCCTCATGAGCATCCCTAAAGAAACTGTGTCCATGGTATCCAAGCAGCAAGCATCCATGGATGTGACACGACAGCTATAGCTACATTTATTACTCAGAATGTATAACTGTTCACAAATCAGAGACAGGATTGGTCGGGACCAGTAAATGACACACAGTCAGCTGGAGCTGTCCTCTGGTTAGGTTTTAAGCACCATTACACCCTTCGAGGTCTTTTTATTTAACTAAAATTTTGTGATTACTAATATGTAAAACACATTTCTCTGTTAGATTATTTCGATTGCATTCCAAGTCAACATATTTGGTAGTGATGACTAAAGTATAATCACATGTCAAAACTCAAAAGCTCCTGTCAGTCACTTTGGTTCAGTTTGTTGCACATTTTAGCATTTGAGGGGTGTCCCAGATCCTGTTCAGCTCTGCCAGCAGGATCTGGGGATTGCAGAGTCGGATCAGTCCACAGCTTTGACAGTGAATCTGTTAGTTGAGGTTTTTCATACTGCACAGGTTACAGACAGTGACACTGTTCAGCCTACAGATATTCATTACGTGTTCACAGAGTGCAACTTTAGCTTTTTACCTAATGCTAAAAATACTTCATTAGCGATTTCCCATGTCACTGTGCACAGGCGGATATGTATTTGGTTTGTTTGTTTTAACAATTATCCATGAAAGGTTTAAGCAGTGGAGTAATATATGACAGATGCAATCTGCTTCATTAAAAAGTTTGCCATATATTCCCATAACATTCAGTTCTTTTTCTTTCATCTTGTGCTGCCCATCTGTTGTTTCATGACTTTCATCACCAGTGCTCAGTTATAAGTAGTGTTTTGCCAGCAGCTTTTATTATTTTTGGCTTATGAACTGTTCTTAAAGTCAGTTTGAAAAGCTTAAAATTTGGCTTTTTGAAATATGCAGATGCTCCGTATGAATGTCTCCCTTTTTCTACAGTCTCAGTTAATTTCACTTCTGCTTTAACACAGTTTTTTATTCGTCTATGTTCATGACATTGTTGTTCATGGAGAGAATGGTGGTGCAGTTATTAGCATTTTGGTCCTCAGTTCGAATCTACAATCTGGACAAGGCCTTTCTGTGTGGAGTTTGGATGCTGAGTTCTCTGTGGGTACTCTAACATCTCCCCAAAGACATGCACTTAGTCTTTAGACTGGAATAAGCAGAAGATAATAGGTGAATGGGTTATCACGGTTTCATGAAATGGTCATAAGACCAGACTAAATGTGACCTGTCTCATGTCACTCTGGTGAATTCTTGAGTCAGAAAGCTGGATTACATGCTACAGCACTGCCTGTATCCGTCACATCCAAACCAGTAAAACAAAATATTCAACTCTACTAGAACCTGTTATTTTATCGGTCAGTAACTCAATCTGTAAAACATGGCCATCATACACAGTGAAGAACCCTCTTCTTCTAGGATAAGATTCGAAATACTGGCCCAGCTTGTTTTAAGTACAAATGAAGCATTTTTATATGACATTAAAAATGTAGTTAAAGCTTTGGCAGGGAAAAAGCCCGAGTAATCTTTCAGATGTTGCTGATGGAAATTCTTCTATCCACTATGTCTGGATATGTCTTAAATAAATACATTTCAAAATTTAAAAAAAAGAAAGAAAGAAAAACAAACACACAGCATTTAATAGCCGTGAATCAGCAGGAAAACTTTTAGTGAAGACCATGACCTGATTTTCACATTTCACAACACACCAAACTTTTCATTTTTTCTGAAAGCTAAAATGCAGCTTTTTAATATGCACTTTAAATGTGTTAAAGCTGTCTACATGAATAGAAAAAGTAAAACAAAGAGGGGGGACTTGAGAAAGTGTTTGGGTGTCTGTAGACGGTCACCTCCAAACACCTGATCCGTGTTTGACACCGAACATATGACCCATATGTAAATATGGGTCATATTTACATATTTACATATTTACATATATCATTCAAAACTGCTGGATTGTCAAGAGTGCCAGTCAGAATTTCTGTGAAACAGACAGTCCAGCATTCATTATTCTGTCTGTGCTGTCGCAGACGGGAATCTGACAGAAGGCTGCATCTCAGCGAGGGCTGTCAGTGCCCTCAGTGTACCAAACACACTCCTAGAAACACCAGGGCTCAAAGCACAGCTTTCATCTGATGCACTCTGTGTGTCTTGGTGGATTTTTATTTTTATCTCTCTTTTTTTTAGGTCACATTGGGTTTCTCGTTCCAGTCTTCGGTAGGCGTTGTGACTCCTCTCTATTTGTCTCTCTTAATCTCTGTCTGTTTATCTGCTTATCTCTCTCTCACATGGATGCACATGTATACATGAACCATTTCATCAAGCTGCTAAATCATTTGAAATCAAGTCATGGACTGCAGCTTGCTGCATTATGTGTATGCTGATTTATGTTCACTCTTTTCAGTAAATAAATCTGACTCTTTTTCAGCAAAACATTCCATCTGGTTACAGTAATTCAAAAGTGTTACCCTATCTTCCAGCACAGCTGGTGCCTTGCTCAAGGTCAGCTTGAATGGACTTGTTAGGGGAAGAAAAAGGGGCTGCCTTAACGACAACAACAACAAAGCACTGCCATGTAATGCAGGTCAAAACAGGGCTCCCTGGTGTTACCTGTGCTCAACTGTTTAAAAGCTGGGCTGATTCTTTTATTTTTCTTCAGAACTAACTTTTCCCTTTAGCATCTTTATGTCTTTACTCACCTAACCTTTCGTGCTCAAATTCAGGCTGCGTTTAGAACTGTGTTGGAGGTAAGACTGTTAAAAGCAACACTATCATCAAACGGGAAGGTGATCAATATATATTCAACACTGGAATATTTTCAGCCAGAATATTTAGTTTTTCTTCTTGGCTAGTTTACTAGCATGAAATGAGGGAAGAAGAAAAAAAAAGCCAAATGCTCAGTCAGAGACTCAAAAGAAAATAACGCATTTTACAACCAGATGAAAGTGAAGGGCAAACAGAGAGCCTTTAAAAGTCCATTCATGTTACAAGGCTCATTTATGAGCATTCCCTGTGTGTACAGCAGGTTATAGAACATAAACCAGTCAAATTAAAGATATTTTCTGCACTGTGTAACAAAATTGATTAGTGTTTAGTAGGAGCCAATACATTGCAAATAAAGGCTCACCTGTTAAGGCTTTATTCTAACATGCCAAGAAAATGAGGCTAAGTACCAAAAAAGTCACAAAAACAACTACAAAATCAAGAAGGTCCAGAGTTCAATTCAGGGTCATCTGTTCAGGGTTGATTGAATGGTTGTCTGTCTCTATGTGAACGACTGGTGACCTGTGCGGGGTGTACCCTGCCTCTTGCCCTAATACAGCTGGGATAGGCTCCAGCAGCCCTGACTGGATGGATGCATCAAAGCATTTATACTAGCTTTGCAAGCTGTGTAAACATTTATTAGTAGCCATTGTTGCTACAATAGCTTTTGATTTATTAGTGAAAATTCCAAACTTGAAATAATGACAGCTAAAGGAAGAATAAATTTAATATAACTACTTTTCTTTTGCTGAAATGTTTTTAGTCATCCACTTCTTACAAAAAAAGAACTCAAGAACAGGTGTTGGCCATCTTCAAAGGAAAGGTCTTCCATCAAAGCACCATGTATACCAAGTGCTAAAAAATAGATCAAAAAAAGGTTAGAAGTCACACAACACCTCAACTTCCTTCCTGTGTTTCCCAAGCACCGTCTCCTTTCCTGCCATTTTAATGTATCTCCGACGAATGATGTGTTTATATTTGCCAGTGTCGTACATTTAGCGAGGCACCTCAGTCTGTTTAAATGCAATTACAGTGACTGATGGTTATCTCCATGCACCCCTTTGTGTCTAAGTGCCTCCCATTATATCTCCATGTGCCTTCTGTGCACCATGTGCTTTGTGTGTATGAAGGAGTGGAACTGTATATCTAGCTTTGCATGCACCTTTGATTATATGTGTGCACAACTCAATGACTTTGACTGTTATCTGTGGTTGTGGGGTTTTACTTCGATTCCTGGGCAGCTTGATTTATGACACTCGATAGATGTTGAGTTCGCAGGGCAAGCACTTTGTTTAAATTGGTGTTTTTGTTGGCATGTTGACAGGTGCCAGCTACAATTGACAGAACACGTTACTTACCAACAGGTAGTCATGTTACAATGGAGCAGACCTTGAAGACATGGTGGAATATTTTTTCTTGTTGTTCTGCATCATTAGACCAGCTATTCATCCATCCATTTTTGCATGGCTGTTTCAGGGTTGGGGGTGCTGAAGCATATCCCAGCTGTCATTGGGAAGAAGTTCATATAGGTTGAGATATCTCAAGGCTTTTATCACTTGATCTTTTATTGCATATGATTTGAGCGTTACCTATTTGTAATGTGCACAAGTTGAGCTGTTGTGTTCGTGCTGACCACTTCAGTCTTTAAAAAGACATGTTTATCTCATTGAAACAAGACAAATACAGGATAATAGAAATAATCAAGTCGGTACATGAAGTATAATTTGTGTTCCCATGTAGGAGTTGCCATGTTGTAATAAGAAATCGCAGTTCAATGGAGAACTTTCCACATTTATTATCCTGGGGAGTGTGACCAGTCTACCAGAAAACAACTGTCTCCACATTGAGGTTTTCAGCAATCAAGGTGTTTGTCATAATTTGAAGAATTTATTAAGCTTGTCTAATTAAAATTATATGAAACGCACTGGTTTTAGTTCCTTTGCATATATTTTTCATCGCCTCAAAAAGGGGGAAAGAATTGGACTTTTGTGGCAGATGATCCAGCGTCCAGGTGCTGTGTGACACCATAATCGACACTGTTTCCATTGTTTTTGTCTGATTGTCCAGTGTTATATTTTCTGTGTGTTTTTGTCATTCGAATACATGACAGCTGGAATGACTGAGGCTGTTTGTTTTTCTTTTTGAAAGGTTATTCCTGGACGTTTTTGTATCCAAATAAGACAAAGTTCTCTGGTCAGCATTTTATACTGTTTTATGTATTTAAATGAAATAATGACTAAGAATTTTTCCACTGTCGCTACCAGAAAGTTGTCAGATGTAATCTGTTTTTTGTTTTTTTTTCAAATTTGTAAATGTGTGTCTTCAAAATTGGCAGCGACCAAAAATAACAATTTTCATTTTTCACAATATCTGAACACCGAGCTGTGCAACATTTCAATATACTCAGAAAACTACTCCTCACAGCACTGGGCACTGAGCTATCTGCCAACAAAGAAAAAAATATTACTAATGCTCTCATGCTGGATAGCTTCTGTGTGTGAATGTGTGCATATGTGCAAGCATTTGTCCTTCTGGTACGACTGATGTACCAGTTTAAAGCAGCCTCACCAGAAAAATGACAATACTTGCGTTTTGCATAAAGTCGGCAACCTCTTGTGATGATGTAAGAGCATGAAAAATGTCTCACCTTTGCATAAAATCCCCATGGCAACCAAAAAAGTGTATTTTAACCCATATCATTATATTTTTCTAACCCTTTCCATTACTTTTCACTGAGAGACTTTGGTGACTTAACTTAACACAGTAAACATAACTTTAAAAAGTTCCAGGAGTCACTGACAACCACCTGTTTTTTTTTACAGATACTCATTCTTGCTTCCTTGGACTGACCAGGAAATAATCTGTTGATTATCATCACTTGTCCCAGTAAATGTTAAAAACTAATCTGCTTGTCTTCACTATATCACACTGTCCCCATTCTCATCCTCATCTCTCTTTTTCATGTAACGTTCAAAAGGCATCCAAACCACAGTAGACTTAACCTGTTGGAGTGACTTAAATGACTTTAAGACTTAAAATTGAGGACATAATTTATTCCTCAAACCCTCATCTATCCTTTCTTCTCATGTAAAATCCTTTTTTTTTCTAACACTTGCTCTTTATTTCCTTCTATCTCAATCCCTTTTTCCCCTCGCTGTCCCCCTGCAAGTGTAGGAAATGCCGCTCCCATAGAGGACTATTACTTCAACATACCTGCTGAGTAGAGCTGAAGGTCACCTCTGCCTGTGCTCCTAAATAATTAAGACACAAAGTATAGCAGACATTCACATACACAAGGTTGTGTACTGTACAACCAAGTACAGAAACCCACAAAAATGGGCATTACTGGCAACTACTGATTATTGTCTACACCAGCGGTCCCCTCCGTTACCGGTCTGTGAGGAGTTTGGTACGAGCCGGGACAGCTGAGGCTCGGGTGTGAAATTTATGGTTTTCAGCATTTTTATTGGTTTTCATTTTTATTTAATTTTTTATCATTTTTATTGTTAACTCGGTTTCCCTGGGTTTTTTCCAGTGTGTTATGAATAAATATTCCTTTTTTTGGTACCGGTACCGGTTTTATTTTGTTGTATTTATCCGCGACACCTTAAAGGTCGGTCCGTGAGAATATCGTCAGACCAAAACTGGTCCGTGGCGCAAAAAAGGTTGGGGACCGCTTGTCTACTCTGTCGCACTGAAGAATGTTATTAGCTTATATTAGCTGAAGAAACCAGAATCTCAGTGCAACCACCTACATGTTTCTCTACAAATAGCATTTAGACAAGTCGCCCTAGTAACTCGTCAGTGAGAAGAACAAAACAAAGGTCGGCCTGTATTCAATCCCAATTTGTCGAACGTTGATACTGGGTCAGATGTTTTGACTCACTGGAAAACTCAAAAACCAAAGTAAATCGGAAAATGTTTACCATTTGTCTTCTAGTTGAAGGTCAAATGATTGCACATGTATTGTCTGCCACACCACCTGCCATAAGAAATTAACTTGAAGAGGTATTCCTGTGCAACCAAAAATGAGATGCCAAATATGAAAGGGGTTCTCGAAAAAGTGTCAATATGTGATTAGCTGGGAATTAGAATTAGAAGGAAAGATTAAAAACAACGGAATGGGGGAGGCTTTTTCAAGAGACAAAACTAATTACTGGAAAATATGTGGTATGTTTAACAAGGGTGAAAAAGCCTTAAGCAACTGTATGTGCTATCATTTGTGCAAAGCTAGTCATCTTTTAAGGGTGCAAAACTCACCATAGGATACCTTGAAACTGAGTATTTAGAAAAGTTTCTTATTACTAAGTCCAAAGTTTTGGTATTTTACCAACTGAAGATTTATTCAAGTGGAATGAAATCATTCAGCCAAATTTATAACCATTCTGACACTAGTCACATCACCAAACTGGGCTAGCTGACAAAATTAGAGGTTTGGTGGTTTGCAGCGTGTGATGGATTCAAGCTGAAAGCCTGGGAACCACAGAAACCAGGACCATGAAAAAAAAGCTGTTATATTATTAACTATAATCCAGGTGTAAGTGCCACAAACAAATCCACAGCTGCTGCAGAAACAAACAACCTTTTACCCTTCATTCTAATTTGTGTTGTACAGTTATTTCATTTTTAACCTTAATTTATATTCTATTCCTTCCTAGTTAAATTTACCCTTTTTAATTTTTCATATTTATTTCCTATCTTATTCATAGCCTTTTCCTTTTTTGTTTTCTTTAGGTCACGAGCAGTTGTCCAAGCATTTCACTACATATCGTACTGTGTATGACTGTGTACGTGACAAATAAAATTTGAATTTGAATTTGAATTTGAATTTGAATTTGAAACAAAAAAAAGAGTCACGCTGGTATTTTTTATTATTATTAGTTTTTAATTTGGAGATAATTACCGTGTCAGATTAGATGATTGTAGTGATCAAGTCTTATTGTGATTTGGCCAACAGCCACAGCAGCCTACTGCTGACAAATCATAGCTTGTGGTCGGTTCTAAGTTTTGGGACAGAAAGTTATTGGAAGTAAGATGGTAATGAAATCAATTAGGACTGGCTAAGATACAGTATGCCTTCCAAAGTGTATCCTCAGCTTTAAGTTCTTAAGCTCATTATGTCCTCACAAAGGGACAGGTAAAAGAACACACACACTATAAAATTAGAATGATGTAGGACCATCCTGCAGAGAGCTCTCTCACTCCTGCAATCACTCAACTTATTGAGGCGAATAGCCTCAGGCATGCTCATGGGTTAAGTTAATGAGAGCACCATTAAGCGTGGCTGAGTTTCATCGTACATCAGTCTGGAACAGACTGTCACTAGGGCCATGCTAATCAACAACTAAACAACATCCATATGTCAGATTAAGAGTGAAGTCAGCTTTAGAAACTGCAGCCTGGCACTGATGGTCTAAAGAGCTCAGACCTCCTGCCATCTGAGCGCAAAGATAAAATCACCCAAAACGAAACATTCGTTGCTGGTGTTTGGTGATGGATCAACGTTGTTCTATGAAATTCAGGGAGTCACTGAGTTCAGCTTGTGTAAATCTGTCACATTTTGAGTGGATAGGCCAATTAGCTGGACAGGAAACTGCTGATGTTTAATAGTCTGTTCAGTGACTTTAAAAATGAATTCACTGGGACTACATTTTAAATGCAACTTAGCATTTGCGATTACTGGCAGCGAGTCTTTCACAGGTGAAGGAATTCTGGGCCATTATTGTTTAGACGGTTGTTTTAATTCAGATACAGTGTAGCAGTTTTAATGTTTTCAAGCATGAACAGCCTGTTGAAGGTCATGACAAAGGATCTCTACGTGATTCAAGTCTGGACCTTGACTACTCTAAAATCTTAATTTTGTTTTTGTCTTTTTTAATCATTCAGATGTGGACTTGTTGTTATGTTTCAGACTATTGTCCTGCTGCATGACCTGAATCTGCTTGAGCTTCAGGGCATGAACTGATGGCCGGACAGTCTCTTTTATGATTTTCTGGTAGAGAGCAAAGTTCATAGTTCCATCAGTTACAGCAAGTCATCCAGATCCTGATGCGACAAAGCTGTCGCAGGCCATCACACTACCACCACCATGTTTGCAAGTGTCACTGTTGAGAAGGTCCATCTCTGTTCCAAGTTTTCCCCTTTAGTGGATAATGGCTCTCCCTTTGGTTCGCTGGAGTCCCGGAGTCTTAGAAACAAAGTAATTGGCAACTATCAGCCATTTCTGAGCTGTTTTTTTAGATTGTGTAATGATGTGTTGCTTTATCAGGTCTTTTAACCTACTTCACTTTGTCACACAGGTTCTATTTAAGTGACTTCTTGATTCAGTAAGCAAGAAAATTGAACTTAGCTGGGGCTTTGCAAAAAACTGCAATAAGAATTATTGCATTTTCTCACATAATTAGATCAAGAATCATAAAAAATAACAAATGAAAGTCAAGATCCTTTATAAAAATGTGGTTTTTTAATATGAGGGAACAGAGTGAAGAAGAGGGGGAGTCATTTTTAAACAAGACAAAGAATTTTAAGCTGAGTCCTGTGCATTGCTGTTGCTAACATCACACTGATCAGTGACATAAATCATCACTGATGTCCTGTGCAGCTCTGCTTTTATAACTTTTAAACTGGCAAAATCCTCCCAGCTTTAACAGAACATAGCAAGAGGCTGAAAGCACTAAGCAGATAAAACTTCCACTCTGGTCTACTCTTCCTGTGGGACTGTGTCTATGGTAAATGCGTTTGTGGTAATTTTGCGTCTGTACACCACCAATATGTGTTTAAAGAGCAGACTTCTAATTTTAATTAGATTGCAACAATTGCATTTATTGTTTAGGAATTACGGCCATTTTTAGACTTAATTCCCCATTTTCAGGGTCTCAAAGGTAATTGGAGAATTTACTGATGCAATATGAACTCTTGAAATCAACTTCAGGTCTTTTATCTGCTTAATTTGTCATGAAATAATGAAGCAACAGGACTCACCTGGCCACGCAACTTTGTATCAGTCAATTGTCCAATTACTTTTGAACATGACCATGCTGCAGGAAATGAGAAAGCTATTAGAACAAAGGAAAAGCTAGAAAGCAACAGAAGAAAACCAATTTTGAAATAAAATGAAGTTCAGAAAAACGAAGTAGACATGAAAGGGGATGAACATGAATAACAGTGCAGCGGCTTCAAGAATGTTGAAAGGAAAGATGAGAAAGAAGTGAGGAACACAGCTGCAGCTTTTGAATGTAAAACAGGTTAGGATTCACAGATGGTGTTAATAGGCCTAATTCTCTGCTCTGCCTCTATGGTGTTTCCCATTCTTAGTACCTGGCTGGGAAGACTTGACTACTCGACCAGCTGGCTGGCGGGTTTGTGCATTGATCTGCTGTTGGACTGACTTGCTGGGTTACTGGATCAGTGCTGGACCTTCAGGATGGTTGTCACCCTAAGAAGCTAACTAGCTGATCTTTGGACTGTTTGACTTGTGGATTACAGATTTTCTGAATTAATGGGGTTGCTTAGTTTGATTTGTGAAACACTGAAAAAAAATCAATATTTGCATTCAGCAGTGTTTCCTTCTATCTGTGCTGTCACTTCTCTTCTGTATATCTGCCTTTCTTTCTTTCTCATTCGGTGGGATGACCTGATATGCAGGGTAGCTGTGCAGGGTACATGTCTTTCTTATTACTGTTCTCTCCTCAACTGTTGCTGCTTGGTTGGTGATTGATTTTCTGAACCTGTTTTTCTTTGTCCTCTCCTAAAGTCATTCAAAACACGCAGACCAGAAAAAGAATTCAGTGAAAAATTCACCAACACACAGACCAAACTGTGAAAACATTGTATCAACTTAGAATTTAAGATGTCAATATGTGATGCAGTGCTTATCCAACCTTTAGTCTAATCCAAAGTCTAGTCCATCCATGGTCTCAAACCAGCTAATTTATCTCTCTTTCTCCTCTTAAACCAACTTCCCTCTGATTGGTTGCTCCTTGCTAAAAGTGTCTAAATAGCAGGTTTATAGGGCAGCTGTGTGTTAGTCTAACATAATTATATTTAGCATATTTCTATCCCAGTGAGATCACAAAGAGCTATAGAACTTTTATGCCTTTGTTTTTCCTACTCATAGTGATTACTTGTTCAGTGTGTGTATTTTGACTGTGCATGCTGCCTGCTCTTTAGTCTGGTTTTGCACTCTGTAGTACCAGGTTTGTCCTGAATTATTTATATTCTTTTTACATGCATTGTACAATAATCCATTATATTCTATAACATTACATATTTGGAGTGTTGCTATCCTGTGAAGACAAAACACCCCAAAAAAGTAAATAAATTAAAAAATAACTTAAGTCCTTGATTAACGCTTTGGGGTCTAAGTTATTTTGAATTAATTAATTATTTTATTTTTATTTTTTGCTAAATATAATGAAAAATATCTCTGCTGATTTTAAAGGCTTGAGGACCGTCGAACTTGGGTAACTGGCGCTGTCTGTCTATTAAGTGGATTCAAGATACTTTTGAAAAAATGATGGTTAACCTTGAGACAGTCTGCCCACCAAACAATGCTTGGTGCAGTCTTGACCTGTTGAACTGGTTGGTAAGTTAGGACTTGACTATGTCCTAACTTGTGGGCATCAATATATTTTGTACTTGTAAATCAGTTTTGTAACCTCGCAAACCAAAATATCTGAAAGTGTTATGTTTCTGCATCCATAAATGAGAATTTGTTTGCGTGTAAAAATGATTTGTGTCTTTTTATAAAGCAAAAAACCTACGTGTAAAACTCTTCTTTCCCTCACTTGCGTGTGAGTTTCAACTTGCAAGTATAAATTTTGACCAGATACTTCTTCCTTTCAGCTGATTGGCCAGCACTGGTCCCGGGCCACCCATGACTTTGTGTTGAAGCAACACTAAAGTAATAATGGTATTTCTGACCATTGGTATATCAAGTCTTCATAATTTGAACAGCTACCGAAAGTTAAGGGACCAAGCTTATTATATATATATATATATATATATATATATATATATATATGTATATGTATATATATATATATATATATATACATATACATATATATACATATATATATATACATATATATATATATATATATATATATATATACATACATACATACATACTATGGAATGCCCTTTAGGAAAATATTATATATATATATATATTCCAACCAAAGTCTGAATATATGGAATGAAACTTGAATATATAGAATGATCTTTTGAATATATAGAATGATCTTTTGAATATATAGAATGAAACTTGAATATATAGAATGATCTTTTGAATATATAGAATGAAACTTGAATATATAGAATGATCTTTTGAATATATAGAATGAAACTTGAATATATAGAATGATCTTTTGAATATATAGAATGAAACTTGAATATATAGAATGATCTTCTGAATATATAGAATGAAACTTGAATATATAGAATGATCTTCTGAATATATAGAATGAAACTTGAATATATAGAATGAAACTTGAATATATAGAATGAAACTTGAATATATAGAATGTATGAACCTCATTTTTAGAGATGATGTGTTTCTGAATTCTCTGCCTTTACAAAATGGCATCAGCTGAACAATTTCAGTACTTTTTAGAGCTTGACAACTGTTTTGCGACAGCTGTTCAAATGGCAAATTTCCATAGTCCACTAGTTGTATCCTGTGGTTGTACAGTGTTCGAACATTTACTGACAACATTTGAGATATGGCCATCCAACTAAACCCCAAGTCTCGCATATCAGTCAGCTCAGTAGCTGGTATGTTGAAACAAAAGAAGAAATATGTTAACTTCTTTCTTATTTCTTGCATTCATTATCTTGTTTGCCATCTCTTGACTCTTTCAAGTGCCATACACATTATGAATGAATTTGTTTCCATTTTTATCACTTACCTTGACCTTCCTCTTTGAGATGTAGAATGATCTAATGAGCCCATAACATGTGCTTCAGCTTCTGCTCGAAGTGTTAGCTCAGTTGACATCTCCATCAGTGATTGATAAATTCCCTCAAGAAGTGTGCATAATCTTCTCCCAGAAACATTTTGTTGAACATTATTCATGAGCACTAGAAATGTTGCAATAATGAAAACGTGTTCTTCAAGGTGATGTAGTATAAATTCAAATTATTTCTACCATTTGCCATTTGAACAGCTGTCGCAAAACAGTTGTCAAGCTCTAAAAAGTACTGAAATTGTTCAGCTGATGCCATTTTGTAAAGGCAGAGAATTCAGAAACACATCATCTCTAAAAATGAGGTTCATACATTCTATATACAGTATTCAAGTTTCATTCTATATATTCAAGTTTCATTCTATATTTTCAAAAGATCATTCTATATATTCAAGCTTCATTCTATATATTCAAAAGATCATTCTATATATTCAAAAGATCATTCTATATATTCAAAAGATCATTCTATATATTCAAGTTTCATTCTATATATTCAAGCTTCATTCTATATTTTCAAAAGATCATTCTATATATTCAAAAGATCATTCTATATATTCAAGTTTCATTCTATATATTCAAGCTTCATTCTATATATTCAAAAGATCATTCTATATATTCAAGCTTCATTCTATATATTCAAGTTTCATTCTATATATTCAAGTTTCATTCTATATATTCAAAAGATCATACTATATATTCAGACTTTGGTTGGAATATATATATAATATTTTCCTAAAGGGCATTCCATAACATACATATATATATATATATATATATATATATATATATATATATATATATATATATATATATATATACACGTATACGTATATATATATATATATATATATACACGTATACGTATATATATATATATATATATATACATATACGTATACATATATATATATATATATATATATATATACATATATATATATATATATATATATATATATATATATATGTATATATACGTATACGTATAAAGGTGTACTCTCAGTGGCAAGGGAACAATAAGAGAACAGCACCACCAAGGCTGGAGACGGAGCAATACTGGAAGAGCATATGGGAGAAGGATGCAACCCATAACGGCAATGCTCAGTGGCTAGAGGATCTGAGGGCTGACCACAGCGACCTCCCTGAACAGGGTCCAGTAACCATCACAGTGGCAGATATCCAAGAAAGGGTCTCCAGTATGAAGAGTTGGACAGCACCAGGGCCTGACATGGTTCACGCCTACTGGCTGAAGAAGCTGACTGCACTCCACGAGCGTCTGGCAGCACAAATGAACCAGCTGCTAGTTAACGAGAGACACCCGGAATGGCTAACTGAAGGCCGGACGGTCCTGATCCCCAAGGACCCCAAGAAGGGACCGGTCCCCTCCAACTACCGACCAATAACCTGCCTCAGTACTACATGGAAGCTCCTGTCAGGCATCATATCGGCTAAGATGAACAGGCACATGGGTCAATACATGAGCGGGACACAGAAAGGAATTGGCAAGAATACCAGAGGCGCAAAACACCAGCTACTGGTAGACAGAACAATCAGCCGAGACTGCAAGACCAGACTGACCAACCTGTGCACTGCCTGGATTGATTACAAGAAGGCCTGTGACTCAATGCCCCACAGCTGGATACTGGAATGCCTAGAATTGTACAAGATCAATGGGACCCTAAGAGCCTTCATCAGGAACTCAATGGGGATGTGGCGTACAACACTAGAGGCCAACTCCAAGCCCATAGCACAAGTCACCATCAAGTGCGGGATCTACCAAGGAGATGCTCTGTCCCCACTGCTGTTCTGCATAGGCCTGAACCCCCTCAGTGAGATCATTAACAAGACTGGCTACGGATACCGACTACAGAACGGAGCAGTTGTCAGCCACCTCCTGTACATGGATGACATCAAGCTGTATGCCAAGAGTGAACGAGACATCGATTCACTGATCCACACTACCAGGCTATACAGCAATGACATTGGAATGTCGTTCGGACTGGAGAAGTGTAGTCGGATGGTAACAAAGAGAGGGAAGGTAGTCAGAACTGAGGGGATTGAACTACCAGAAGGCAACATTGCAGACATAGAGGACAGTTACAAGTACTTGGGGATCCCACAGGCGAATGGGAACCATGAAGAGGCCGCTAGAAAAGCTGCAACCACCAAGTACCTGCAGAGGGTCAGGCAAGTCCTGAGGAGTCAGCTGAATGGTAAGAACAAGATCCGGGCCATCAACACGTACGCCCTGCCCGTGATCAGGTACCCTGCTGGGGTAATAGGCTGGCCAAAGGAGGAGATAGAAGCCACTGACATAAAGACAAGAAAGCTCCTTACCATGCATGGAGGGTTTCACCCCAAATCCAGCACCCTGAGGCTGTACGCTAAGCGGAAGGAAGGGGGCCGGGGACTGGTGAGTGTCAGCACCACAGTCCAGGATGAGACAACGAACATCCAAGAATACATTGGGAAGATGGCCCCAACTGACCGAGTGCTCAGTGAATACCTCAGGCAGCAGAAACCCAAGAAAGAGGAGGGAGACGAGGAACCATCATGGAAGGACAGGGCCCTGCACGGTATGTACCACCGGCAGATAGAGGAGGTGGCTGATATCCAGAAATCCTACCAGTGGCTGGACAAAGCTGGACTGAAAGACAGCACAGAGGCACTAATCATGGCAGCACAAGAACAAGCTCTGAGCACAAGATCCATAGAGGCTGGGGTCTATCACACCAGGCAAGACCCCAGGTGCAGGCTGTGTAAAGATGCCCCAGAGACAATCCAGCACATAACAGCAGGGTGCAAGATGCTAGCAGGCAAGGCATACATGGAACGCCATAACCAAGTGGCCGGCATAGTGTACAGGAACATCTGTGCCGAGTATAACCTGGAAGTCCCGAGGTCAAAATGGGAGATGCCCCCAAGGGTGGTGGAGAATGACCGAGCTAAGATCCTGTGGGACTTCCAGATACAGACGGACAAAATGGTGGTGGCTAACCAACCGGACATAGTGGTGGTAGACAAACAGAAGAAGATGGCCGTAGTGATCGATGTAGCGGTTCCGAATGACAGCAATATCAGGAAGAAGGAACACGAGAAGCTGGAGAAATACCAAGGGCTCAGAGAAGAGCTCGAGAGGATGTGGAGGGTGAAGGTAACGGTGGTCCCCGTGGTAATCGGAGCACTAGGTGCGGTGACTCCCAAGCTAGGCGAGTGGCTCCAGCAGATCCCGGGAACAACATCGGAGATCTCTGTCCAGAAGAGCGCAGTCCTGGGAACAGCTAAGATACTGCGCAGGACCCTCAAGCTCCCAGGCCTCTGGTAGAGGACCCGAGCTTGAAGGATAAACCGCCCGCAGGGGCGTGCTGGGTGTTTATATATATATATATACGTATACATATATATATATATATATATATATATATATATATATATATATATGTATATGTATATATATATGTGTGTGTGTGTGTGTGTGTGTGTGTGTGTGTGTGTGTGTGTGTGTGTGTGTGTGTGATTTTTGTATATGTATAATAACACACAAGTTTTTTCTGATCTTAGAGCAGTTAAAGCTAAGACAAGCTAGTGGCACGCTAGACAGAATGTAGTAGCAAGTTACTCAAAAAATTAATAAATAAATATATATTTAACCCTTGTGTGGTGTTCGTATTTTTGTTACTCAGCCAGTGTTCATGGGTCTGGTGGACCCACTAGAGTTTTGGCTTTCCAAATTAACACTATCAAACAATTTTATGTTAAATTACTCAACAGATGTTTACTTCATCCCAATTACAAGACATATGAACAGCAAACATGGTTAATTTTTTCCCTTTACCTTTGTTAGATCACATTTATGAATTAATGTGCTTCTCGTTTTTCTTTTATATAAAATGTTATAAATAAATCAGTTATAATCAAGTGGAGTGAGTGGAAAGACACAACACATTTACACGTGAAAAAATAATTAATTGTTTAATTTTTCTTTTGAAAAAAACTGAACACGGGTCTCACAGACCCGAACACCATACAAGGGTTAAAAGACATTAATTTTAAACAGCTGGTTAGCTCTTGGAGTCTGCCTAGTTCTAGCCGTTGTTACAGGGTGTTCATATTCACAGAGTCAGAAACGTCTTGGTGACCTGACATCATTAATTCTGTTTGTCAGATACAAAACTCTAATTAAAGCTCAGCTCTCATGGACAGTAATTAAAAACAATGAGAGCCCTGTTTGAAGAAGAAAAGAAGGTGGGAAACAAGGCTGTCACTCCCTTTGTTTTCTTGTTAAAATAAAACTGATGGCATGAATATCATGCAAGCAGTGAGGAGGGGAGGCGATAGCGCACAAAAGGTGTCAGGTTATGTTTTGGTGATGAAGTATATTCATTTGTATTTCTAGCTGAAAGGCAGGAGAGATAAGCAGGCTTAAAAACAAAGCAGACAGGAGAAAAAGCTGGGCAGAAAAGAGACAGGAAGTCAGATAACAGCAAATTTGGTTATAGGCAGAGATGGAGGGAGAGACACGAGACTAAACCGGACGATAAGACAGAATGGACTAGTGTGGTCATGATCATTACAGCATTATAAATTAAAACTACTGTGGAAGTTGTTGTTACGGGGCTCTGCAGTAAACAACTAGCTTTCAAGTGGATCCTGACTGACTAGACTTTCATGTTTTTCAGCACAGTAAATATCACGTCAGGCTACCAGTCATGTTGTATCAGATATGATGTGAATATGAGTTCCCAACGGGAGAAAAACAGCCTTACGGTAATCACAAGCATGACACACTCAGTTTTTTTTTAATTATTAAAAATTATTTTTCTAGCTTCTGAAATCTTCTTAAACTGCAGAATTGAGCCAGAGGCTTTGTCGGTCCATTCCATTAAAACCTAAGAGGAAAAAAAAAGATCAGTATTGTGTCACTACATCGTATTGCCAGCCTTGGAGATGTTTTCAAAGAGCGAAGAGGGAAGCAGTTCAGGAACGGGATGAAAGAAGAAGGATGAGAATCTGTGTCAGTTTCAGCATGGCATGATGATCAATGTCCAAATCGTTGTTTGATGAATGATTCACTTTAGTTGCATCTTTTCATCGGGAAATGCAATGAAGTAAGGCTCACATACACACAAGTACAATCACTGAAATCAGGCACATCAAAGTCCAATCCATAACAGATGATTAATGAATGACTTTCATAATTACACTGTTGATGGGGATAACTAGCTGTTGTTTTGCAGTGGTTAAGTTGTACATTTCTTTTTTTTTGTTTCCTTTTGTGTGTTTCATGCACTCATGAGGATGACAGCAAGTCTGGGTCAAACGCAGGTTAAAGGCCTCTGGTGGAGGAATTGAAATGCCAATATCAATTTCACAGAATAATGTGAAGGGAAGCCTTTTCCCTGTGAGGCTAACTAAGATGTGCAAAGAGACAGATGATGAGAAAGAAAAGGAGGGAAGAACAGATTATCACAAACGGGCACTTGAACAGAAGCACCCAAATCTCTCTTCTGTTTCTCCTGGTTTACACCGTGTAAGTGCTTCACTTCCTTGAGACACATCAGATTCGCTTCATCTACTTGAGACAACCTAAAAACATAAATAAATATAAGTTTTTTTAAAAAGGACAAAGGGAAGTGTATTTGGAATTGAGCAAGTCTATTTCACAGTTGTTGTCACTATCAATTAGCTGTCATTCATGTTTTGGCTAGATAACTTTCCCCTGGGAGGAAATCAAAACTTTGAAAAATAATTAAAAGAGTTGCTGCTGTTTTGATGAGATACATAATATTTTACGCTGGATTAGAGCCTAAACCATGGTTAATCCCCAGAGAAAGGTAACTGGCTAAATGTCAGCTAGCATCCTGTTAAAACATGCAAATTACATCATCCCTTCTCTGTTTTCCACTTAGCCCATCTTTCTGTTTTTACCCCTGTAAAACCTCAGCTATTAAATTGTCATTGTTTCATCATATACCTTAGAGTTAAACTAATAGAACTGCAGCTGCGAGCTGGTGAGCCTTGTAAACAATGACAAAAACACATTAGACAACCGGCGTCGCTTTCATATTCTTGGCGATTTACATTTTTATTAGTCCATCATGATGTCTAAATGGAAGAACTTGCAGCTTCTTGTACTGTAGCGCTGTTCATGACTATGAGTAATTACAGAGCGTAAAAAGTCTGGTTTCATTTGAAAAGTAATACTATATTTCTCTGGGCTTTATTAAGACTTAATGGAGTAATCATGGCAGTTAATGGATTTATTACTGTGGTGCATTACCTTGAAAAGATTGGGTAACATGGGTATTAGAGTCATACTTTAAAAAAAATGTATTCCTATACTTTAATAAGACCTGCACTCAGTTAATTCCAAACCATCTGGGGATATATGAACTGCATTAGAATTTTCTGCCTACTCTTAATCATTCTGTCATAAACGCTGTTAATTTTCCCTCTCCCTTCTTGTCTCCTCCTGTCTATGTTGTACAGGCATTCTACCTTTCGTCTGAGATCGAGCACGTCCTCGTTGGTGCTATCGAGTCATACGGTTTTACGGGGCCATGAGTAGCTGCTGGGTTGACAGTCTCCAAAACCCTTTGACATGGAACACCTAAAATGGGGACAGGACTTGCTGCCATGCTGCAACCTCAGCTCTAATTGTTGAGAAGGAAGCCTTTACATTAACTGCTCTGTCTATTTAAACTTGCCTCCCGATTTGCATCGGTTCCAGCGTTGAACTTGAACTGCTGCTCTATCCATCCTTTCCCCGACCCCCCTACCCTTCTACTGAGGTGGCACTCAGACATCCAAACCATGGCCAGCAGACTGTCCCCTCTCTCTCCAACCCTGTGTCTCTCGCTCCTGCTCCCTGCACTGTTGCTCCTCCACCTGTCTGGCACAGTGAAAGGGGATTGCTGGCTGATAGAGGGGGAAAAAGGTTACGTTTGGCTTGCTATCTGCAGTCAGAACCAGCCTCCATATGAGACCATCCCCCAGCACATCAACAGCACGGTCAGTATGACTATCTGCAGGCCAGTTGTGCTCTATCACTATAGCAACCTCTGCTGAACCTGTGCCTCCATGATGATGTTGACTAGAAAACAGTGATTCTAATGTTCTTACACTCAGTGTAATGGTCATTGTAAACTATGTGAATGTGAAGGCTGTTTTATGTCTGTTCCCTAAATATAGTTGGTATTGTAATGTACTCAAATGTATGATGTCACTGACATCTTATAATGAAAGCAACATATATTTTAGTTGGCGTAACACTGCACAATTGCCAGTGTAAGTGATTAAAACGAGACAACGTAATATGAAGATATTTTACCTAACTGAGATAGCATAAAGACCTACATAATCTAGATGTTTCAGAAGCAGTGTACAAGAGCTTACAAATGCGCTGTGATTACTGGGGAATGCGACGTGTAACTGGGGAAATTTCTCATTAAGCAAAAACGTAGGTTCCAATATGCTTCTGTCTTTTTAGGTCTTCCCCTTATAACAGAAAAAGTAAAGTGAACTGTTGTCTTGTCTCTCTTAGGTGCATGACCTGAGGCTGAATGAGAATAAACTTAAGGCCGTGCTCTTTACCTCCATGTACCGCTTTACAAACCTTACTGACCTCAATCTAACCAAGAATGAAATCAGCTACATTGAAGATGGCGCCTTTGCTGGACAGGCCAACCTACAGGTCTGAAGCCAAAAGTGAAACTGCTTTTACTGTCTCTCTTTTTTTAAACTTTATTTCTTCACCTGTACATAAGGAAATAATAGACGTTCCTTAAGACTTCCGGAAAGTTCTCTTATATTCCTGCAAAAGTGGATGAAAAATGAGTAAAGTCTTTAACCTCCTAGGACCTGGCGTCCACATATGTGGACATCACATTTTGGGTTATTTAGACCAAAATACTCAATTTTGCTCTACAAGGGCCTGATATCCACTTACGAGGACATTATACTGCAACTGCTCTATCGAAATTTTAAATAAATATCCTCATATGTGGCTCTCATTTTTCTTAAAAAAAAAAATTAGGTAAAAAAAGAAAAAACTGGTAATTCTTTGTTTTTACATTCATCAGGTCCCAATATCCCCAAATATCAAAGAGAAATTAAAAATGCATGACGTGGAAGAGTTCAGGTCTTAGGAGGTTAAATATGAATCCCATTTAGACCATGCTAAATGTAAGTGTTAACAGCAAATGAATCTGTGAATTTCTTGTGTATATCATTTCAGATGTTTGTCCGGTTGAATCACTCATGTCTTAACACTTGGTTAGATAATGCAGCAAAATGTTCCCAAATTGTTTCAGCTTAAACTGTGTTCTGACATCCTCTACAGAAAAGCAACAACCAATTAATGAAAATGTGGTGAACAACTGAGCATATTTTTTAACAGCCGATTGTCTCCTTGACCCAGGTTCTTCAACTGGGCTACAACAAACTAACCAACCTGACTGAGGGCATGTTGAGAGGTCTGGGTCGAATGCAGTGCCTCTTCTTGCAACACAACCTCATTGAGGTCATTGCCACCAATGCCTTCTGGGAGTGTCCCAACCTCAACAGCCTAGACTTATCTTCCAACAAGTTGGCCCGTCTTGACCCATCTACTTTAACGGTTCTCAGCAGACTGACAGTATGTGAACTAGGTGGAAACCCGTTCCACTGTGGCTGCGAGCTTTACAGTTTTCTCACTTGGCTGGATGAGTTTAACAATGTCACCCGCACCTATGACCGTCTCCAGTGTGAAACACCTCCAGAAATGACTGGCTATCCACTCTTGAGTCCCGGGTATGGAAATGGAAGAAATGCTCGAAACATATTATTATCAATGTGTCGTGATGGTGTGATAATTCCAGGGATGACCTCTCAGATGCCAGATCAAGATGGCTCAGGGATGGGTTTGGACCAAGACCAAGGTGTGTACCATCAGCCAACCACCTCATCCACTGCTGACCCTATCTATAACCCTCAAATTTCTATGAAGCTTCAAACAGTTGCTCCGTACACAGCTTCACTAATAGTCAAGATCCCACATCCCTACAGTAAGATGTATGTTCTCTCCCGGTATAACAACACTTCTCTTGAAGAGGACATATCCCTCAAGTCAAGCAAAGCCACGATAACTTTGAAGGGGCTGAAACCACAGTCCAATTACACCTGTTGTGTGGCTTCTGTAAGGAAGTCTCAAAAGTACAACCACACCTGCATGTCTTTTACCACACGAGCTACTGGACCACTGGACCACCAAACGAATCCTTCCACAACAACCCACTACATCATGACCATCCTGGGATGTCTGTTTGGCATGGTCATTGTTCTTGGATTTGTCTATTACTGTCTGAGGCGCCGACGCATCCAGGAAGAGAAGGAAAAAGCAATTAGTGTGAAGAAAACAATTTTGGAAATGAGGTATGAGACAGTGCATGTTTGTTAATCAAAGTTTTGGGGATCACAATAGAATCTTCTGTCATGCATCTTTGGATGTTGTAGCCAAAAACTGACATGACTATGTCCTGTGGGTGTAATTGACTTCTTTGGAACAATTTATTATTTCATTATCTCTTCATTAGTTGTTTTGCTGCAGTGCATTTCTTTTTGAATTTATGAAAGACCTCATTTATTCTAACTGCAAGCAATGGCTTAAAAAAATCAGTCATACTCTTTATCGAGTCTTTAGGTCATTTTTATAATTCTTTAAGCTTTAATTAAAAAAGCAAGGATTTTGTCATCTTAGGCCATCACTGAAGGGAAACCAGTTTTTAGAAAAGGTACGCAATATGGAAACAGAGTATTGTTTGTTTAAAAGTAAATCTGACCTCTTTTTTTTAGGTATGGCCCAGAAGCAGCTGCAGCTGTAGTCAATGACCCAAATGCCATGCAGCGTCTTCAGGAGCAGGCTCACCACCAGCATCACCATTCAGGCGGTGCAGGAGCCAAGCTGCCCCAATCTGCCTCCTCTAGCACAGGCATGCTTCACGGTTCAGCCAACACCAGTTCTTCCCGCCTCTCCACCTTGCCACAGGTGGAAAAAATGGCCACTGCCTTCTCTGAGGCTATGGGTGGCAAGGGTAACTACATGGATATAAGGACAACGGGAATGGCAGGGGAAGGCAGGGAGGCAGTGATGGCAGCTGGAGGAGCAGGGCCAGGAGGGGAAGTAGTTGTGGATATGCGAGGTGGGGCTGAGAATGGGACGGAGGCTGGGGAGGATTCAGATGATGACGGTCGTGGCTCAGCATCAGAGATCTCCACCATTGCTAAGGAGGTCGATAAGGTGAACCAGATTATCAACAACTGCATTGATGCCCTGAAGCTGGATGCCTCAGCTAATGCTGTGACCACAGCTGACAATACCAGTTCTGTGTCCTCCCAGCCTCCTTGCATAGCATCGCTCCCGCGCAACCTTCTCCCCCTCTCTCCAGGTCACCCTGGAGATCAGATCATGGCTTCCTCTCCAAAGGTGCACCCTAAGCCTCACCTTCAACCTCATCCACAACCTCATCCTCAGCCAATTCCTCAACCACATCCTCAGCCACATCCTCAGTCCCATTCTCAGCCCCATTCTCAGCCTCATCCACAGCTCCATCAACAGCCTCACCCGCCTTCAATGGCCCCAGTGCCCCTGGTCATGCCCTTATCTGAGCGGCCTGGTATCAGCGGGGGTGGATTTCTCTCCCCTCCTTACCGTGATCCACCCCCAGCCAATGCAGTGCGGCCCCTTCAGAGGCAACTGAGCGCAGACACTGCTGTGGTTAAGAACCGCTGTGGTCCCCCTTCTGCAGGCTCTGCCAAGAACACAAGAGTGTATAGTGTAGACATCCCTGAGCAGCGCAGTGATCCTCCCAAGTACCCAGGAGAAAAGGGTAGCCCCGTGGGTTGTGTTGGAGCGGGAGGAAGTGGAGGAGGTGGTGGAATAGGAGGCTGTAACGGAAATGGAATGGGAAATATTAATGGCGGAGGCCTGAGCTTAAATGGGGGAGGAATGGGATGTAATAGTGGGAATGGAGGTGGCGCTGTAAGCTCTGGACAGCAGCAACAGCAGCACTTGGAAGTTCAGCCAGACTATCATAGCTCTGAGCACCGCCACTCCTTTCCTGCACTCTACTATGAGGGTGGCAATGAATCGCCTTCACCATCCCAAAAGGCTTCGTTTCTCAAGCCACTTGGGCGCACCAAGAGGGATGCCACATCCACCTACTCCCAGCTCTCACCTTCTCGTCACCACAACTACAACTCTGGCTACTCTTCCAGTCCAGAGTACTCATCTGAGAGCACACTGCGAATCTGGGAGCGATTCCGACCTTACAAGAAAAGCCCTAGAGAGGAAGCATCCTATATAGCAGCAGGGCATGCTCTGCGCAAGAAGGTGCAGTTTGCCAAGGACGAGGACCTTCATGATATTTTGGACTACTGGAAAGGTGTTTCCGCCCAGCAGAAGCTGTGAGCTGGGGAGCAAAGCTTATGTCCTAAGGGAGATTGTGGAATGAATGCCAACAGCAGACTACTGAAGAGGAACATATTAAGGTAGCAAGACAGATAATGTTTCCTCAGAGGTGTCTAGCGACACAGGTCATTCAGGCGCCTGTTCAAGAATTAAAGAGGTATTCTCCTGGTGATTTTGAAAAATTGATTTTGTGAAAATCCATTGACATTTTCAGAGGCTATTTCCAAGGTTCTCCTCTGTCTTCACCTCAACACGAATGATTTTTAACGAGAATCCTGCCTCACCCTGGGCACTTTGGTCCTTTCAGGCTTCACAGACCTGTTGACTAATCACTAATGATCAAAGGCGAGGTGATGACAAGCAAACGTCTTCTACCTCACTGCTGGCAAACTGGAGCTCAGCTATCTCCCCAGAAACAGCACCCATCATGACTTAAGCGCCATCTGTTTTTTCTCTAATCCCATCAAGCCGTTATTCACAAAACAATCATTCCATGGCACGGCAGTACCTGCTGTCCTATAGAAACATAATTTAGGATGGTAATGAGGAAGCAGGGTGAAGAATTAGGTGTGTTTTGTTTTAGAAAAGCCTGAATCTCCCTCTTTAGGGAAGACATTAAATGATACTTATCAGGTTAATTGTTCTTCCTGGCGATTAGCCGGTGTGAGAATAGTTCAGGAACGCTTTGTGTTGCGCACACTCATTGATTTGAAGCACCTACAAACAGATGTTCAGTAGTGTATGGACATGCACGTACAGTTTCTGCATGCTTGAGTGATTACTTGTGTGTGAAAGAGTAAAGTTCTGGTTGTCGGTGAGTCGTTTATTATTCTCAAGCTCACCCAAGGTAGCAAAGCCTGTACAGCTAATATATGGATAACAACAAAGTCAGGAAGTTATGAGTGAATGTGAGTGAGTACATAACTGTGTATTGTCTGTTGAGATAGCATGAAGACCCACAGGCATTTTTGTCCCATAGTCCATTTCTTATTTACAGTTGTAGCATATTTCTTTTCATAAGGGAAGTTATGAGATGAAAAATGTACATTTCAATAGTCCAAGTCTTGCAGAAATTACTTTAGGTTGAGTTATGCAGGTTTACAGGACAGCCATTAGCTCCTATATTAAAGAAAATGGTAATCATGTTTAGGAATAGAGGCAAACTAAGAATAAGTAAGGGTTTACTGTAGCAGCATCTCATTTTTAACAATTTCCCCATTATGCAGACAGACTTCAGTGTATTGTCAGTTGCCTTTGAATCAACTGAATGCAAGGAACCCTAAAAACAAAAAAGTGAAATGCTTCCACTACTACACGTTAAGATGAAATGAATAATACGCAGGGTGAAGACCCTAGGGATGTACTCTGACGCTACACTATATATGACCACCTTGTGCTCTGGGTGGAAGCTGGTAGCTCGCTAGACCTGGACCAAAGTGCCCTTGGGAGGTATGACTTTACAGGTTTCCATTATAATCTTTTCCATTGTGGTCAGCAAAGTATAAAGAAAACAAAGGAAAGTTACAGCCTTGGTTTATTTAGGATTAGGGTTTAAAACTATGGTTAATACAATGAAAATGGATTAGAGGAGCAAGGCTTGGGACTGTTGTGGACTAAACAAGAGACCTTGAGCATTTTTATTTAATTTTCTGCCCAAATTCCTATTACAAGCTATAAATTCTTAAAATGCAAATATAACTCATTTCCCTCTGTTTTTCTGCCAACTCTGTCCAACTTAATGGGATAAATTAATGACTAATTTTTGAAGGCTGATGTTGTATCATCATCTGAGGTCAGAAGGCTCTGCTGATATTATTAACTCTGCAGGATTCAGAGCTTGACTGAAATTAATAACGGATAGCCTTGTTTCGCTGTCTGTCTACCCATTTTTTATTTATATAATGTCTCATCATTTTGCATTTCCCTCCATTTTTTGCAGGCAGGAATGATAGTCAGACACTGGCGTGAAAAACAAAAAGTCATTCACCTTCACTTGTGCAGGTGAAGGTGAAATTAGGCTATAACCTTCTGGGCTATGTTCTTTCTGCTTTGAGTATGATTGGTCTGGATTGGCCTGTTTGCAAGGCATGCAAGTAATGCATTCTTATTTGATTTTCCACAGGATTTAATCTGATGTTATTGTTTTGATAGGCCTTGAATCAAGCCACCATTGACAGTGTGAGTTTGATGGGGCATTTATTTACTCTTTCACCTATAAAATGTACGTCTAAAGAATAGGCAGAGTCGCAAAGGTCAGCGCAAATGACCCCAAATCTGCTGTGAGAAATAGAAATGATCATGTTTAAAAGCAGTTGGGACATGTCATTTTATTAGATTTTTTAACACTGCACTTTGTTCTGCATAAATTGTCCCATCCAAATATGTTATAATTTGCCACCCTTTGTCACTAAAAGAAATGTCTGATTGTAATATATTTAATTTGTCTGAATGAAAATCACCTTCACTTCCACTGCAGCAGTGTGATGGCACAATCTCTCAAAACCTGGACCAAAAAAACCAAAACAAAGACAAGTCAGAGAATGTTTTTGCTTTTGATATTCTATTATTTTGAGTAATAACTGGCATTTCTATGTCATCTGTGGCAGTCAGTGCAATAGACCCACTGGTGTTTGCAATGGGATGTCAGCAGAATGTCATTACTTTATCATTAGATCAATAGAACCTAATTTGGGCGAGTGGTAGCGCATAAAAAATCCACAGTGTGAATTCCCTTGGGCACTCAGTTGGACCGTGTCCATTTTTTATAAAGTGCCTAGTGTTCTATTTTTGCCTTTTGTTCAAGTTTTACTGGCAGCTCCCCTATTTGTAACGTACAAAAGGAATCACCAATCAATTAGTTTTAAATTAGTACCACAGGCTATGCAGGGGTAGAAGCTTTTTAAAAAAATAATGGCTTAACTTGGAAGAAGAAGGGGAATCGAGCTGAGGTTACCCTCACGTACCCCGAAGGCATTTCTTTAGATGTAAGGAATAACATTAGCTCAGTTATTCATGGAATTATTCATAGTTTCCAATTTGCCATACGTCACACCATTACCAAGACCATCACTCACTTTTGTCCACCAGTCCAGTGTTTATTTAAATCTATAAAATTACTCTTTAACCAAGCTGTTCTCCAAGCAGACTTTTTCCTCTGCCCCGGAGAGGAGTTCATACATGGTGACCAAGCTTTGCTCTTCTTTACTTCCACTGGTTGATACTGACAAATGTACAGATTCTATAACCTGGGATTTGATAGAGTGCATCTTCTTTCCAGTCTGTGTACTTAACCATGGTCATGTATGAAATCGTAGGCCTTCAGAAGTTAAAGGTAACAGGGAACAATTGAGAAAGCACAGCTTGTGGCAGTCTCACAAGTCAAACTACCTTTACCCAGAGGAGAGGAATTCAAGAGTACAATTAAACTGGTAATCAGGCATTGTGTATGCTCTGAACAAAAATAATTCGCTAGGCTTCTTTTTTTTTGTGCCACAAAACTGGCATTAACATCACGATTCTAGTCCTGGTACTTTGGGTTGAATGGGTCTGGTCTAAAAGCTTTTTATTAAGTTATAAACTAGAAGGATAGTTTCTATATGCCTCAAACAAATTCACGGTGGTTTCTAGACAATATCACTGGCTGCCTCGGGGAGTCATTGCTGCGCAAGTTTGGCTTCTTATTTCAGTTTCGTAAGTTTCTGAAGTTCAGGCTTATTGAAAAACACAAATCAATAGTCATGGAAAATCACAGAACAACCCTGCTCATTTCCTCCCTTTGGAGTTGTAGTTGTTCTAAATGTGAACCTCAGGCACAGAAACCAATGGGTTGCAATGGTTCCCAGGGAATGGCAGCGAGGTCTCTTTGCTCCTTTTTAATTAAACTTATGAATCCATAGGATGAAGTCTGCAGTGGAAACACTGGCTTTGTATTAATGCTGTAAACATTAAAACACTATACAGATAGCGTCTGGCTGAAGTAAACTCAGAAGAATTCCTCCCTCTATCCCTTTTTGCCTATTTTTCCTTTACCATTAACAAGGTAATGGACCACAGAAGCCTATGCTGCAAATATAACTTTTTGCCCGTTCTCCTTGAGTTTAATATCACTGTAGAAAATGGGAGTCTTGGGTGAGAAGTATGTGCTACAGGAAGTGTAATGTCCTGACAATTTAATCTCTTAACCTATCTTGGCACATTTATCTGCATTCTGCTAAACAAAGTAATCAATTTATGTTGTAAACATGTAAAATATGATACATTTTTAGATCAGATTACATTTCAGAAGCCACAGTTTGGTGCAATTTGAAGACGTGCATTTTTTGTGTTAAAGCGTGACACGATGGGACAGTCTTGCTTTCCCGGGCCAGGTTTAATTTACTGTTCATTCTGAGCTCTCCCTCCCTCCCTGCTGCTCTTGGAGATATTTTTTTCAGCTATGCTTTAATTTCTGTATTTGTTTATTTTACTTCAGAGTTTTCAACATACTGATCTAAGGACCTGTATTATAGGACCTGTAATAATGGAAAAGCAGTTATCAGCAGGTCAGTGCTATTCTCATTTTATCCACACTACGTGTTATGTTTGGGTTAAACCAAGTACAGACAGTGCTGTTGTACTTGGAGTTTGAGTTTTCATGGATTGTGATGAATACTAATTGATAGGCAGAGCCAAAGGTCCTCCAGTCTCACCACAGACTATTTAGAAGCTGAAGGGAACGAACCACAATCTGGTAAATCAAGTGATCTGTTGCAGAAGCTTAAGATTCGCATACGATTAAGATAAGAAGTTTCTGAAGGCAATTTTCTTAGACTTGGAGAAGCTCCAACTTTCAAGAAGCACAGACTTTCAGTTAAAGTGTTTGGTGCAGTTCACCATTGGTTTTGCTAGGTTATCAGCCAAGCTAGCAGTTACCTGAGAGCTAATGAGGAATTCACTGTGGTTTTCAGTCTATCTGATTGCATCCAGAAACATTGTATTCTGCTCCTGCTGGAAATCAAAAGTGAACCAAGAAGTTTCAGACTATTTGACATTCCTAAGTTTGTCTGGTGATGCCAGGCTAGTTTTCTACCCTGGATGGTCATACTTACATTAACTATCATTTCTGATCTCTGCCAAATAACAGTCACTTCTGCCCCCCCCCCCCCCCCCCCCCCTTCCCCCATTTGAAAAACACCATTTCACACCCCTTTCAGAGGTGTCAGACTAATTAACTACTTTCAACACTTTAAATTTTAAGCACTGTGAAACTATATTGCTTACTGGCACTGAGAAAGAAGCTCTGTGACTTGTCTGTATCAAACTAGAGGCTTGATAACAAGTCCAAACCCCCGAAGAACCCCGAGTTGACTTTTGTCTTTGGCTATTTGACTGGCTCCACAGAGGAAGCAGGACTGTGATTTTAAAAATGTCTGTCTGCTGTTGAAGTTGAGTCGTCAGTTGGTTGATTTATTTGTGGGTTGATGGTAGATCCGCTGACCTTTCGGCTCACTGTCAACCGAACAAGAGAGACTGACGGAGGGAGTTGCCTCATGAAACCAACACGCAACAAAAACAGAAGAGTTTTTTTTACCGGTGGCCAACTGTGACAAACACACACTCTTACACAACTCCACAAAACACACAAACGCTAATGTAGAGAATCAATGAATATACTGTACGTGTTTGAATAGTTTAGAGTAACACTTTATGGACATAAAATGTAAGAACACACACTACATACACCTTCCCACACATGAGCATATATACCTACACACATTTGTATACGAAAACACCTTGGCACACACACACACACACACACACACACACACACACACACACACACACAGAGACCATATTCACACTTGCCTACACAAAACATGGACTGAATATATTTCTATCCACGTTTACAGACACATATGGTCTTAAAAGTGCCAAAACGGCGAGTTTTATATGCAGATGGAGTGGAACCAAACATCTGTAGAAATGAACTCAGTGTCTTTACAGGCCTAAGAGCCCGAGTGTCTGTTTTTGTTTCTGTATTTACCTCCCTGTATAATTGGTGTTTCTTTTCTGCACTGTTCCTGTTTTCACTGTTGTAATTCTCATACTCTGTTCCAGTCTGTACTTCCTGTAGAATGAAATCACTTACTGTGAATGTTATGTTGAGTTCTCATGGGTCCTTCTGATCTGTCCCGCTTTAAAATGAATAGTTGTAGCAGTGACATATGTTTAATCACAGATTTTCTCACACCTGCAGAAGCCCTCCTGCTCTGCAGACACAGATCAAATGAGAGCACAAAATATCACCACAGTTATTGTACGTGTGAAAAAGTAGGGTTTGATTCACCTTTGGACAATCAAAGTCTCTCTCTCTCTCACACACACACACACACACACAGAGCCGTGTAGAAGAGCTGATAATATGCCTGTCACGCTGAAGCTTTCATCACCGCTGGGCTTTTCAAGGACCTTGTTTCTCAGTTTTTAAATCGAGGCAGTCAACTTCAGGAAGACAGCACTGCTCTGCTACTGGAATGAACATTGCCACAAAATTTGTAGGCACTAAAGATAAATTAGAGATGCTTAAAAAAATTTCATATAATCCAAAGTGTTGTACAAGGCAGGGGGTTCAAGTCAATATTTAGTGTGATCACCTTTGTTCTTTAAACTGGCACAGATGTTTGTTACACTTCTTTAGTGTACTCGGCTGGTAGGTCCCCCAAAGCATCTTTGAGAACTTGCCACAGTTCTTCTGTGGATTTATGCTGTCTCACTGTCTTCTGTCTTTTTGTGTGACTTGATGATGTTTCCTGGGGGCCCTACAGCACCATCTGTTGCAGGACTCCTTGTTCTTTTTTGCCAGTAAAGATAGTTTTGTTTTTCGAATTTCTCAGCAGTAGGTTTGGGATGTTGTCACGCTTGCAAAGGGAACCAATCAGATGTATTACCAGTTCTAATTAACGCAAGTGTTTAAAGCGTCTGCACAGCACTGTACTGCACGTGCGTGTTTTGTGTCATGGCGACAGTGTGCATGTGTATGTATGTATTTTTTGTCTCAATCAAACAACCTGTTGTGTCTGACAGTACAGCTCTGCATGAGCTGTGTGTTCTTATCAGTGGACTGGGTAGCATTTATATCGCTGTGTGTGTGTGTCTGTGTATGACTTAGTGCGTGTTTGAGGGACTTTGTTATGAAGGTCCGTTCTGTTGAGGGAGTAACAGCTGAGGCTGGGTATCTGAAGCATTTTTAATTAATCTGCCTTTCATTCTGCAGGGCTCTCCAATACGGCTGCACTCATTCACCCGCGTGCTGCCACTCATGCACACACACAGACACACGTATGAACATGCACACGGGCATACACACAAGCATAGATTGTAATTTTGTGCTGCCATGTCATGTGATTTTCATTCACATGTATGCAATTACAATGCACACAGTCAGCCAGACACATGTCTCACATATACAATGACTGCTGTTGTATTATAATTACTATAATTGCATACATGTTCATGCACCTCATAGCCAAGTGAATAGCCGCCGCCATATGTCACGTCCTCGCTTCCTGTTCGGCAGCACTCTGCCCAGTGTTGCCTGATTACCAAAAGCCCAGCAGGTTAGCTTTCTCACATCAAGGCTGGTGTGCTAGTTTTCCCCACTACTGCTCTGCAGCAGGGGGTAAGGGGGAAAATAAATGTAGCCAGACAGCACACAGAGCCAGGTTAAGTAAAGGCAAGGCTCTGAATTTTAGTGTTTAAACTCTAGTGTTATTGTAACTGCATCGCAGCTGTTTCCTGATTTGAGTTCGAGTGAGCAATGAGGAAAACAAAAGAGGTTGAGGGAGAGAAAAGTATGGGCAAACAAACAGCGATGAACAAGAAACAAATGCGACAAAAAGGACTGCGAAGGGAAGTCCATCTAACACCTCAAGTCTCCAACAGAAGTCCACAAAGTAAACTGTGGCACCTCAGCATCTGTGCTATTAATCTCCCTTTGTGTGAATGACCTTGACACACAGCGCTGCAAACAAGAGGCAGGATTACACACAGAGTCTGCAGTTTAACTGTCCAGGTTTGGAGTGACTGTCACAAATATCCTTGTGTAAGTCACTGAAGCTGAAAACATCTGTGATGCACCTGCACATTGGTTAGGTTGAGGCTGTGCTCTGCAGCTCATGTCAATAAGGCTTGAAAATGTTATACATTTTCTTTAGTCAGCAAATTCCACAAAAAGATCAAAATCTAACTGTGTTTTTCCTTGTTTGAAGCAAAAGGAACTTCTTAGATGATCAAATATTACACAAAAAATGGGAAATTGGATAGAAAGTGCTTGCATCAATACTGCACAGCAGCCCACAGCACTGAGTATAACATAACTGAAATAACTTTCAAATACAGTATGTATCGAAACGAATCATTTGATATCAAAAAGATGTATTTTTAATACAGCGAACAAAGAAGCTAAATATAAAGTTGTTGGGTATTTCTGGGTTCAAACAAGCACTTTAGCATCACTGAGACTTTAAAACTGCCCAGATTTTGTCATCGTCAGTAAAATGATGAGTGTGGCTGCTCACCCGGGTCTCAAACTGCAAACTGCACAGATGGTATCTTCCCAAAGGAAAAAGTAGTATAGCTTACTAGGGTATATTAGACTTAACAGTTACTATATGGACTTCTATATAATAATAATGGATTGGATTTATATAGCGCTTTTCAAGGCACCCAAAGCGCTTTACAATACCACTATTCATTCACTCTCACATTCATACACTGGTGGAGGCAAGCTACAGTTGTAGCCACAGCTGCCCTGGGGCAGACTGACAGAAGCGAGGCTGCCATATCGCGCCATCGGCCCCTCTGGCCAACACCAGTAGGCAAGTAGGGTAAAGTTTCTTGCCCAGGGACACAACGACCAGGACAGAGAGCCCAGGGATCGAACCGGCGACCTTCCGGTTACAGATGCAATTCCCAACCCCCTGAGCCATATATTTTACATTAGATTAAAACTTTGGGTGTAAGATTCAGATAATTATTTGTTAAAAGCTAGACATTTTAAATGAGAATAAGAAAGAAAAGTATGTCTTTGTGCCCCCTTTTCCCTGTTAATGCCCTATCGGCCCCCTTGGCTAAACTTTGCTAGATCTGCCCCTGCACAGTTACCAGCCGTCAGCTGCATAGAAAAAGATCCTGGTGTAGAAAGTAATGTTAAATAAATTCTAACAACAGCTTATCAAGGTTAAACGTGCTGCTGTTGTTCAGCCGCTGGTTTCCTCTTTCTGGCGCAAAGTGGGCAATAAACAAACAAGAGAGAGGGACTTGCACAGAAAAGCCGATCAGCTGATCATTGATCAGTTTCACGATTGAAGTAGGAGCAGGAGAGGGAGGGAGAGAGAAGAGGCACTCGCTCCATATATCGGTATTTAAGCTTAACGTGGGAATGCTTTAGATGGACTTACACACTTGTTTTACTTCTCTCTGGGATAACTTCATTGGAGATGAAATACCGGTTTGGTAGTCAGGCTAGAAATACACACAGCTGCTCTGTCACATGACACATACTGCTCCTACGTGCTACGGTTATGAGCCGAGTTACACCATGTTGCAAGTTTTGTGAGGTGCTTTTTCGATATTTAATGGATCGGATTACATTTTTTATTTCTCTCCGATATCTGATCCAGTAATTTACGTCAGTATCGGACCGATATGACTGGCTATCAACAGTTTTTAATCCTAAGTTTCATGAACCTATTCTTAGTCAGCCTGACTGCGATTCTTTCCTGAAACATTCCAATATTTGGTGGAAAATTGAGAGCCCACAGGCTGTTGTTACATTGTGAGTTTAGAAAAACTGAGCTTAATGACACGTTGCACTTGAATACTGCTAATAAAAAGCCAGAGAGCCTGACAATGACCACTAATTATTTTTAGGGGCTTGTTCCTGTAAAACACCACAAGATGCAAAACACTGCAACGCATTAAAAAGACAAAAGCCTTAATGAACGCAGCAGGAGCTTGGACCCAGAAGTAGTGTTGTTACATCATCATTTAACAAGTGGATGCTTTAGCAAGCATATCTGGAGTCCCTGTACCCACAGCTGCCATTACATTACCTAGCAGCAATCATGTGAAACTGATGTTTTCATTCTTACCTTTTGCCTTTGAAATCGAATAATTCTTTTTGATTCACCTGTATTTTGAGATTCTGGTCCTCCTGTTCTTACAAAGGAGAGAGTTCCCTTTGCTTGTGGTGCTGCATCGAAACACTTCTAAACTATGTGTAATCTAAACTGCAGTTCTGTCAGGACCACTGCAGTCAATGAAGATTGAGCTCTCCATCTGCAGTAATTCATATTTGATCACATGGCTCAGTTCTGTGAACCCCTTTGTGCTCATATGTGGAAGGGGGCATGCATGGAAAGCTGAAGGCGAGAGAACAGCAGCAAGACTTCAACAGAGAACAGAGCAGGAATGACTGACAAAAGAAATGATGCTGATAAAGTCAGATATTGATGGGAGGAGCCGGGATGGGTTCATGTGAGCAGCAAATGTATGCATGCTAAAGGAGATGAATTATGGGCGCTGTATTAGACAATTAGTGTGACACCTTTCTTCTCATCTAATAGACTACATTCATTTTGATTTAGTTTAGTCATAGTCTTTTGATTGAAAGACCATTCAGTTTCACAATTCTTTTAGTTTTAGTTGACTAATAAATATCATAGATTATATTAGATTAAATCTAAAATTAATTCAAACTAAAAAAAGGAAAAGTTCATCTTGTTTTCACTGAGAGGCTGAGAGTCTACAAAGCTTCTATTCTGTCACATATAATGTTAAATGTGTGCGTATGGCAACTCTTCTCTTCCTCCCAACCATTGACATTTTTTCGTGTTCTCGTCCCCCACAAAAAAGAACAAGTTGTATAATTCCTGTTGATCCTTACGACACAAGGAGATTACTTCCACAACTTAAGTAATTCTGATTGGATCCTTCCTGCAGAATATTGCCATCTCTTTTTTTATTTGTTGACGAAAGTGTCATTACATTTCAGCACATCACAGTTTTTGTCCTCTTGCATTATTTTTTTTTAGCTATCAATCATCTTGTTTTTGTCAGTAAAAGAAATGTCGTTGATGAAAATTATTAGTGGCAAAGAACACAAATATATATCCAGATTTTCAAAGGCAAAAAAAGTCCAGATCATAGACACCTACTAAAATTTGCAAACCACAGTGCAAGTTATAACATTCTGAATTCACATCCATATCTGACCCTAGGTGTTATTTTTCTTTTAACATCGATGTGTTCTGCAAAAATAACAGCAACATGAAAAGTAACACTTCACTGCCAGCTACCTTTTAGCCAGAGAGATATCCATGTAGCGGAAACTTGAGGTATCCCCCGCTTGAGACGGTAATAAAACATGGAGTTATGTAATTGTTTGACATTATAGTCGAAATTCGGTCCCAGCAGAATGAAATATTAAGAATATTGGGGGGGGAATAAAAACACCGATCCCCCCCCCCCTTCATTGTTCCTTTTACATCACTTAAATATGAATTGCTTTGGCAATTACTAACTCCAGAACATGATCAGAGGGAAATGCATTCAAGCTTTTGGTTACTCCCTGGGGCAAACAAATGCTGTAAATTTAATAACGGGCGTTCGAATACACAGAGCAGTGGAAGGCAGCTCTTAGAAATCGTGCTGCTGTTCAGCAGAGGAAAGCCACGACTATCCTGCTTATACTGGATTTTGTGCATGTAGGGGTCAACTATAGTGATTTGCCTCAGACAATCTTGAATCAGCGGTATCCACTACCAAGGTGAAAAAAGTGGGAGCTCTATTCATTCATGAATGTGTTATTCTCTCTTCTTTTGGGGTTTTTTTTTTTTCACATTATTGATGACCTTAAGAAAAGATGTACATTAGCAGAGTTTTTTGGGTATGTAAAGTGTACAGATAAATTCTGATGAGCTAAGACTCGCCAAACCTGAGACGTGTTGTCTCAAGCTCAATTCAGTTAATTTATGATTTCTCAATTCCTCATGACCTGAAACATAACTTTTTTGCGTACTTTTTGCGTTTTGATCGTAGTTCTTAAAAGAGGCTGTGAATTAAAGTTATTGGGATTGAACCCTTCAAACGTTTTCTTTGCTACCAAACTTTACTGGGTCTGAAATTCCAACTGAAATCATAACATCCTATTTGTCCGTTATGCAGGACATGTTTTATGTCTGCATCACTCACAGTCCTGCAGGTCAGTGGGCTATTGTGATGTCGAGCCCAGCAATCAATTACAGGCAGCGGCGGCGGTTGCCGAGGGCAACGGGCGGAACAGTCAAGGTTGCTAGGTAGCAGATAAGAACACTGGCTCTCATTAATTGCCTTTTGCCGCCGTGGTGGGGATGGTACAGGGCAGCTGATACTGCTGAGGTATGCAAGCAGAAACGCTTGTACACATCCAGTGTGTGTACTCCTACAGGCACATCACTACTAAAAATTTAATGACCTTTTCACACCAGCATTTATCAACTGAGCGCATGGGAGGAAGGATCGAATTAGAGAAAAAGAGAGCAATAGAGGGGGACCAAAAACAAACAAACAAATCCATAAGCAGCAGGAGTGTGATGCGTCACCCCCTGGCCAAGATTTGTAGAGCATCACATTAACTATTATTACATATGAGCTAAGACTATACCCTGCCTGTGTGTGGATCAGTCTGGACACTTGTGAAAAGGTTGCATCAGAATCTCAAATAGGCAAGCATCAAACAGTGCTCCAGGCAATCCCATCTTTTTCATTTCATTGACATGGCACATTATTACCTTCACATCTGAAGACTAATTTGGATCACTTTTTCTAGAAAATTGCTGCCTCGAGGCTGTAATACCAAACCCATCAGGTGCCGTCAGAGACGTAATCTCCGAAATCCTCTGACATTCAGCTTGGAGTAGTTTGATTTGACAGGACAGTCTTCATGTTTGTGTCCTGAGCTGCGCTGTGGAAAACAGCACCTAGGGTTTTTTTTTATTGGCTCTAATTTACAAAGCTGGTTCATTAAAGTAGGCAACGGTTTACATCTGTCTCTCTTATGTGAAAAGGAGCCTGATTAAACAAGCAACCGTCTCAGTTTTTTTTTTATAAACCTCTAATGTATAAACCTGCCAGATTAAATTAAAAGCATACCTCTCCTGTGTAAAACGCTGAAAGTAGAACACCGTACAGCTGTCTTTTTAACCAGCTATCAGTGTGTGTTGCATTTTCATGAAGGAAAGCCACTTTCTGAGCTTGATTACAGCAGGAATGTCACCACACCTTACCCTGACAACTTAGCCTCTCTCTACTTCTGACTTGTGGAAAATGAATCATCGGTTCACGACCCTCACGTTGCTTATTAAAGACACGGTTGTCTTTCACAGCTCAGTGTTGCTTTGTGGCCGGATAAAAGCTCAATAAAACCTTTTAGCTTAAGCACAGTGGGAGGAAGTTAAGCTCCCAAGACTTGTGTTCTTGGCTTACAGAGAGGGATAGAGGAGTGAGAGCAGAGTGTGTAAAGGACGTTGTGTACCAGTCTTTGCCTGAGTGGTGCTGTTAAATACTGTTAGGCTTGTTGTTTTTCTGTCTGTCTCAGTCTCTCAGTTTCACCTGTTACTGTTTCAGAGGCAGTGATGCTGGTGGGGTAACACTTAAAGAGAGGTGTCTGTGGATTAAACGAATACATCGAATGGGCAGAAACCAGAGGTACTGCGGGACATTTGGATTAAATTCACAATGGACAAAGATGGAAAGGATAGAGTTGGTTATAGAGAATAAAACTTATGCTGATGGAAGGTTGAGTTGATGTGGGAAAGGTAGGAAAGCTGGATAGGGGGAAAATGGAGTAAAAATGAGGTAGAAGGGTTTTCTTGAAACTTGCTACAAATGTAGGCGTTGTCCAAACACTTTTACAGAACAAAATGGATAGACCTGTCCATCCATTCATCCATTTGTTTCCGCTTATCCTTTTTCAGGGTCACAGGGGTGCTGGAGCCTATCCCAGCTGTCTTAAAGCAAAAGGCAGGCTACACAGGTTAGTGGATATACCTGTTCAGAGTAAATTCTCTCAAAGGTAGAACAGAGGGATGGAAATGGGAAGTGCAAGTCCGAATGAGAATAATAGGACAGATGTTTAGAAAGCCTCTCCCCATAGGTGTTTATGTTGTTGAGGCAAAAAATGACATGGATTTGGGAGGATAATTGATCCGCAGTGAGTCCCTAAATCTTTATTCAGATTACAGCAGATCAAAAACAAGAATTTAATGTAGCAAACTCATAAGTAGTTTATATCAAAGAACCAAGGTAGATCAAGAAAAGTTGAGAGAAGATGGACATGGAAAAAGATGGCAATGTGGAAACAGTGAGGTAGCAATAGTTGGATGTCAGAGAGACGCTAAGAGGAATAAGAGAGGGGAACCATGTTGAAGAGGGTGATTGGAAAAGAAGATACTAAGAGCAGCATTAGAGTCAAGGCTCCAAGCTTGGAAATTGCTGTTGTAAGATAAGGGAGGAGAAAAAAGAGGAGAAGGAGGGGCGAAGAAAATCAGAAAGAAAACCAACTGGAGAGTACCATGGAGGGAAAAAACTTAACTCACATCCTGTGGGATATCGGTTCAGAGATGAGCACAGAAACAGACAGGAAGTAGTTAAAGAGGGGGCTGCCGAAATCTGCAGCTGAAAATGCTGTTCTCATTAGTTTTGAAGAAAAGGGAAGAAATCTGTGATGTATGAATGAAAGTAAAAGAGCAAAAGCAGTGCGCAGGGCGATGGATGGCTGAAAGGTTGAGGCAGTATCTTGTGAGGCTGAGGTACCATCTCTGCCATTCCCCATTGGATGCCATCCATAACTAAAGAAACGTTCAAGTAGCTGTGACATTTTCATATAAATCAATGAATGTTTGCTGTTCTCTATCTACACGTAAGTGATAAAAGCTGGAGTTTGCTCTGGATAAATCTGGCAAACAGAATGTTGAGCTTGGCTTTTCTGACAGATGGAGATAAAGAAGAGAAAAATAACTAAAAGGGGCAGAAAATTGAACTTTACTGAGAGAAAAAAGAGCTACAACTAACTGCTTGGTGGTTTTAAATGTAACTCGCTGCATTAGGTAATGTCATGTTATTTGATCAGAATCTTTTGATACTAGCACTATGTCTATGTGATCTGTGATAAAATTGCAGTTTTCTTTACAAGTGTAACTTCATGACAAGCCACCTCTTCTGGTTGTTATAGAGTCCTATGAAAAGGAAAAACAGAAAAAAAAGCAGAACCACATTTGGATGCAAAGCTTAAACTTGCATTACACAGTTTTGTCCAAGCTTCAGCTGCTGGACACACGGCCTCACATTTGACTCTAGAATACTTAAAGAGGAGTTCATGATTGACTCGGTGAGTACAAGCTTCCCAGGTCACGTGGCTGCCAATAACCCAAATGATCACCCCTTCGCCACCGTGCTGACAGTTGGTATGAGGTGCTGATATGATGTGTCTGGTTTGGACAAACATGGTGCTGTGTATTAAGGTTGGTCTATATGCTTTTCAAAAAGGAAAGTTTTCGCTAAAAAGCTGATGTGACTGTATGATTATTCAGCTAACAACTACTGTGACACTAATTTTTCAAGACATAGGACAAAAATGAACAGTATTTTTTGGATCTTCTAATAAAAAAGAAAACAACAACAACAAAGAAAACATGACATGAATTTATGATAGTTATCTGTTTTTATTCTATGACATTTGGAGCAAACAAATAATCATTTACTCCAGGAGGTATTTCTAGAGTAGATATATTCTATATTTTAATAATTTACCAAATGTCAGTAAGTGTCATGTAGAACAATGGAAATATTACTTGTTGGGTAAAGAAAATGGAGCCTGTGTTCCCAGTCATGTACGAGTAGGGACTCATACTTGTTTGCATGCACTGTAATGAATGATTTATTTCTCTTACTGTAATGAAAAATATGAGTCTTTCTTAAATAAGTCCTTTAAAATGTATTCCCCCTGCTCAATATGGGGCGGGACATATTGTCAGTGATATACACAGGAAGGAAATCACGTATCTAAGAATTCCAAAAAGGAAAGGCAAGTAGTGTATTATGAAATATGATGAAGGCAGCTTGTCAGGCTTCGGGCAGAATAATACACTTAGCATGCAGAAGGATGGTGGGTGAAGGCAGAGAGGCAGAGAGAGAGAGGATAGGAGTGCTACTTGGAGATAGATGGAATGAGATTTTCCTGATATGATTCTGAACTCTGCTCGGACAAGCAATAACCTTTCCACTTTTTTTTACCGTCCCCTCTTTTTCTAAAATCCCTTCCTTTTCCATCACTTTCCATGTTTCTCTCACTCCCTCCTCCTGCCCAATCCTCTCACTAACTCCCATTACACCCAAACTCCCTCGTTTGCCACCCTCCTCTCCGGCTTTGCAGCACAAATTACACCTCGTTTCTGGAGCTTTGTGAAAATACGGCCGTCATCTGTGAAGGGATGAAAAAGCATTTGTAAAACTGGATGTGCGTGCCCGGAAACAAAAGCAGAACAGGAGCTGTATGTGCATGCAGTTTGTTTTTATGGCCTAATAAGCAGACTCATTTCCATGTACTAATTTATGAGCGCATACAGAATGTATAGTGCAGCGTGCTCTTCCCTGCCTGTGCATAAATACCATTTTGGTGAATAGATTAGCCCCATAATCTGTTTAACCAGCAGAATGCAGCGTGGACGTTTGTGGCCATGCGGATTCCAAGTGTCTCCTTTTTTATGAGTGGGTAGTTGATCAATGATTGTCCCCGTTCATTCTGGCAGGGTTTCTTTTCAGAGCCACTTACTTAGATTAGACTAAGTGAACAGACAGAAAGTGTGGAGAAGAGAGAGAGAGAGAGATAGAGAGAGAGAGGAGATGGGACAGAACAAGGCAGAGGGGCGCAAGGAAGTAAAAGCTGATAAAAAGCAGGGCAGCATGCCGTGGACTGTGGGCTGATCCATCAATGGAGCCCACACACACACACACACACACACACACACACACACACACACACACACACACACACAAATAAAACTAAAATAACTGGTTTATAATATGGAAGTCCATGCAATACAGTACAGGAATCATCCAATGGGAAAAAAGTGAATTGTTCAATTATTAATTAACATTGTACCGCTTCATTAGATTTTGACAGCTTTAACTGCTCAGTGTTTTGCCTTTGATGCTGATGACTATAATGATGATGATGATGACGGCATAGTGGCAGACAGGGGACAAGAAGACGTTGAGAAGTGCAGCATGCACTAATAAAACATAGCTACATGACCAGTAGTCTAAGTACGTGGGCCCAGCTCTCTTAGTCATCATTAACAGTGTTAGCCACAGCTACAGCTGTCACTTGTCAGGATGTGATCTCTCAGCTTTCCGCTGGGATCACACCACAAGTGATATAGTCCTGTTGCCACTGACAACGTGTGACATTAGATTTTAATGACATGACAGTTAGCATAACAGAAATCCACGCGTGTCTTCGGGGATGATAGACTGTCTGAAATGTGTTCAGAAACATGTGGGTTTCTATCCTCGAGCTCTCGGTAACAACCACAGAATTATCACGAGGTAGAAAATTGTGAATGTAGCAGAGACGGGACAGCGTGATATCTTTGTTATTCTTGGATATTCCACTACAGAAAAATAAAACAGCCCCATGCATCTCCAGTGTATCCTCACATTATGACCTCCCGTTCCTTATTTATTTGAAACCGCTAAGTCTCAGAGAAAGCAAAAATTACAGGTCCTATTTCAATTCTGTGCTTGGTGCTCCCACTGCCACTTTGTATTATGAACATCTTTATAAGCAGGCACTATTTTACTCAACCTGCCCACCTCGTTAAATGATCTCCGTCTTCACAGTTGTCATTCCCTCTACAAAAATACCTCTCATAATACAATCACATAATTTTGTTTCAAGAGCTGTTGCATGACCTTAATCTTATTAGCCAAATCAGTCCCTTTAGCTGATATCTCCAGCTGTTGCCATGGCAATGGCCCCAGGTGGCATGCTTGTGGATTCCAAATCCAGACTATTTTCTCACGCTACTGAGCTCCCCCGCCTCAAAATCTCAATTAGTGGCCGACAATAGGCTCTTTCAAATGATCATTTGCCAAACTCACCAGTCAATACATTGCCCGCCTTTCGTCTTACAGGAGAATTTTGTCTCCTTTGCCAGCTATTCAAAGCTAATTTTGCCTTTTGAGTGACTAATACACACATTGGCTTCCCCCCCAAATCTAGCAGTTTTTCCAGTCTAGCAGTGTCGCACTCCAGTTGTCCTCTCACTTCCCCCTGTTATTTCCTCCTTTGTGCTTTTTGGCTTTGTGCCTTGATCTTCAACTGCATATCACTGCCAGCATATAGGACTGCCATTTTTAAGAGGATAAATGCATCGTTTTAGTATTCAGCATGGGCATGTTAAACTGTTTTTTAAAGTCATGCATGGAACCACTATTTACCATTTCAACCAGTTACATCAGGGATGTAGTGGGGGCGTCATAGCTGGTACCTGAGCTCTGTCACAGCAAAAATTCAACCATGTAAAAGCATCCATGCATCACAGAACACTTGAGCCCAATGCGCTGTGTTGTTCATTATAAATAAACTCAATACTTATTGACCTAACATGAAGCCTTAAGCCCACTGAACATATTTATTTATATCCTTTTCTAGTCTATAGTATGTCACACATATATGCAAACCAGTTCCCCTGAACAGCTCAGTGTCAATTATATTATTATAGCATTGAATATATTTATAATAATTATGAACAACAGTTTCACCTAGAGCATAAAATCTGCTTCAGATGAGTGGCCCTTTTTCTCTCTGGTCAGTATAGCAGAAAGGTACAATTAAATAAGTTATGAGTAATCCTTAAATCATTTTGCATGGATAATGACACCCTAGTCCCGTCTTGTATCCTCGCTCTAACCATTAACATTGTAGCACTATAACATGCTGCGTGGAAAGTGGACAGTGCAGGGATATGACATGTGAAAGGTGCAGGATGCAGTGTGCTGTTTAAATAATATCATGTAGGAGAACTTGGCAGTCATTTGTGAAGTTTTAAAGGTTCATACTTTTTTTGAAAAGGTTTGTGGGCTGGTCTCCATGACAAAGCAACACCTACACAATGATAAAAAAAAAAATTGTTAGTTGTGTTCTGTTTTACTCAGGACTACTTAAACACCATGTTATGTGTATGGATTAATCCTCTGTTCATCTTTTTTTAATCTTTACTATGTCAACATTCCTTCATGATTCATCCTTCAGTGCTGATATACGTTTTCTTTGTTTTATTTGAGTCTTTTGCAAACCGTGTTGATAAAGTGGGGTTCATGGTTTACACTTATAGAAAGAGAGGATTTGCAACATAACATAGAGAGAGAACAGAGTAAGAGCATTTTTAATCATCGCCTGAATGATGATGGTAATTTGTGTGTGTGCGCGTGGATGATGGAGGTTATTACAGGCACCTTATTAGCAGTGCATGCATGTGTGTTTGGTTTAATTGCTCTAATCATAATAACCGTATGTAACTTAATGTGAGAGCCATTTAGCGTACGAGTCTGTGTCTATGCCTGTGGCATTTCCTCACTTCGCTGTGACTTTATTGTGACCTCATATCAGCTTTTCCACTGAGAAATAACAAATGCATGCAGACACACAACCACACCTGCTGAGAGAATCACAAAATACAGTGCAGTGGCCATGTAATGGGAAACAGATTGTCTAATTGCTAATTACTATCATAGAACAGGACACACACATTGCACAGGTATGCTCTGCACAGTAACCTGTTGGCTGTTGGTTATCATCAACATCAGGCTACCTGTGAATACATTTACCAGAGTTAACCTTCCACCACACAAGCTTACAGCTTACAGCTGTTTGTTCATCCATCATTTGTGAAAATTTACCAACTTACCACTTTGTGTATAATTATTCTTCCCTTGATCAAAAAACATATTTAAACACAGCAAGATTCACGAAATGTGTGCAAAGTGTACAACGGCAAATTTGCATAATCAGAATCATTCAGCCACCTTGTTTTCTGTTCCTGCAGTCTTCATACATCCTCAGCCGTATTTCAGTTTATAAAGCTGCATGTTTGCCTCGAGGAAAAGTGGAGAAAGTGATGAGGATGCTGCCTGAGCCACTAGGGCAGGGGTGGGCAACTCCAGGCCTCGAGGGCCGGTGTCCCTGCAGATTTTAGATGTGTCCTTGAACCAACACAGCTGATTTAAATGGCTAAATTAGCTCCTGCAGTTCTCCAGAAGCCTGGTAACAAACTAATCATGTGATTCAGGTATGTTGACCCAAGGTGAGATCTAAAACCTGCAGGACACCGGCCCTCGAGGCCTTGAATTGCCCACCCCTGCCCTAGGGAGAAAAAGTGGGAGAAAGTGAGACTGAAGAAAGTAAAACAAGAGTATCTGAGGAGAGAGCGAGAAAAGGCACTCCTTTCCAAAGTGTTTCCTGGGGCGTGATGATAATAGTTCAAAAAAAAGAAAAGAAAAAACAAGACTCACAAGCTGATAGAAACTATGCTGAATATCAAGACACTCACTGTCACTTAAGTAGAAACAGAAAAGTTTTGACTTCAACATCAACGTTTCAGATTCTTCAGCATCACTGGGACAGTCAACAAAGTTAGACTGTAAGTGGTGAAATCCAGTTTAATAATTGATAAAACAATAGTTTAATAATTAGAATAGGTTAAAACAAAACCTTTCAAGTTAGCATTTTGTGCTCGTCGCATCTAATGTCATATTTCGGAGTTACAGGGTTTGCTTAATCCTAATTATAACCAATTTGTATTTATGGTGTATGCTGTAACTGTAAATCATGACCAAAAGTATATAATAATAATCATCATTTTTTAACAATATTATTATTATTGTTTTTATAGAGTATAGACAAACAGAGTATGAACAATTTCAGGAAGGAAAATATTGCTGAGTCTCAGATTTTGTAACCACAGCTTGCGTATAGATTGTGTGTGTCTGGTGTTTGTGAATGAGGCTCAGTGTCTCAGTGGGCAGTGTTCATGCAGTTTGTATCTTGAATGTAACACAACAAAGGAGAGATAAATAAGTAATATGTACCGAACACATATTTCTATTTAAGAGTGTATTTTTACAAATCAATATAGATACAAATATGTTGACATTGTCCTTTCCAGTAAGTCCTGTTTCTTCTTTGGTGCAGCTTTAATGACAAGTTAAGTTTAGAGATGCCAAAAAGTAACAAACACAAAAGCCTCTGCTCCACAGAGGATGCCCTTAAGAATTCAGACAATCTTAAAATCCTGCAGTGCAGCCCCCATGCAAAGATGGGAAAACACTTCGCTTTGTCCATTAGATAAGTCACCGTGGGATATACAGAGTGCCAAAAACAGAAATTTAACTAATAAATTAAAAAAGAAAAAAAAAATCAGAATACAGTCACTATCTCGGGGGACAGTGATTAATGATTTGTGTTACTGCTCAGCCTTTCCACCCTTAAGGCCCAGCTTTCAAGTTTACTGTAAAAACTGGAAAAAATGTTTTAATGTTTTAATGCGATACATTCTTGCCTCAAATGACCAGCAGTGGAACACAGTCTGGTTTATATTATTGACATCAATAATCGCTTCACCATATCAAAATGTTCTGAAGCAATTTTGTTAAAGTGTTGCCTTATTTGATTCTTTCCTTTCATATCTTTCATAAACGCAGATCGTAATAAATGCTTTAAGCACATTTATTGTGTCAGCAGATGAGAATGATTCAATAAGTGGTTTGTTTTCAAAGTGAAGACGTCTGATTCTGAGCTTTTTGTGTAACATCATTATTTTTTTACCACCATCTTACATCAGTCACACATTGTCAGATTTGTTCTTTGATCTGAATTTAATTTTTTTCTTTGTAGAGAAACTGAACCGAGAAACTTGACGGGCATGTTTCTGTAACAAAGACCCCCAGAAGAAATAATATAGCCTATAGCATATTTAGTAGCACTTGTCTGGGCTTGTTCCAGATTCTGGATTCAGTCCTGCAGTGACTGCGGAGATTATACTTCATTTCTGGACCTCTAAATTATTAGCAATTCAGGAAGTACTTCCAAAAGTTAGGGTGTACAAATTCTAACCTCTAGATAGGCTGTTTGTTTTCCCCCCATTACTTAGGAAAGTTCCTTCCCCTAACATTTGCTGTGTCTCTCATTCATAATGAGCTGTCACAACTCCAAGTTGAATAAGTCTATTCAAATGTATTCATATACTGGCTACTTTGATAACTGGATGACAATATGCACAGTGAAAGTCTAAATAGTGTTGAAAACCCAGTTTTAGGCAAGCGTTTGTCCTGGAGACACAAAACCAGGAGCAAAACATGTTAAGTCGACTTGTTTACTGTTGAGTATCCGGGCGGGCTGTATGTTGTCGTTTTTTTGTGTCTGATATAATTAGTGTAGATAAAGAGGACATATATTATGCTCTTCTGATCATCATATTTCTTCTGTACATTTCTCTTACTGCTCTTCACATAAACCCAATATTCCCCGTCAGCTCATTATCACCGATATATATCGACAAAATAACAGAGTCAGAGTCTACACTAAGGACGCCTTTTATCCACGTGGCGGTTGCTGTTAGCCTACTGATATGTGAAGCGACAGATCAGAGGGGGGACCATGACACTGGTTGACATGCATGGCGACAGATGAAATTCACACAATGAGCTGAAATGTGAATATCATCTGTCTTCGCCGCGCTGCGCCCGCTCACATACTGCTTTTATTCGAATCCACAGGCCCACATCGGCAGCAGTTGCTATTTCGAGCTGCCCCGTGTTCATTTTTGTTCCTGTTTGCTGTGTTTGCTTTATTTTGCCTACTTTGATCTATTTCTAGTGTGATTTTTACAGCAGTTTGGTTGCCTGTTCGAGAGACGATGTGTAAACTAAACGAAGATGGCAAACAAACAAGATCTGTGAATTTTGTACAAACTGTAGGAACAAATGACTGTTTTTCTACTGAGCCTGTTATCTCTATATGTTTCTTTGGTGGTGTTGGGGGGAGTGAGGCTCTATATGGAGCTCGGGTGGACAGGGTGGGACCGGGATATTTCTGTAAACGGTCGGGGACTGTGCAATGGCTACTTGTAATTATTCAGAGTATAAAGGTGGAAAAAATGTCCGTTATGACAAATGAAATAAAGTGTTATATTTGCATGATTTCCTGTATTTTCATCAAGCTAATATTTATGGTTGTGTATACTGAATGGATGTATTATTAACTTAATAATTGTTTAATTATGAAAATGAAAAAAACAAAACAAAAACAAAACCTGTCACTTTCTTCTGTGAATTGAAATATATGGTTTCTTAGCTCTTTTATGACTAACTTAGCTGTTGCTGATGTTTCTTGTCGTTTGCACTACTCTTTACTGTCACTGATTTGCAATCTGTTTCCATCAACAAGCGCAACATCTTTGATAATCTAAAATCGTGCAGCACTCTCGCACAGTTTATAATTTTTTCCTCAGAGGCACTGCAAAAAAAAAAAAAAACGGATCCTCTGAGCTTTCAAATTCCACCCTAACAAATCCCACTTTGAAACCTTTTCCCCTGACAGACAGATTTACATTTGTGAATCAAAGCTTCAAAAGCCACCTCCTCACAGAAACACTCAGAACACATTACACCAGACCTTTCCTCTAAAGAAAAAAAAAATGGTTGCCACGGGGGAGGAGTCAACAACATTCAGATACTGCATCCTACGTTTGACGGAGTTATACAAATTAGTCTGACAGGCTGACAATTTTTGTTGTGTTTAAAGTCTTAAAATGCAAACATGCCAGGGGAAGGTGAAAGAAAAGTCAGAACAAGTGATTTTTCATATAAAGGAAGAAGGTCCCCCGAGGCTTGGCTTTAGTGTCTGTAAACATGCTTTTCCCCCCCAGTGGCTTTTCTGGACTTCACCTGCTTAGATTTCACACTACCAACAGCATCATTGGTGCTGCAGTAGTAGCATCTTTGAGCCATAAATATTATAAACCAAATTATACCATATTATAACCAAAGAGTTTTTAAGGGGTAAAATATTGCAGTATTATATGTCCAAACATAAATAATTAATAATAAATAACGCGTGGACACAGTTACCACCATACAAGGATAATGTGCTCATAGACAGTGAGTTACATTACCACACTGCTGTTAACATCGGTTTAATGGAAAAATGCAAAGCAGGAGACAAACAGAAGAGACATTTTTCCCTGGTTTAGAAGTGGATCAGTGAATTCACCGCACACTATTAAAGTGGACACATTTCCATTCGCTTTGTGGTTTTTCAAATGAGGTCATGCTTTAAAATTACAACCTCAAAAAAAGTCAGAATGATGTGTAAAATTTAAATGAAAACAGTGAAGTATTTTCAAACACATGAAATACATGGCTTCAGAAAAATATTACTCTTTTTGCAATTGATGACGGCATCAGAAGGCTGGAAAAGAAGGTGCAGCAAATAGAAACAGCTGGAGATTGTGGAACAATTTCAGAACCATGTTTATCAACATAAAACTATAAAGATTTTGAATGTGTCATCATCTACAGAATGTAATCCAAACATTCCAATAATCTGGGGTAATCTCTGCGTGCAAGGGGTATAAAAGAAAATACTGTGAGATGTGCTGGTGCCGTCAAATTTAAAACGAGGTAAGTTCTTGTAGTTCTTAAAGTTGTGCATTTTCTCACTTGAAAAATTCAAAATGTTTTCTTTTTTCTATTCTGAAGATAAGTTGGGACACAGCACCCCAACTTTTTCAGAATTGGTGTTGAACTATATGGACAAATGTACTGAGTCACCCACACATTACACCAATAGGAGCAACCTGGACATAGAAACTAATGCCATGAATCTCCCAGCCCACAGTTTTTGTGCTGATGTTAATGCTATGTTGGAATTCTTGAGTTACAGAGTCAAGAAACACTTTGACGCCCATATACGCATGGATAAGATGATGAATAACCACTTTTTAGTCCCAAAGCATGACTCATACGTTCCAAAGTATTATCATCATTGTTTATGTTTAACATTTTAACAACATATAGCTGTAAAGGTAGAATTCAGCGGAGGAGATCTGGATCCCCCGAGATCCAACCCCAAACACCAACAGTGGGTATAATGACACAAGGCACGACAAAGCAACGTTTGGTCTGATTTCAGTGTGTCACATTTCTGAGCTGAAAATGCTCTAGTTCTGTCTTTGCTGTTTTACAGAGCTTTCATCTCTATTTTTTAAGTAATGTGTCTTGTTTCTGATAGCATTGATTTAGTTATCTGTTTCTCGCCATTCAGATAAACTGATTGCACATTTCAAAATCAACAAAATCAACAGAACACAAGACAACCTGAGGCAAAAGAACGTTTTCATTTTCAGTACAGCAGAAAAGTTAGGATTGACAGATGTTCTTGTATTAACCAAGTTCTCTGAAACAACCAGGTTTACAGGGTAATGCTAACAGGGGAGGCCAGTAATGAAGCTGATGAGGTCCAGCGTTGGCCATCATTTCTCATTAGCAGTATTTCAGCTGGCTGGCAGTTGTTGGGCAGCACTCAGAATCAGCACCCTTCATGGCAGGTGTGAAAAATGTAAACTAGAAAACATAATTCAAAGACAATTGAAACATAATGTGCACATAAAGCAGCATTTGATGATGCCACTTCAGCAACAATTAAACTCTAAGCACTGACACTGGCCACACTGTTGGACAGCTTAACCATCATTATACAAAAGCTGAACCTGTTGAATATGTGCCTCATGTACTCCAGCAATCTGAACTGCACTTTAAGCAGCACTGGGGCTTTGAGAGTTTTGTTATGCTGGTGTAATGCTGCCTGTGCTGGAAACAAAACTGGTGGCCTGCAGCATCAAGCAGAGATGAGCTGGTAGATGTGAGCACTTGACTCTGCCCTCCTCCTTGATGGGAACTCATTGTGTTCTGACCTTTAAGTTCCCCTCGATATCACCCTCCATGTCTCTCTCGCTGTTTCCCTCCCTCTTGCTATCTTGCTGCGAGGGAAGGGAACTTGACAACTGATTTGAAGCACTGCAGTGGCACCAGCATTGTGTTAAACTGCCCCCCACCCCACCCACTCCCCATTCCTGTGTCCCTTTTTTTTAGCAGTTTATTCTAATATATTCTGTTTTTCGCCTCTCTCCATTTTACTGCTGCCCATCTTTCTGCCTCTTTCCACTGTTTTATTGCAAATGACTGAGAGAATGTTAGAGTTGTATATCAGTATGCACAGCATCCACCCCCTTTCTCGGCAGAAACACGGTATCTGGGCCACAGAAACAATGGCTGCTTAGGGCGATGGGACTAAGGATTTGAGACATAGTTCACTGACATTTCATGAGTTCCTTGCAAAATGGCAGAAACAGCAAGATAAAGGGGGAAAGAGAGCACAGCAGAGTAAAAAATATAATCTAAATATAAATTTTCACCACAGCACAATCAGTATCACTTGTAAGATCAAGTCAATCAAGTTTACTTCAATAAATGCATTATTAAACTGTTCTCTTTTTCAAGAAATGTATTTGATTTGGTAAAAGTCAGTGTTTGATTGTGACTTAGGATGATTTTGCACGGTTTCAGCTGTTTGTTTGTTTGGTTGGTTGGGGTTTTTTTTTGTTTTTTTGGGGGGGTGTGGGGAGGTGTTACTATTTTTTGTCCGTCTGTTTCATACTTGTGGGTCCATTTCCATTCTGCCTAAAGCAGCAGGGAATAAGCGGGACTATGAAAAAGTAATAGCCACATTCATCACTATACAGTATGAGAGAAATAGAAAAAACATTCTGCTTTTGCACGACCCAAAGGTTTGTTCAAGGTCATGAGACTAAACCACATGTAAACCAAGTGACATTGCTGTTAGCAATACCTGTGTACCAAACTAGTGCCTACAAAACGTCTGTCTACATTAGAGTCAGCAAAAAGAAACAAGCCCATCCATCCATCCTCTTAACCATTTATGCAATTTAAGTTTGTAGGTGGATGGAGGCTATCCCATCTGTAATGGGACCAAACATGGGATACTCCCAGAACATGTCACCCATGTATTACAGCACGAACAGAGACAGAAAATCATTGAGGAGCATCATTTAAATCTATGAACTATCTGTTTACAAATGTAGGGAGGTTGAGAAGATTTGAAGGAACTGACATCCTCTTAAATGCACTGCTGGTATCTTCGTTAACAGCACACACGAGTTTTATTGTAAAGTAAAATTTCATTGCTGAGTTGCTGAGGAAGAGCTGTGAAACAGTTGATGCAAAACAGAAGCAAATGAACATGCAGTAAGATATTATAGCTTAAATGTTAAAAAAAAAAGTTTGATGATTGATAGAAATTCTAAGTGGGAGATTAGATTCAAAATTTTACTCAAATATATTCAGAATAGATTATGCTGAATGATTCTATAACTCGTTCAAACTATTCACAAACTTTATGTAGTTAATGTAATAAAATTCGATGAAATTCTTCTTGAGGCTGTCAGAACGAGCCAGGTCTTACTTTCAGAGAAAATGTTAAATATGGAAAATTAGGTAGTACTAATCTAAAGAGTTTAGTGACCAAAATTGATGGGTCTGTCTAGCACAGGCCCACCGCTGGAACGAGACAATTTAACTACACAGCAAAAGCACTGAACACCAAGTAGGCAAAGTTCTTTGTGTTACTCATGCATAGGGATGGGTATCGTTTAGGTTTTATCCGATACCAGTACCAAACCGGTACTTTTGAAACGGTGCCGGTGCTTAAAGAATGGAGAATACAAAATTGGTCCAAAAACCTCTCATGTTCAGCTGTTTTGCTGTCCATTCATCTCTGCAGAAAAACCCCTCTGTGGAAAGGGTGTTGGATCCAGTTATCTCACTGCTGTTATGATCCCAGTCTTCAGAGTGTCATCGTATGCATAGTACAGTGACACAGCATTAGTAATGTTCATAGGAAATTGCTGCCGTCACCACCATAGCTTCTGGTTCCTGTGCTTTTCACAGAATCATGATGCCATCCTTGGACTCCCTCTGCGCTGTGGATGGAGTGTGGCACACTCCCCTCATCCTTCAGGTTCCCATCTGTTGTCCACAATCTCCTCTGTTGGCCTCTGAAAAGCCCCCTTGGCACAGCTCTCATTCCAACGCAGCTTCATAGTCCTTGCTGTGGCTCCAGAATCTTCTCATAATGACCAGTAGAGCCCCAAACGACCTCTAACCTCAACCACTGCCTGGGCTGTCAGCTATGCCGGGAATGGTTCTTGTTTCTCACTGGGCCTCTGAAGATTTCTCAGGAGATTCCTTTCAGCAATATGCTGACTGCTGCACCTGTATTTCCTTGCTAGGAGGAAAAACTTCTATTTGGAAAGCATGTCAACAATCATCAAACCACATTCTTTAGTTCAGTGAACTTCACTTATAGGCCATCAAAGCCTCATCTGAACATGGATGCACCACTTGCATAGGTTTAATACCCGTAAATGAACTGTTAATCCCACAAATCACTGCAAAAATCATATAACACATAGAAAACATAGTTTCGTGTTAATTCTGGACCCCTCCTCTTGATGCATGGACACTCCCATGAGTCAACTCAAAAACTAGAAAGAAAAAGAAAAAGGTTTGCTAGATCATTTCCCAGGCAACATCAGGGTGTCTCCTCCTCTGGAGCAGCACCACTCCGGACCTATAACCCTGCAATAAAAGACGTTAGTGTGTTTTGCATATTAAGTTTGCTTAAAACCTGGCTCCGCCAGGAGCCTGCATATACACCATCATGGCCTGGAAAACAAGATCTGGAAGTTAAATCAAACTTAACACTTATAAACAATTGTATCATAAGAGTAATAAAGTATTCAGCATCAAAGACAAGTATCATGTGCGGGTTTTCTCAAATCAGTAAACTATAATTATTACCATAATTCACCCCAGACATGGATCATACCATGCATTTAGTCAACATTACTGTAATTGGTGACTTCCCTTAAGCAAAGTCACTCCACCCATCTATCACTAGAAGCTCAATAGTGGCCAGCTAATGAGCCCCATATTAAACTATTCCATAAACATGCATCTCTCATTTGTTTTCTCCTGTCACTTGTCTGCCTCTGCTGAATCCTCTACATGCACTCTTAGAAAAACAAACATTAGCAACACACATGGACAATCCTGGTGGTCAGGCGCAAGTTGACAGGTTCCAGAGGTGCTATAAAAAGACAATGAAGTTAACCATCCATAGCTGTGAAAAGAAGTGACACTAGTTTCTACACAGGAAATGTCTCACATGTTATTCACATTGTCAAAGTAACCTTCAACATTTCCCCAACAACACAGTGTAACAGCATCACCACTCATAACCTGTAAACACAGTTTTCTTCACACATAAACCCAGAAATCCCGTGGCAGAAAAAACATCCTGTTATAAATCACATGATCAAACACATGATTAGCCCTCTGCTGTAGAAAAGAGAATGTAAATGTTAGCGCTGCGCAGGTGTATACACACTTTCTCACAGTGATCTCTGTGAGCAACACAAGGTAGTGAATAACACTCTTGGTAAATTCAAAACACCCAGAAAAATTACAGAGGAGACAGTTTTCTGGTCTCCTCCTGCTCCTGTAACAAGAGACACACATAGATATGCATCCACACCTTTGTCAGGTGGGGGTTAACTTCACACAGTGGTGTTACATCAGTCAAGTCTTGTCAGCTTTTGTCAGCTTTTACCTGTCAGTCAGTTCCCCATTTTTATTTTCACTCATTATTTATTCATTCTTTCTTTGCTGATAGTGGAATCGATTGTCACATTTTGTCTCCACCCTCAGCAAAATGACGTCATTTCAAAAAGAAAAAGAAGAACTTTAGATCGGATTACCTCGCTGAATCCTTTTTGGGCAGGGACTCATTTTCTAATTGTCCCAAATAAGTGACTTTCTCCTGAGCCCCATCTGTTCTAATCGTGCAGATCTGCTCAAACGACAGAGAGTATCAAACAAAACTTTCAGTGCACTGTGAAAGTATCAAAATAAAAAGGCCTTGTTAAGTCATGACACATGCTCCTCATCTCAGGAGGGTAAATCATACCAAACCTAGGTAGGCTCAACTTTGCAACAAAAGAAAAAAACACCAGCTGAATTAATTTCAAAACATCCATCCATCAGCTGCACAACACACAACATAACCCTAATGTATTATTAGATGTGGGTTTAACCCCCAGGTCTGTGCTCTTCACTCATTTAGGCCACAGACCCATTTCATTCAGTTTTCCTTTTTTTTTTTCCTTCCCGTCATCACAAAACGTGTGACATGTCATCAGGTATTTAACAAAACAAGTTTGTTCTTATGTATTCAGAGTTGTGTATCTGGGTGCAGGATTCACTCGCACATCAAAACAGGAAACTCAGTGTTTTAGAGTCTCCACTCTAACAGACTCCCACACATTCTATTCACTTGTATTAGAATTCAGTCACCTTTCATTAATCTAATAGCGATTAACTAATTTGCATATCAGCTATTAACCCACCAAGTTGACAGGACAACAGAAATACATGTTCAAAATATTATCACAAAGGAGAATTTCCTTCATACAGTAAATTATTTGTGCTGCATCAATCAAGCAGGAAGCATCTCCCAATTTACTATATTAACAACTAAATTTTTGTCTGATCACTGGTTGTTCAAACCAGAATCTTTTTTTCCCCCACAAAAGTTAAACTGTTGTCCTGCAACCTAGAGAGTCAAATTTTTGCATTGGATAAATTCAGCATTTGATAACAAGCGTCTGTTAAATTCACACTATTTTAACACTGATGAGAGATGACAAGCTGATTTTTATTGCATGTGTGTTTGTGTTATTAAGCAGGTTTAATCGATGTCTGAGGAGCTGCATCTCCAGCAGGGCATGTTCTTAAAGCTGCCTTTCCTACACATTTCTCTGCTATAATTTGATCATTTCTTAACTAATGTGCTATGGGTCCACTGGTCTTTGCATCACTTTTCATCACACTAAGTGACATGGACAAGATGATAAACAGAATCTCATACTCAAGATGCTATCTAATCTTCATGAGCTCTCTTGTATTTGTAAGTGTTAGTAGAGTTAATACATTTTCTGTTTTTGTGTGTGATTTTGTATATATTTCTCTTTGGAGTGCTTCAGACTCCTTCACAATTTTCCCATTTAAGCGGTCAGTTTCCTTTTTCCCAGGTTTGCTAACCCAAATTTTGATTTCCCACATTCCTCTGTGTTCTCACCTACTCTCACTCTGTTGTCTCTCCCACTTCAACAGTACAAAAGCAGGCAGTTCTCTTTCAGCTTTGTCCTGTGTTCCACTGTCTCTTCTTGCCATTTTACTCCAAAAGTGGCAAATGTCAAACTCCAACAGTCTCCTCAAAAGTTTTCTTCACAAGCACAGTGAAGTTGCAGCTTGCAATGAATGAACAAAAGAACAGCTAAAGCATTAAACTTCATTTATATATATATATATATATATATATATATATATATATATATAGAGAGAGAGAGAGAGAGAGAGAGAGAGAGAGGCATTTATATGCTTGTAATAAGAAAGTGGCTCTTTAGTAAGAAAGTACTCTGAATGCTCAAATGGAGTAAAAAAAAAAAAACCCACAGTCCATTTACTATTAGTCCATTTATTAACTAACATACAAGAGCCAAGCAACTCCTGTTTACAACATGGACTACAACTGATAGGTATTATTTCAATATTGGAATGAAACTTGTGTCAAGGATAAAAAGACACAAAGCACGATAAATCTGTCTAAAAGAGTACAGCGGGTTACTAGTAGAGTGCTTATGTGCAGTGGTATTGACAGATGCAGCACTGAGTCTGGAGGTGAGGTTTATTGGTAATCAACTGTTGGAGTAGTTTGAAAGAACAAATGGACAGAGTTACATGTTTTTGGTCAAAAAACTAACTCAAAATGGTTTTTATGTGAGGAGTTTTTGAAAGGTTTCTGTTGTTGGCCATACTGCAGAGAAGATCAGGAAAGACAAATGTCTTCAAACTCCAACTTTTTTACCTATTTGTAACCATTTTTGACAGTTTTCAGAAATATGGAATGTGACATGGCATTGTCCCCATCTTCATGTGTAAATCTAGTCAAAGAATCAAAATAAGATTTAACACTATCTAATACACAATTCTAGTTGACTACATAAAAGAAATAGATAAAATATAGGTAATACATAAATTAATAGAAACTAACACAACAAAAGGTTATTGTAAAAACAACTGTTAGCAATGATAGTCAGATGGTTATCAGATGGGTCAACACAGAAAGGTCATGTTCAAGAAAGGAGAATGACTTTCTTTAGGTTTATGAAAGTTGTTTTGTCTTGAGGGATGCTCACTTTGTGTGGCCTTTGCTTCTGGATTTCATGGAAGGGTTATTTTTTTATACTTGAAGCTGGGTTGGGCTTTGGTGGAGTATCCAAATACAATTTCTCTTAAAATGGTACATGACGCTATTTTCCATCATTTATATATTTTTATTTTTAGTAATGACAGTATCCAGCTGGTGGGCCACAAACCAGTATACTCCTACTGGCAGTCCAAGGCCCACATAAATGGGGAAGGCTGGACGAGGAAGGGCATCCATCATATATAATGTTTACCAAATCAAACATGCAGATCGTTAGGAATGAGATTTCTATATTGGATTGGTTCTAGCAGACATTAACAATGAGTGCCTCCAGTGCTATAGGCCAACAGGGTGCTGGGTGAAAGTGTGCTGCTATTGGGCGTAAACAAAGGAAAAGGAGAGGGGTAAGGCATGTTAGGAGGCAGTGGGAGAGAAGGATAGGCAGAAATGTGAAGGTTTAAATGTAGAGAGATGGAGAGAGATGACTGATATGCTGACGAGAAGAGGGGTAGAAATATCATGTGTCCATGAGCCCAGGTGTAAGGGTGGGAAGGCCTTAGACCTTAGAGCCTTAGCCTTAGATGTAGATTCAAGCAATTCTACCGTGATGTAGAAAGGAATGGAAATGATAAGGGGTAATCTTCAAGGAAGAACAAATAAGAAGTGTTGTTGTGGTGAAGAGGCTGTTATGAGTTTGAAGCTGGAAATCAAAGGGGTGGTACTGAACATGTGCATGCCCCACAAGTTGGATCGCAGTCAGAAGACAAAGAAGAATTCTGGAGCAATTTGGATGAAGTGGGTAGAAAGTGCCCCCAGCTTTAGTTACTGTAGTTACTGAAGCTATGCACATGATCCTTTGATGTTTTTGTGCTCAAATGCGAACTCCATTTAAATCATTGTAGATTAGATTTGCCTCTTTAGGCACAATGGTTGCAGTGTTTTAATGTGTTTAGTGTCAGGACAAAGCAGTTACTATGTAACAGAAACAATAGTTTATGAGAGATAAGTAACTGCATGTTATTTATAGTAAGTCTAACACATCCTCTGTCTTTAGCACACATAGAAGTGCAGGGGTTGACTCAGTAAACATCAATAAAAAAACAAAGAAAATAAAATCAATAAGTAGAATATTCCTTAAAAGTAAATACTGCATTCTGTATTTTTGTTTACTGTGTCTTTGGCTTCTTTGTGGGCTACCACAGACTGGTCCTTTAATGGTCGCCTATAGAGAGCCAATGGGGCTTACACACAGAAAGACAGTTACAGTGATGCAGCATAGAAAATCGATGACATTCTGAAGCTTCAAATGACACATTTTCTACAGCACAACTATAATTTGAGACCCAACAGTAAGTGACCGGGTCGCAAACTATGCTTCTCTTAACTTTGAGTAAGACTAAGTAAGAGACTGAAGTGAGCACCAATGAGATTGCAGGATACTGTTGCGTTGTTGTGCAGACACCCTGCAACAGCACTCCTAAGAGTTGAAAGCAACACGATCAACACCAGTCATGTATCATGTCATTGTACATGTGTAAAAAATAAACCCAGACACTTGGTTTGCACAGTAAGACACCAGATAAAACGTGCCTGTCACACAAGTGTACCTTTCATTTATTTGGACTGAGGGAGATGTATCTTCATCAGCTTTCTGACGAGATAACAATAACGCTTCTTAAATTGTTTTAACCTTCAGAATCCACCGTGTCGGCTGATTATAGGTTCAAGCTCTGTCTCAAACATTCCACTATGTTCTGTTCCTTTGTTATTGCTATAAAGTGCAAGAGGTGAACGTCACATAATAAAACACTAACCAGTAATTTTGTTTTACTTGGCTTGAAGGTAAATAAAATGTGATAAACAGACTTCATCTCTAAACACTAACAGACCCAAATGCTCACTGCAGCAGACATTTGTTTGATTTGTTTTACCCTCATCCTTCATTTTCTGCTGCTTTTCCTCAGCGGTAATCATTTCAAAACAACCTTATCTTTTATCACTGTAATTGTTTTGTGCATTGGCATGTAATCGCTCCCCCTACAAATTCCACACAAAAAGATCTATGCAATTTATTCTGTATTTGAAATGGATTCAGGAAAAAAAGACCATTTTCAAATGACTGTCATCATTATGCTCACTTAAAATCTTATGAAGAGCTGTAAACATGCTGCGAATGTGACCACGAGACTGTGAAAGATAAAGGATGGTCCTATTACATTTTGATTATTTTTCTATTAAAGGCCAAGGGCTGGTTCATTTGTTCATATATACAGACACTGCACTGACCCGGCTCTGTTAAAGGGACCCGTGTCCGTCTCATTTTATACCTGGTTATTCACAGTGCTGAGTCAGCAGCTATAAAGCCAGACACTGAGACATTTAATGTTTAATGCGGCCATCTGACTGCAATGACCACACACACACACACACACACACACACACTTACATACACACTAACACACACAGACCAGACTGCACTCTGAAAATTGCTTCCTCTATGAAAATAGGCAAATATGAAAGCTGTCATTTCAAAATCCATCTGAGGAAATAAGCGGCATTTTTCTTTCACTTGGTCAGTTACTGGTATGAAAATAACTAGTTTCTGCATAATAACATAGATATTGTTAGATTTCCTTTTTAAGCCTTTAGTCTCGAAAGTGCTCACCTTGACACATCATCTCCTGTAGACTCAGTTCTGGTTTCTTTTCATTCACCGAGCATTACATTAAATATTAAAGTTGGGTTTAGAAAGTTTCTTGAATAATATATTTAAAAATTGTAATAATTGAGCTCGTTTGCAATTATAAGATAAGGCAGCAGCAACACGACATTATAAAAAGAGTCCAACAAAGACTTAAACTCGGGACTGTGAGAGCCTGCTTCTAAAATAACTTGTTCCTTCAGGATTTTGGTTTCCCAACTGCAGTGATTGATTGCAGTGTGTTATGGGTAGATTGTGTGACTCTTCATTCTTTCCACACCCAAGTGCACTTACACACTACAAATCAAAGTTAAGAGTTCCACGTTTATTAACTTCAACTATGAGCAATGCCCAAAACAACCAACAAAAGTTCCCTCATCACAAAGAACAAGTCATTAACTTAAGCTTGTCAACCAAAACGAGACTACAGAAGTGTTCAACAAAAAGGTTCTTCGGGCCTAGCAAATTGCTACCAAGTGCACTATATATCTGGGGACTACGTTCTCAATTAGATTTGACATTTTTTGTAAAAAAACAAAAAAATGGCCTCAGTGATGACTGGTGAGGCCAGGCAGATCCCCATTAATAAGGAGAAGTGTTAGAAAGGATAAAGGTGGAGGCAGGGCGAGACATGAGAATTAGAACAGACTAAAGCCGTGTATAGTCAAAGGACTGTGTGAACTGTCTCGTCACAGTATACACAACTAAAGGCTGGCTCACTGAGAGAGTGGAGTATGCAGCTGGGTTTTTAAAAGGCTATTGTCATCCACTGGTCCAACCCAGAGGCAGCAGTCGCTTTGAATGGCCCCACTTGCTTCACCATCACACTACACCCACACACTCTGGAGGTAGAGGAGAGATCTGAAAAAATATGAACAAATATTTCCCAGGGACATAATGATTTTAGTGAGCTGCACTGTGGTTAATAAATTCAATGTTTGTTTGTTTGTTTTTTTTATCTGTAATTGACAATAATATAGAATAGAATAGAATAGAATAGAATAGAATATCCCTTTATTGTCATTGAACATGTACAACATGTCTCTAAATCTGTTGATTGGAATATTTCTGAAACTGCTGATCTACGGAGATTTTCCAACAACCATCTTCTCTTCCAAAGATTCAAAGAAGATCAAATCACCGGTGATGGCAGAAATTGTGGCAGTTTTCTAAACTGAAAATGCTTTATTAATGCCAGAGGTCAGAGGACAAAGGCCAGACTGCTTTGAGCTGCTAGGAAAGCAGTAAATAGCAGGAAAGTAAACAATCACTTGTTACAACAAAGGAATGCACAACTGCATCTCTGCACTGTGCCTTTAACGCAGTATTCTTATTGACCATGTCCTTTCCTTTGTGACCACAGCATAAAAACATGCCATTTTCTTCTTCTCCTTCTTCTTCCTCTTCTTCTTCTTTCAGCTGACTCTTAAGGGGTCACCACAGAGAAAACCACAGGGATCACACACTATGGCCTCTATCTCTCCATGTCTGTAGGATCCTCTTCTGTCACACCAAACCAATGTGTCTTCTTCTTACTACATCATTAAAATTTCTCTATAGGATTTCAAATTTCTTTGTTCAATATGTCCACTATCCCTGCTTGCGCATGTTTAAATCATCTCTGCCCCGCCTCTCTAAATTTGTCTCTAAATTGGTCAATCGGTTTGCCATTACATCGCCAGAAAAAGAAAACATCTCCTTTCACTCTTGCTGCTATCCTTCTGTAACAAAGAAACCCTGAAACTCTTCCATAGTTCACACCTTGTCTACACTCTCTTCTTCATGCCTCATGTGAAGTGTCCATTGCATCGGATAGTTTACTATTTTAATCTCAGTCTCCTTCACTATCTCTATTATTTGCATCTTCACAGTTATACCTATTTTTTGTATGCAAATGTCTCATTGACTCATTAGCTTTCCCCCTTTTTTATCTTTTGTGCAAACAAACCGCAAAACACACAAAACTCAACTCAAACTGGTTTCTTGAACACGATAATGCTGTCACCGTAGTCAAATGGCCTCACGGACTGGGAAAGTGCTGTGTGATGCTGTCATATCACTATGAAGCAGAAATTCTGAAGAATGTTTGAAGCACTTTGTTGAATCTGTACCACAATTAATTCTGGCACTTCTCAAGGCCAACAGAAGGTCAACCTGGTACTAGCGAAGTGTAACTAATGAAGTTTATAACTGAAAGTTTTCCTCCTGGCTGAAGAGGTATATCTTTCACAGGGAAAAGTATCATGACAATGGTGCTATATTCTCCCCCTAAAAGTTCTTATTGTCTGTGCATCAATCACAACTGGATTCTCCTGCAAGAATGCTCCAGCAATGAGTGATTTAATGTTGTTTACTGTGAATAAAGCTGCTCCTGAGTAGGTTGACCTAATGGATGTTTTTGTGAAAAACAATCTAAAACCTCAAAGGCAAGCACAACACCCAGATCTGCGAAGTTAAAATTCTTCATTGGATTGTCACTGCATAGCAATATACCATAAACTTCATATTACTTTTTGATTTATTAGTTTCAGTGTGCAATAGTGAAACTGTAGTAATTCTGCTTTTACTTGACTAGACAGTGTAAATAAATCTTACAGCAGTAGCTTAAAATGATATTTTCTCTTCAGAATAAGACTTGAAAACTTGTTGAACATCCTGCTGGTTGGCCTGGCAAAAACACACTGATTGTAGCAGAAGAGTTGTCAACCCATCCTTTCTGGTAGGTTTTCTTACGTCCTGACAGTCATTCTGTCCCCCCTAGAAAGGTTTTCAGAACAGGTGGTTGTCTGGCTGTGCAGGGTCAGTTGCAACCCTTTCTGCCCTGTTTCATCACCCTGACCATGATTCAGTGCTTTCATTGACAGTAGCTGACAGGTAATAACTGCCCAGCAATGCGGACAAAAGCCAGAGCTTGTCCTTGAAATGGCAGGAGTCAGAACAGGTGCTGCAAAAACTGGTTTCATCCCCAAATGCTCACAAAGGCTTTCACAAGCAAATGTCACATTTATAACATACAAAACTGACTGGACTGAACTGTATTTATTTTTTCTTCAGTTGTTGTTTCACTAACATCAGTTCACCATCACACGTTGTATCACAAAATCAGCACTTCAGCCAAAACTTTAATAACTATGATTGTATTGGAGGTGTTAGGCCAAAAGGCTACTGATTCAGTGCTACAGCAATGCTGTCTTTTGACTTTACACATCTGACATCCATTGGATGAATCAGCCTCTACTGGATTCCATTAATACTCCTGTGGCTAAATGAGAACAAATCACAGCAGTCAGTCTCCAAAATTGGTAGAATTCAGGGTATCATAGCAGCGAATGAATGTCCGTGGCTTTTTAAACCTTCAGCAAGGTTGTGCATCAAAATAAGAATGAAATAGTAATTTTATATACAGATATACGCTTTAATACACTTTACACTTTAATATCGCATGCACTCACACCTAAAAAAAATGCTTTTCTTGAGTTCTTTACTCAAGAAAAGCAATGTATTACACATTACTTGTTCCTTATTTTGAAAGTAATGCTGTATGTTACTTAGTTACTCACAGAAGAGAGTAATTTGTTACGCTACTCATTAGAATATGTCTTCATTGCTCTGTAAAATGACTTGAAACACAAAAAAAGCGACATGAAATTCCACATTTTGGGGATCTGAACTTGTCATGTAACATATAAACGTGCTGTTTTTGCAAGGAGCTGAATTACACAGAGCACCATCTATCTGTGGAAAAATAGCATTTATTTACAGGGGTCTGATTGGTCAGATCTGTTTTTGTCACCTGTTCAGGCTCTGGCTGCTTTGGCTGGCTGGGGCCAGCATCTATTCAGTCTTGAAATCACCCTGAGGTCTTGGCTAGCTTGGGATTATGTTGTTATCTGTGCAGATGCTTGCAAAGAGCCCAAGTTCTGTTAGCAGTATAATGAGGTTGTGTTTGTCCTAAATGCAGTTTTCACATGACCATCGTGTAGCTTTGTAACACATTGCACCCAACACTTTCTGTTGGTGCTACTAATTTTTTGTCTGAGCTATCGCTTCTCTACCCAAATGCCAGGCATACTTAAACAAGAGGAACACCTACACAGACACAGCCACAGTCACAGAGCAGGGATTAATCAGACCTTTGACCCAAACATTAATGGCAGACCCAGCAGTATTTCCTGCTGATTTGTTATCTCTTTATTGTGCAAAGTCTGTTCTTTTTTTTCTTCTTTTTAAACAAGACTCCCCATGCTGAGAGAATGATTGTGAGGGCAATACCAATCAGGAGAAATCAGTTTGGAGTACATCCTCCATCTTTCACTCCTGTCCCCTTTACTCGTCTCCTCTTATCTCTTCTTTTATTATCGTCACCTTGTACTCCAAAACTCTTCCTCATTCTGACTCCTGTTCACCTGCAATTTCCTCTTCCCTCTCCCTTATTCTTCCCATCTCTGCCATTGTCTTGCCTCTTAACAGTGTTGGTACTCACAGGGTCAAGTGTATTCATGGAACCTGTGGTTGACTGCCTCAGTATAGGATAAGAAAACTTAGCATCCTCAGGCTCAAGTGTTGCTGACCATCAGTTTGGTTCATATTTTTAAAATGGTTCTCTGACATGTAATGTAACGGAATACAAATATTAATTGTTTCTTTCAGAAACTTACAGTTGAAAGACAAGTTGATGACTGATTAGTGTGCCACCCAATGACACCATAGATGGATGACCGGGCTCTAAAAAGTAACTTGTATAAAATTAAAATAAAATAAAACAAATGAAATAAATGGGATTTGTGTAAATGCTCTGTAATCTGTATTTCAGCAATATTTCACTGCAGTAGCATCTGCAAACTCAGATATGACCTAGACCTATGCTGCAACCAGACACCAGACACTTCACTTTTGATAGCTGTCAGGTTATCTAAGTCTGTAATACTTTAATGCTGTTTTTTTAAGTGGCCTTAATTTGTGTTATAGAAATCCAGCTGTGAAAATGCTGTGACGCTGTGCAAAATGTAAATTAAAACAGAATGCAATCATTTCCAAATCTCATTAATTGATATTTTATTTAAAGTGGAAGTGTGCAGCAGTGTTTCTGGATAATCTTTATTGGATGATTGAGCTTTAATCTGAATTTGTGGATGGCATAGCAAACTATGTTCACAGAAAGTGATTTCTGGAAGTGTCAGTGCATGCAGTAATTTCCATGACAGAATTATGTCTGTTTTTATTGCAGTTTCGCCTCAAGGTCACGGGCTTCCAGTATTGATTTCTGACCTTGTTCCTTGTCCCGTTCTCCAGATTCTTTAAATCTGTTGATGGCATCATATTTTTAGATGATGAGATATTACAAGCCTTGACAACTTTATGTTAGGAAACATTATAATGAAATAGTTTTCTATAAATTCCTCTATGTAGTAGTGTGATGACCTTTACAGTAAAGCAAACACAAACAATGACAATACCACCCCACCCAAATGCGGGGTCACCACTTTAGTAAAAGTAACAATACCACACTGTGAAAACAATACCTAATAAGACGTATCATTAGCACATTTTAAAGTCTCAAAAGTTCTTATTCTGTAAAATAATTAAAAGCTTAAGAAAGGCCAACACTATACAGTAATTTAGAAAAAAGCAGACAACATTAAAAATTGATCTAAAAAATAAAAGAATCACACCTGAATTGAAAGGCTTGAGCACTGTGTAACACGGTTAACTGTCAATATAAATCAAAGCAAGGAGCTTGAAAAGCAGGCGACTGGATTTGTTTAATGTTTCATCTCTCATTGAAGAGGCTTCTTCAGTTCTGAGCAAGTGCTTTCTCCTCGGCCTGTAAACACGTGGTGATACATTTTAGACAGTATTTTTTATAGATAAATTTCCAGTAGTGTCACGCTGAGTTTTAGGGTGGCACAGGAGGTAGAGGAGGTTATCTGCTAATCTGAAGGTTGGTGGTTTGATCCTTGGCAGCTCTGGTCTGCATGCCAATTATCCTTTGCACAATATTAACCCCAAGTTGCTATTCAATGTATTCATCAAAGTATGAATGTGTGTGAATATTAGATAGAAAAGAAAAAAGTGCTTGTCTGAATAGGTGAATGAAGCAACTTGTTTAAAGCCCTTTGAGTGCTTGGATGGAGTAGAAAAGCATTATATAAGAACAAGTCAATTTACCATCCATAAGGCTAAAGGAATCCTCACCTTTTGAATTTTCCTTTGATCATTAAATCAGACATGACATCAAGGCTTTCCTTGCTAACCCTAGCTCCTCTACGTTACACCTTTTGGCCAAACTGATTAACCAGAGAAGAAGTAACATGCTTAATTACTTGCTAATGTTTCCTCTATAACCACACATGAGTCTGTATATAATAGAATACAGATTCTAATTGATTTCACATATTTGAAAGCAGAAGCAGCTGGTTTTGCATGATGGTCTCCAGTCAATCTCCTGAGAAAAGGGTCAACCTCAGTGTACATGCATGCTACTGAACTCTCAGCCTGACAAGCTCAAGCTGACTGTGATCACATGTCATGGTCCTGGGTCGTTGACCCAGCGTTTTGTGTTTATTCTGATTTGTATTAGTTTAGGGTTGACCCTGAAGTTAGTGTATATTCAGCCCTACCTGTGTCTGTCCTTGGTGCTCTGTTCTTGTCCCCGTGTGTTCCCTGCTTTACTTTGTAGGCTCGTTTCCTAGAGTTCCTGTCTTATTCTGAAAGTCTGTGTCTCCTCCGGTCCTCATGTGTATTAGGTTCAGCTGTTCTTCCCTCCTGTGTGTGATTACCTGATTACCTTGTGTGTGTGTATATTTAGTGGGTGTCGGTCTGTGTTCTTTGTCGGCTCGTCTGCGTTCATCCATGTATCACTGCGTTATCTGCGTTCTTCTGCGTTCAATGGTGTTCCTGTCTCTGCGTCTCTCTGCCCCGCACCCCTTTTGAATGGTCTCAGGTTTGTCACTTAGTTTCTCCCAGTTTAGGTTTCCGTTTGTAATTGCTCATGCTGCGTTGCCTGCTTTTGCCACCTCCACCTTGTAAATAAACATCACTCGTATCATCAGTTTGCTGCATTTTGGGTCCTCCTTTTCCTCCACACCACACGGCTCACTCCGCCAGCCGTGACAGTACGAGCCGACAAAGTAAAGCAGGGAACACACGGACTGATTTACAACACGGGGACAAGAACAGAGCACCAAGGACAGACACAGGTAGGGCTGAATATACACTAACTTCAGGGTCAACCCTAAACTAATACAAATCAGAATAAACACAAAACGCTGGGTCAACGACCCAGGACCATGACATCACAGGTTCGAAGTAATTTACATAATGGATGGAAACATGTAGTTTTTTGAGATTTATTCACTTCAGTAGGTTTGAATGGATTTCTCTACTTAGATTTCACTTGGGCAAGTACTGTCTGTCTTGCTTACCCTGTATAGTGTCATTGATGGCGTAAATATGCTACATCAGGTATTGCACCAGATTTTTTACACATGAGGAAAGGCACTTATTTGTTGCTCTAGCAAAAGAAATGTCCATGTCCCAGCTGCAGTCCTTGTGCTCCTGGCTGGATCCAAGAGTTATATCACCAGAGATAAAAGCTCAAAGAAGGACTTTTAAGAGCTTTGCTATTTCTTTCCATCCAAAGTTTCATCCAGAATTGTGTTTTGTGAACTTTGCTTTCCACTTTGTATGTGCAGTAGCTCTCTTGTATTGTTTCTAATATAAATTCAAGAAGAGTGCGCGCAGTCTGGCTAGTGGCTGTGCTTGCTGTTTTCCATTTTGGCAGTGTTTTAATTGTAGCCCCTTGGCTTTTCTAAGGACGCTCTGCAGGGCAAATATGCATTTCACTTTTATACCTTTTTTATTTCATTGTTGCTTTAGGATTTTTTTTTATTCAAAATTGTACTTTTTTTTATTATGGAGTAGTTTAGTTGGCACTGGGATTATATTTCTAATTAGTGACTTTTGGTGTACTTTGGCTTTTGCACTTACTGGGGTTTTTTCCAGGCTTTTTGAACTGTCAATATTTTTTTTTTAAATGTCTAACAACTTCAACCCTGACTCTCTTCCTTCTTCTTTTATGCTGCTTTTTTGCCTCTAGTCCATCTTGTATTCAAAATGAAGTCATCCTCAACCTATGAAAGTTGTGTCTTTATATTCAGTGTGTTTTGTTTTGAAGGCATTTTCACGTTAAAACAGTCTTTCTCCAACTGTTGCCTAAAGTATAAAGCAACTCTACATAATGAAGCATACAAAGTATAGACATAGATACATTTAAATACACTGTACTTAACTCTTAAGTACAGTGTCAAAGTACAAGTTTTTATATTCACTCACTACATTTTGACATAAATACCTATAATCTTTCTACTGCTTACATTTTGAAAAATAGGTTTGTTACTTTATCTATAAAACATTTAAGTGAATTATTATTTTCTCTCGGAGACATCAAACTGATTTGAACTTAAATGAAAAGAACCATAACACATAAAGATCACTCCTATTTTATATTATATTTTGTATCATTTATTGTACTATACTGCGACTCTTGTTGCGGCACTTCACCATAAAGCTCTATAGAAGAGGATAAAGGATAGAGGGAGTAATGTGTGCTAAGCGGCAGGTAATTTTAAATGCAGTGTTTCTAACAGTTCATATCAACAGATATGAACAAACTCATAAACTGTTCTTGCAGCTTAAAGTACAACTGCTGTATTTTCCAATGAAAGGGGGAAAAAAGGACATTAATGTGTGACACTCTCAGGGTTGAAGAATTGTGTCCTGCAAAACTAATTTAGGTATACTACTTTGTGTTACTCAAAGGTTGCTGACCAGCTGCTCCTGGAAGTACCGTGATCCAGGGGGAAGCTCAGAGGCGACAGGGCCTTTTCTATTGTGGCTCCTAAATTATGGAATAACTTGCCCCTGCACATTAGAGAAGCCCCTTCACTGCCCACTTTTAAAGCACGTCTTAAAACCCATTTTTATTCTTTGGCTTTTGATGTTAGTGAGACTTAGTTTCTCTTTTAATTAAATTATTTATTAACTAAAGAATTTATTATTATTATTGTTGTTATTTATGTTTTGGCTTTTATTTATATCTTATGTGATTGTATTATTTTGTTCTAATGTACAGCATTTTGTGTCAGCTGTGGTTGTTTTTAAAGTGCTTTACAAATAGAAATGATGGTGAAAATACAGTTTAGCGCATGCTATACTGGATAGTTTATAGTACTGTACAGTTTAATGTGATGTGCTATCTTAGTCTAGTACAGTGTTCATTGTAAGTGTGGGGTTATGTCAAGGGTAGCAGACATTAAATCAAATTTAAGGTCATGATACTGATTAGATTCACTCGCTGAATTCTAGTTTAATACTGTCTAGGGGTTGGAAATCAGCCACGATAGCTCATGGAACATCAGCTTATCTTGTTGAATTCTCTTGGCTAAATCCACAAAGAGCAGCACCGCAGCTCAGCTGATAACAGTCAGAATATGAAATTTAGTTATTCTGACTTACTTCCCATGCTACCATCACAGGATTTCCACAACTGCCAAATTCCACTTTATCCGTTTATCCCAGTAATTTTTCTGTTTAACTTTTGAGGCAAAGTCACTCATGCACAGTGTAAGCAACAGCAAACAGAGCTAGTGATTTTTCTTTGTTTTTGTTTGTTTTTCTCTCCTTGGGTTCTAAACAGATGACCATACTGAGCACATTTATTAGAATTACAATTTAAGTTAAAATAAAATCTGCATTACTGTATATGGCAGGATGAATGTTATCCTTCGGTCCAACCCACTTTCAGCCTGGCCCATTAGGGGGCGCTGGTATAAATAGTGGCCATTTGAGTGTCTCTGTGTCGCTTGCCTGTGATCTCCTTTTTGGTCACCTGACTTCCCCTCGGTGTGGTGGAGATCATTTGCGGGTTATTCTTCTGAAGCCTCCATCGCGGCTGGTCGTAGCTATAGAAGCCTCCTCTGAGCTATTCTGCTTACGTTCTGTGACCCGGCTTACTTGGTACGTAATCAACTTTTGTTACGCTCTCTGCCTTCTATTGTTCTTTTATAGTAATTATTTATTATGTTTCGCAGGAAGTGTGGGCCTTAGTTTTGCGCCAAGCTACGCGAACTGCTGTTTTACCGTCTGTTCCCGTTGTGAGAATTCTTTCCCTGCTGCTGTCAGCTTTTACAGTGGACGTCGGCGTGGACAACGGCCATATGCATGCCGGTTATCGGAGTCAGCTGGCGTGCATATTGATTGACTGTTAACTTATCGTCGTGTGGACGGCAAGTTGGAGCAGTACGGCGATTCCGTTTGCTCCAGATTTTAGAGTTTTATTCAGATTGTATGTTGTTTTATTGCTTTTTGATTTGTAGTTTGGATTTTCTGTTACACCACTGGTGGGAGGCCCTTTTTCTAGCTGTAGATCACCAGTGTGGTCCTGCAGTTGGGTTATCCCCCGGTGCTACACATTAGTTTGTTGTAATATATTAACATTTTCTTTGTTTCTTTTATTCAGATGCGGAGTGCCGACGTGGAGGAGACTAGGGTGCCTTGGTGGTGGGATCCCTTGAGTGTACACACCTGCCTTGTCTAGTTTATTAGTGTGAGTGTGTGATAGTGTGTTGCACTTGTGTTTTGGTGTGTTTTCTTTCTTTAGTTGTGTGTGGCATCCCTGCCCCTCCACTGGTAAGCCTCAGCTCTGAATACCTTTTTAAGCATATTTGTATTTGAATATTTATGATTATGTTTTTATTCGGTGTTTTAAATAATTACCAATAAATTGTCAATTTGTTTATTATTGAACCTCGTCTCTGGATTGAGTATAGCGAACCTAAGTGCCTTTTTGGTGATTTAGTGTCATTTCCAGTATTCTCTGGGTGAAATTCCCAGGGTGGCGTTGTCGTTCTTTAAAACTGAAGAGTATTTACTTTATATCCCAACCTCGTCTCGCCACAAACTTGGCGTTGTTGTCGACAGGATATACTCTTTAAAACAGAGACGTGTGTTCTTCTTTTTTTGTTTGGTGTAACGTAAATTGTTTTTTATATTATTTTGTACAGAATAAAGGCAAAGCAGCAGCTACTTTGGTGTGGGATTTCACAGCTGTGTTACAGAGATGGAGGAAGAGTTACAGGAACTCAGGGACTTGATCGCGCAGCTGAAAGCAGACAACGAGAGGCTGCGTCAGGAGAGGGCTGTTGGGTCAGGTACTAGTGCTACACCTTCTACTTCAACTGCATCATCTGTGAACCCCCCTACGGCTGGTGTCTCTGTAGCAGAGAGACTAGTTTTTGTGCCCCGTGACAGAAAATGCCCTATGTTTAGAGGAAAATCAGGTATAGGGTTGAATGAATGGTTGGAGGAATTAGAAGGTTGTGCTAGAGCACGTCATTTGTCTTTGGCTGATAAAGCATTTTTCCTGTTTGACCACCTAGAAGGAGAAGCACGTGAGGAGATTAAATATCGCTCTAGTGCAGAGAGGACTGATCCTGCTAAGATAATTACTATATTGCAAGAACTTTATGGCTGTTCAGAATCCTATGTAGCATTGCAGGAAGCTTTCTTCTCTAGAAAACAGCAGGAAAGTGAGACACTGCAAGAGTTTTCCCTCGCTCTCTTGGGTCTTATGGAGAAAGTTAAATCGAGTGCCCCCAATGGCATGCCCAATGCTGACGTTTTATTAAGAGATCAATTTGTTGAACAGGTCTTAGATAGTACCTTGCGGCGGGAGTTAAAGCAGTTAGTAAGGAGGCAGCCCACACTGACATTGCTGGAGATTAGAGGGGAAGCTATTAGGTGGGAACGTGAAGGGTTGCCTAGTGGCGTTAGGCATAGAAGCAGTTCTGTCCCTTCTGTTTATGGCATTCAGTATGGGGTCCATAGCGGTCCCTCAGGAATAGCTCAGTCTACCCATTTGTCTGAGATGAGCGAGATGAAGGAATTGTTAAAGCGCCAGCAGGAGCAACTTAATCAGCTCACTCAGAGCATTGCTCGATTGCAGGGACCCCATCGAATGCCTCGCTCAGGACGGGGCGACTCCATTATATGCCGTCGTTGTCAGCAACCTGGACATGTTGCTCGGGAGTGTGATGGGGAACGCGTTCCTCGTTCCCGGCCTCCTTCGCAGGCCCCTCTGCATAATCGCAGGCACTCTCCTTTAAATACGGCTTCGGAAAACTAGCACCCTCCGTATTGCCGAGCCACAGTTCGGGTGGGGTGTCTATTGGCTCAAGGGTTGTTTCTAATGGTCCAGAGGCAGTCTCGAAATTAATTTCATCCTGTCCTCATATAGATGTGGACATGGGCGGTATAAAAGTACCTTGTTTGGTTGATACGGGGTCCATGGTCTCTACCATTACTGAAAGTTTTTTCCGCCAGCATTTTGAGTCCTGGGGTCAATAGCGTCTCCAAGCTTGTCATTGGTTGCAGCTTAAAGCGGCTAATGGGTTGTCCATTCCTTACCTTGGCTATATCGAGCTAAGTGTAGAGCTCTGTGACAAGTTTCTTCCACAGTGTGGCGTGTTGGTCGTTAAAGATCCTCCAGGTGCAGGACCTTCCACGGTTCCGGGTGTATTGGGGATGAATGTCATTCGGAAGTGTTACCACGAGCTTTTTGGGCAACACGGTGAAGCATTGTTTAGTTTGGGCTTTGTCACCGAGGCCCCTAAACCCCTTGTGCATGCGCTGCAAAAGTGCCATGACGTTAGTATAAGAGCCCCACTGGATTTGTCTGGCCATGTGAGAGTGAGGGGTAAGCGAGCATGTTGCATTCCGGGTGGTGTAATGAAAGTAGTGGCCACCACCTGTTCTGAGCAATATTCAGGTGCCACTGTGTTATTTGAACCTACTGATGTTAACTTGCCTGCTGGACTTTTAGCGTCCCCTGCATTGGTTCGAGTGGTTAGAGGTACTGCATACATACCAGTTGTTAATGTAGGGACTACGGCGGTCTTGCTTTACCCTAGGACCGTTATAGGGACCCTGGAAGATGTTCATGTGGTCAGTTTGCCCGCTGGTGTGACAGAAGTACTCCCTAACGTAGCCACAATGGCATCTCACACCGCCACTCCTACTGTGCAGGATCAGATGGAAGGGATTGATTTGTCTAAACTGTCAGCAGAGGAACAGGGACAGGTGAGGTCTCTCCTTAAGAAATACAGCTCGGTCTTTTCTGCTCATGACACTGATTTGGGTTGCACTAACTTGATCTCCCATGACATTCCAGTCTTAGACGATATCCCCGTGCGGCAGCGTTATAGGCGCATCCCCCCTTCAGAGTACGAGGTTGTGAAAGAGCATATTAACCAGTTGTTAGGGGCCGAGGTGATTAGAGAGAGTAGCAGCCCCTATGCTTCTCCCATTGTGCTCGTTAAGAAGGATGGCAGCCCGCGCATGTGTGTTGATTATCGGCAACTGAACAACAAGACAAGGAAAGATGCATTCCCCCTGCCGCGCATTGAAGAATCCTTAGATGCGCTGACTGGTGCCCGTTGGTTTTCCACCATGGATTTAGCAAGTGGCTATAATCAGGTCCCAGTTACGGAAGAGGATAGGCCCAAGACTGCCTTCTGTACTCCTTTCGGCCTATTTGAATGGAACCGAATGCCATTTGGGCTCTGTAATGCCCCTAGCACCTTCCAGAGACTAATGCAACGCCTTTTCGGTGATCAACAGTGCCAGTCTCTGCTTCTCTATCTTGATGACATTGTAATCTTTTCATCAACAGTATCGCAACATCTTGAGCGGCTGGATGTGGTGCTAGGTCGGCTTCAGCAGGTAGGTTTAAAAGCCAAGCTTGCCAAATGTGCCTTTTTCCAGCGGGAGGTTCGCTACCTAGGCCATGTCATCTCCGATCAAGGTGTCTCTACGGACCCTAGCAAGGTGGAAGTGGTGGCTAACTGGCAGCCTCCTAAGACTGTTTCGGAACTACGCTCCTTCCTTGGGTTTGCCAGCTATTATCGCCGTTTTGTAGAGGGTTTTGCCAAGTTGGCGGCACCTCTGCATAGACTGGTGGCAGAGTGGGGAGGCAGAAAATCAAAGAAGAGGTCAGAGCATGGTGTCGTGGAGAACTGGACTGCAGAGTGTGCTCAAAGTTTTGAGGCATTAAAGACTAAACTGACAACAGCACCAGTGCTCGCTTATGCAGATTTCTCTTTGCCTTTTATTTTAGAAGTGGATGCCAGCCATGCCGGCCTAGGGGCAGTGCTTTCCCAGGAGCAGGGAGGTAAGGTGAGGCCAATAGCCTATGCCAGTCGGGGTTTGAGGCCCACTGAGCGCAATATGCTAAATTATAGCTCAATGAAGCTGGAGTTTTTGGCACTTAAGTGGGCCATGACTGAGAAATTTAGAGAGTACTTGTTGGGCCATAAGTGTATTGTTTACACCGACAACAATCCTCTTAGTCACTTGTCTTCTGCTAAACTTGGGGCTACTGAACAGCGCTGGGCAGCTCAGCTCGCTTCGTTCGACTTCGACTTAAAGTACAGGTCAGGAAGGAGTAATAAGAACACAGACGCTTTATCTCGCCAGCATCCACCTGATCCTCAGGAGATTAAAGCCATGGTTCCTGGTACAGCCTTGCCTGGACCTCTTCAACAAGCCTTGCGGCTGGGACCAGCTGAGGTATCACAAGCTGCCATTACGGTTTTGCCCCATCTCACTACTCCTGATCTTCATGCCCTCCAACAGGTCGACCCAGTGATAAAGGAGATCTTGGTGTTCTGGAGACGGAAGCAGCGACCCAGCTTTGAGGAGCGGCAGCAGCTTGCTCCACTTGCTCTGGTGCTGCTACGACAATGGGATCGTCTGATTGAAAGGGAAGGAGTTCTGTATCGTCAGGTTCATCGCCCTGACGGTGCCGAGGTGGTACTTCAGCTTTTGCTGCCTAGTGCACTAATTGAGCAGGTGTTGACTCATGTTCATCAGGAGCACGGCCATCAAGGTGTGGAAAGGACCCTAGCGCTTCTCCGCTCACGGTGCTACTGGCCAGGTATGTCTGCTGAGGTAGCTCATTGGTGTCAGAGATGCGAACGTTGCCAAGTTGCAAAAGACACCCAACCAGCAGCTCAAAGTTTCATGGGACATTTGTTGGCTTCTCGACCAAATGAAATCTTGGCCATTGATTACACCTTGCTCGAACCTTCCCGGAATGGGCTGGAGAACGTTTTGGTGATGACTGATGTTTTCAGCAAGTATACATTGGCTGTCCCCACTCGTGACCAATGTGCTGCTACAGTGGCCCAGGTTCTCGTGACTGAGTGGTTTTCGAAGTTTGGTGTACCAGCGCGTATCCATTCCGATCAGGGTCGTAACTTTGAAAGCTCCCTGATCCAGCAGCTCTGCAGGTTTTATGGTATCGAGAAGTCCCACACTACTCCTTATCATCCGGCTGGAAATGGTCAGTGTGAACGTTTTAATAGGACTTTGCACAATTTGTTGCGGACCCTGCCAGTGTCCAGAAAAAGAGACTGGAATGTATGTTTGCCCCAGTTACTCTACTGTTATAATACCACTCCCCATCAGGCTACTGGGGAAACTCCATTTTTATTGATGTTTGGGCAAGAACCCAGGTTGCCAGTGGACTTTCTGTTGGGCAGAGTACCGGACCCCATCAGTGGAGATGTGCACGAGTGGATTCAGGAGCATCAAGCCCGGCTACAGGTTGTACATGAAGGAGCCAAGGAACGATTGCAATTGGCTGCCGACCGCAGAAAGAGGCACCATTGAACGACGGCCAGTTGGTGTTCCTGCGCGATTTGAGTGGAAGAGGGAGATGTAAAATCCAAGATCGATGGAAACCAGCGGTATATAGAATCCTGAAGGCACCTAAAGGAGGTGGGGTAGTATATACCATCGCACCTGCAGATGATCCCAGCAGCGTGAAGCATGTTCATCGTACCTTGTTGAAGGCTGTGATAACGGCAGCCATACCATCAGAAGGGCCTGCTCCAAGCAGTAGCCCACGTGGCCCAGAAATATCCTCCCCAGAACCAGGACATGACTCATCAAGTGACAGTGACCTGTTATTCCTGAGCGTAGGAGCTCCTCAAGTAAATGTTTCACCATCTTACAGCCCAGTGGCAGTGATTCCAAGTAGCCCTGAGTTGTTGCTCCGGCCAGAAGACCGAACTTCCGATGTCCCAGCCACTTGTACAGTTACTCCGAGTGTAGCACCAGTTCCATCTAGCTCTCTTCCTGCTCCCTCTACGAGTTCTGATACAAGAAATGTGGTGGTGCGAAAAACAACCCGGTCCACAGCTGGCCAGCATTCAAACATCCATCACCTCCCAAGACCAACAGGGGAGGTGGCACAAGGGGCTGCTGATTCTATTTCTGAGCTTAGGGTACATGCTGTCTCTGCATTTTTTTAGGCCTTGGGACTAATCTGGGTGTCTTTTCATTGTCGGGGCGACGATTCAAGAAGGAGGGGTAGAATGTGGCAGGATGAATGTTATCCTTCGGTCCAACCCACTTTCAGCCTGGCCCATTAGGGGGCGCTGGTATAAATAGTGGCCATTTGAGTGTCTCTGCGTCGCTTGCCTGTGATCTCCTTTTTGGTCACCTGACTTCCCCTCGGTGTGGTGGAGATCATTTGCGGGTTATTCTTCTGAAGCCTCCATCGCGGCTGGTCGTAGCTATAGAAGCCTCCTCTGAGCTATTCTGCTTACGTTCTGTGACCCGGCTTACTTGGTACGTAATCAACTTTTGTTACGCTCTCTGCCTTCTATTGTTCTTTTATAGTAATTATTTATTATGTTTCGCAGGAAGTGTGGGCCTTAGTTTTGCGCCAAGCTACGCGAACTGCTGTTTTACCGTCTGTTCCCGTTGTGAGAATTCTTTCCCTGCTGCTGTCAGCTTTTACAGTGGACGTCGGCGTGGACAACGGCCATATGCATGCCGGTTATCGGAGTCAGCTGGCGTGCATATTGATTGACTGTTAACTTATCGTCGTGTGGACGGCAAGTTGGAGCAGTACGGCGATTCCGTTTGCTCCAGATTTTAGAGTTTTATTCAGATTGTATGTTGTTTTATTGCTTTTTGATTTGTAGTTTGGATTTTCTGTTACACCACTGGTGGGAGGCCCTTTTTCTAGCTGTAGATCACCAGTGTGGTCCTGCAGTTGGGTTATCCCCCGGTGCTACACATTAGTTTGTTGTAATATATTAACATTTTCTTTGTTTCTTTTATTCAGATGCGGAGTGCCGACGTGGAGGAGACTAGGGTGCCTTGGTGGTGGGATCCCTTGAGTGTACACACCTGCCTTGTCTAGTTTATTAGTGTGAGTGTGTGATAGTGTGTTGCACTTGTGTTTTGGTGTGTTTTCTTTCTTTAGTTGTGTGTGGCATCCCTGCCCCTCCACTGGTAAGCCTCAGCTCTGAATACCTTTTTAAGCATATTTGTATTTGAATATTTATGATTATGTTTTTATTCGGTGTTTTAAATAATTACCAATAAATTGTCAATTTGTTTATTATTGAACCTCGTCTCTGGATTGAGTATAGCGAACCTAAGTGCCTTTTTGGTGATTTAGTGTCATTTCCAGTATTCTCTGGGTGAAATTCCCAGGGTGGCGTTGTCGTTCTTTAAAACTGAAGAGTATTTACTTTATATCCCAACCTCGTCTCGCCACAAACTTGGCGTTGTTGTCGACAGGATATACTCTTTAAAACAGAGACGTGTGTTCTTCTTTTTTTGTTTGGTGTAACGTAAATTGTTTTTTATATTATTTTGTACAGAATAAAGGCAAAGCAGCAGCTACTTTGGTGTGGGATTTCACAGCTGTGTTACAGAGATGGAGGAAGAGTTACAGGAACTCAGGGACTTGATCGCGCAGCTGAAAGCAGACAACGAGAGGCTGCGTCAGGAGAGGGCTGTTGGGTCAGGTACTAGTGCTACACCTTCTACTTCAACTGCATCATCTGTGAACCCCCCTACGGCTGGTGTCTCTGTAGCAGAGAGACTAGTTTTTGTGCCCCGTGACAGAAAATGCCCTATGTTTAGAGGAAAATCAGGTATAGGGTTGAATGAATGGTTGGAGGAATTAGAAGGTTGTGCTAGAGCACGTCATTTGTCTTTGGCTGATAAAGCATTTTTCCTGTTTGACCACCTAGAAGGAGAAGCACGTGAGGAGATTAAATATCGCTCTAGTGCAGAGAGGACTGATCCTGCTAAGATAATTACTATATTGCAAGAACTTTATGGCTGTTCAGAATCCTATGTAGCATTGCAGGAAGCTTTCTTCTCTAGAAAACAGCAGGAAAGTGAGACACTGCAAGAGTTTTCCCTCGCTCTCTTGGGTCTTATGGAGAAAGTTAAATCGAGTGCCCCCAATGGCATGCCCAATGCTGACGTTTTATTAAGAGATCAATTTGTTGAACAGGTCTTAGATAGTACCTTGCGGCGGGAGTTAAAGCAGTTAGTAAGGAGGCAGCCCACACTGACATTGCTGGAGATTAGAGGGGAAGCTATTAGGTGGGAACGTGAAGGGTTGCCTAGTGGCGTTAGGCATAGAAGCAGTTCTGTCCCTTCTGTTTATGGCATTCAGTATGGGGTCCATAGCGGTCCCTCAGGAATAGCTCAGTCTACCCATTTGTCTGAGATGAGCGAGATGAAGGAATTGTTAAAGCGCCAGCAGGAGCAACTTAATCAGCTCACTCAGAGCATTGCTCGATTGCAGGGACCCCATCGAATGCCTCGCTCAGGACGGGGCGACTCCATTATATGCCGTCGTTGTCAGCAACCTGGACATGTTGCTCGGGAGTGTGATGGGGAACGCGTTCCTCGTTCCCGGCCTCCTTCGCAGGCCCCTCTGCATAATCGCAGGCACTCTCCTTTAAATACGGCTTCGGAAAACTAGCACCCTCCGTATTGCCGAGCCACAGTTCGGGTGGGGTGTCTATTGGCTCAAGGGTTGTTTCTAATGGTCCAGAGGCAGTCTCGAAATTAATTTCATCCTGTCCTCATATAGATGTGGACATGGGCGGTATAAAAGTACCTTGTTTGGTTGATACGGGGTCCATGGTCTCTACCATTACTGAAAGTTTTTTCCGCCAGCATTTTGAGTCCTGGGGTCAATAGCGTCTCCAAGCTTGTCATTGGTTGCAGCTTAAAGCGGCTAATGGGTTGTCCATTCCTTACCTTGGCTATATCGAGCTAAGTGTAGAGCTCTGTGACAAGTTTCTTCCACAGTGTGGCGTGTTGGTCGTTAAAGATCCTCCAGGTGCAGGACCTTCCACGGTTCCGGGTGTATTGGGGATGAATGTCATTCGGAAGTGTTACCACGAGCTTTTTGGGCAACACGGTGAAGCATTGTTTAGTTTGGGCTTTGTCACCGAGGCCCCTAAACCCCTTGTGCATGCGCTGCAAAAGTGCCATGACGTTAGTATAAGAGCCCCACTGGATTTGTCTGGCCATGTGAGAGTGAGGGGTAAGCGAGCATGTTGCATTCCGGGTGGTGTAATGAAAGTAGTGGCCACCACCTGTTCTGAGCAATATTCAGGTGCCACTGTGTTATTTGAACCTACTGATGTTAACTTGCCTGCTGGACTTTTAGCGTCCCCTGCATTGGTTCGAGTGGTTAGAGGTACTGCATACATACCAGTTGTTAATGTAGGGACTACGGCGGTCTTGCTTTACCCTAGGACCGTTATAGGGACCCTGGAAGATGTTCATGTGGTCAGTTTGCCCGCTGGTGTGACAGAAGTACTCCCTAACGTAGCCACAATGGCATCTCACACCGCCACTCCTACTGTGCAGGATCAGATGGAAGGGATTGATTTGTCTAAACTGTCAGCAGAGGAACAGGGACAGGTGAGGTCTCTCCTTAAGAAATACAGCTCGGTCTTTTCTGCTCATGACACTGATTTGGGTTGCACTAACTTGATCTCCCATGACATTCCAGTCTTAGACGATATCCCCGTGCGGCAGCGTTATAGGCGCATCCCCCCTTCAGAGTACGAGGTTGTGAAAGAGCATATTAACCAGTTGTTAGGGGCCGAGGTGATTAGAGAGAGTAGCAGCCCCTATGCTTCTCCCATTGTGCTCGTTAAGAAGGATGGCAGCCCGCGCATGTGTGTTGATTATCGGCAACTGAACAACAAGACAAGGAAAGATGCATTCCCCCTGCCGCGCATTGAAGAATCCTTAGATGCGCTGACTGGTGCCCGTTGGTTTTCCACCATGGATTTAGCAAGTGGCTATAATCAGGTCCCAGTTACGGAAGAGGATAGGCCCAAGACTGCCTTCTGTACTCCTTTCGGCCTATTTGAATGGAACCGAATGCCATTTGGGCTCTGTAATGCCCCTAGCACCTTCCAGAGACTAATGCAACGCCTTTTCGGTGATCAACAGTGCCAGTCTCTGCTTCTCTATCTTGATGACATTGTAATCTTTTCATCAACAGTATCGCAACATCTTGAGCGGCTGGATGTGGTGCTAGGTCGGCTTCAGCAGGTAGGTTTAAAAGCCAAGCTTGCCAAATGTGCCTTTTTCCAGCGGGAGGTTCGCTACCTAGGCCATGTCATCTCCGATCAAGGTGTCTCTACGGACCCTAGCAAGGTGGAAGTGGTGGCTAACTGGCAGCCTCCTAAGACTGTTTCGGAACTACGCTCCTTCCTTGGGTTTGCCAGCTATTATCGCCGTTTTGTAGAGGGTTTTGCCAAGTTGGCGGCACCTCTGCATAGACTGGTGGCAGAGTGGGGAGGCAGAAAATCAAAGAAGAGGTCAGAGCATGGTGTCGTGGAGAACTGGACTGCAGAGTGTGCTCAAAGTTTTGAGGCATTAAAGACTAAACTGACAACAGCACCAGTGCTCGCTTATGCAGATTTCTCTTTGCCTTTTATTTTAGAAGTGGATGCCAGCCATGCCGGCCTAGGGGCAGTGCTTTCCCAGGAGCAGGGAGGTAAGGTGAGGCCAATAGCCTATGCCAGTCGGGGTTTGAGGCCCACTGAGCGCAATATGCTAAATTATAGCTCAATGAAGCTGGAGTTTTTGGCACTTAAGTGGGCCATGACTGAGAAATTTAGAGAGTACTTGTTGGGCCATAAGTGTATTGTTTACACCGACAACAATCCTCTTAGTCACTTGTCTTCTGCTAAACTTGGGGCTACTGAACAGCGCTGGGCAGCTCAGCTCGCTTCGTTCGACTTCGACTTAAAGTACAGGTCAGGAAGGAGTAATAAGAACACAGACGCTTTATCTCGCCAGCATCCACCTGATCCTCAGGAGATTAAAGCCATGGTTCCTGGTACAGCCTTGCCTGGACCTCTTCAACAAGCCTTGCGGCTGGGACCAGCTGAGGTATCACAAGCTGCCATTACGGTTTTGCCCCATCTCACTACTCCTGATCTTCATGCCCTCCAACAGGTCGACCCAGTGATAAAGGAGATCTTGGTGTTCTGGAGACGGAAGCAGCGACCCAGCTTTGAGGAGCGGCAGCAGCTTGCTCCACTTGCTCTGGTGCTGCTACGACAATGGGATCGTCTGATTGAAAGGGAAGGAGTTCTGTATCGTCAGGTTCATCGCCCTGACGGTGCCGAGGTGGTACTTCAGCTTTTGCTGCCTAGTGCACTAATTGAGCAGGTGTTGACTCATGTTCATCAGGAGCACGGCCATCAAGGTGTGGAAAGGACCCTAGCGCTTCTCCGCTCACGGTGCTACTGGCCAGGTATGTCTGCTGAGGTAGCTCATTGGTGTCAGAGATGCGAACGTTGCCAAGTTGCAAAAGACACCCAACCAGCAGCTCAAAGTTTCATGGGACATTTGTTGGCTTCTCGACCAAATGAAATCTTGGCCATTGATTACACCTTGCTCGAACCTTCCCGGAATGGGCTGGAGAACGTTTTGGTGATGACTGATGTTTTCAGCAAGTATACATTGGCTGTCCCCACTCGTGACCAATGTGCTGCTACAGTGGCCCAGGTTCTCGTGACTGAGTGGTTTTCGAAGTTTGGTGTACCAGCGCGTATCCATTCCGATCAGGGTCGTAACTTTGAAAGCTCCCTGATCCAGCAGCTCTGCAGGTTTTATGGTATCGAGAAGTCCCACACTACTCCTTATCATCCGGCTGGAAATGGTCAGTGTGAACGTTTTAATAGGACTTTGCACAATTTGTTGCGGACCCTGCCAGTGTCCAGAAAAAGAGACTGGAATGTATGTTTGCCCCAGTTACTCTACTGTTATAATACCACTCCCCATCAGGCTACTGGGGAAACTCCATTTTTATTGATGTTTGGGCAAGAACCCAGGTTGCCAGTGGACTTTCTGTTGGGCAGAGTACCGGACCCCATCAGTGGAGATGTGCACGAGTGGATTCAGGAGCATCAAGCCCGGCTACAGGTTGTACATGAAGGAGCCAAGGAACGATTGCAATTGGCTGCCGACCGCAGAAAGAGGCACCATTGAACGACGGCCAGTTGGTGTTCCTGCGCGATTTGAGTGGAAGAGGGAGATGTAAAATCCAAGATCGATGGAAACCAGCGGTATATAGAATCCTGAAGGCACCTAAAGGAGGTGGGGTAGTATATACCATCGCACCTGCAGATGATCCCAGCAGCGTGAAGCATGTTCATCGTACCTTGTTGAAGGCTGTGATAACGGCAGCCATACCATCAGAAGGGCCTGCTCCAAGCAGTAGCCCACGTGGCCCAGAAATATCCTCCCCAGAACCAGGACATGACTCATCAAGTGACAGTGACCTGTTATTCCTGAGCGTAGGAGCTCCTCAAGTAAATGTTTCACCATCTTACAGCCCAGTGGCAGTGATTCCAAGTAGCCCTGAGTTGTTGCTCCGGCCAGAAGACCGAACTTCCGATGTCCCAGCCACTTGTACAGTTACTCCGAGTGTAGCACCAGTTCCATCTAGCTCTCTTCCTGCTCCCTCTACGAGTTCTGATACAAGAAATGTGGTGGTGCGAAAAACAACCCGGTCCACAGCTGGCCAGCATTCAAACATCCATCACCTCCCAAGACCAACAGGGGAGGTGGCACAAGGGGCTGCTGATTCTATTTCTGAGCTTAGGGTACATGCTGTCTCTGCATTTTTTTAGGCCTTGGGACTAATCTGGGTGTCTTTTCATTGTCGGGGCGACGATTCAAGAAGGAGGGGTAGAATGTGGCAGGATGAATGTTATCCTTCGGTCCAACCCACTTTCAGCCTGGCCCATTAGGGGGCGCTGGTATAAATAGTGGCCATTTGAGTGTCTCTGCGTCGCTTGCCTGTGATCTCCTTTTTGGTCACCTGACTTCCCCTCGGTGTGGTGGAGATCATTTGCGGGTTATTCTTCTGAAGCCTCCATCGCGGCTGGTCGTAGCTATAGAAGCCTCCTCTGAGCTATTCTGCTTACGTTCTGTGACCCGGCTTACTTGGTACGTAATCAACTTTTGTTACGCTCTCTGCCTTCTATTGTTCTTTTATAGTAATTATTTATTATGTTTCGCAGGAAGTGTGGGCCTTAGTTTTGCGCCAAGCTACGCGAACTGCTGTTTTACCGTCTGTTCCCGTTGTGAGAATTCTTTCCCTGCTGCTGTCAGCTTTTACAGTGGACGTCGGCGTGGACAACGGCCATATGCATGCCGGTTATCGGAGTCAGCTGGCGTGCATATTGATTGACTGTTAACTTATCGTCGTGTGGACGGCAAGTTGGAGCAGTACGGCGATTCCGTTTGCTCCAGATTTTAGAGTTTTATTCAGATTGTATGTTGTTTTATTGCTTTTTGATTTGTAGTTTGGATTTTCTGTTACACCACTGGTGGGAGGCCCTTTTTCTAGCTGTAGATCACCAGTGTGGTCCTGCAGTTGGGTTATCCCCCGGTGCTACACATTAGTTTGTTGTAATATATTAACATTTTCTTTGTTTCTTTTATTCAGATGCGGAGTGCCGACGTGGAGGAGACTAGGGTGCCTTGGTGGTGGGATCCCTTGAGTGTACACACCTGCCTTGTCTAGTTTATTAGTGTGAGTGTGTGATAGTGTGTTGCACTTGTGTTTTGGTGTGTTTTCTTTCTTTAGTTGTGTGTGGCATCCCTGCCCCTCCACTGGTAAGCCTCAGCTCTGAATACCTTTTTAAGCATATTTGTATTTGAATATTTATGATTATGTTTTTATTCGGTGTTTTAAATAATTACCAATAAATTGTCAATTTGTTTATTATTGAACCTCGTCTCTGGATTGAGTATAGCGAACCTAAGTGCCTTTTTGGTGATTTAGTGTCATTTCCAGTATTCTCTGGGTGAAATTCCCAGGGTGGCGTTGTCGTTCTTTAAAACTGAAGAGTATTTACTTTATATCCCAACCTCGTCTCGCCACATGTAGTAATATAATTTCACTATTAAATCAGTATGACATGGGGTTTCCTAATTTTTCATAAAATTACTTGGTGTCACAGCAAGAGGGCTTTGGGTTTGAATCCACTGGATGAAGCCCCTCCATGTGGAGTTGGGTCCAAAGATATACATGTTAGGTCAACACCTATTTCTCAATTGGGGTGAGCGTGTGATGTTCTGTGTTAGCCCTGTCATAGATTGGTGACCTGATCTGGCATAATCGTCTTATTGTCCAGTGACAATTAGAATAACCTCTATCCCAACTACAGCCTGAAATGGATAAAGAAAGGTTAATGGATGGGTGGATATTGTAAGAAAGAAAGAAACATGTACGAGATTCCAGATTCCACGATTCCAAATAAAGACATTGCAGCATGTCTACCTGGGTTACCTGAAAAGTTGCTCTTTTTCCCTTTCAGCTTCTCGGTACTTACAGTTTTTCTCTCTCCTATAAGGCATATGTATTTTATATACTACAGCAACAGATCTTGCTTAAGTTTAAGATAAAGTTAGTACTGCCCGGATAGTTTCTGCATGCTGAGATATGTGTGAAAGGAAAGGCTGAATTTATGCTACTGCAGTTTTTAGGGTGCGAGTTTATTTTCCTTTCCACTGGCATTGTCAATGCCCCAGTTCAGAATATAAAACAGCTTTGGGATAAAAGCCAAAAGAGACAGAAAAATAGCACATATTGAGTCTTTTTAAGTATTTGTGCTGACAAAGAAAAATCAAAATGCATGTTTCCACACATGGAGAATGTGGAAGTTTTCAAGTCTTACTGCTAGAAGTGGAAGTGCTTTTGTTGGGATATTTTGAATCTAGTACTAAACTACATTAAAGAGTTGAAGAGTTGATTCTTCTCATAAAACCAAATGAAGTAAAGACAATGCACTACAGTAAATTAACGATAACTTAGGGGCATGAGTTCCTTATGTGAGTGTCTGGCATATTTTTCCTGTACTTTGAATTTTTAGATATTGAGATATTTTCCTAAATTAGTGGCACATAAATTAGCTAAAACTAAGTATTTTTAATTTTTAAATAAATCCAAACATAATATATGGCTCCATGGAAACCAGTTACTTAAGGTGTAATGTCACAACACTTTTTTCAATTAAAGATTTAGGGCATTTTATAATACAAAGCTATTAAAGGCTGCTCAAAATGAATGCACTTTGATCCAGAAATGCACTTCACTATGACTTTACATATGTCAATTTTCTATTTTATGATTCAGAATTCTAGTCAACTGTGGGACGTTCCCGTTGACATCTATTTCTATTTTCTTTCTTCTTTTAAAAATACAATTTATTCGTAGTCCCCCCCCCCCCCCCCCCCCCCAAATCTTGAATATGCATGAATGTAGGTTTCTTTTTCCTCTCCCAAAAGTGGCAGCTTAGGAGCTGCAAATTTTCAAGTTCATCTTTTAAAATCCAAACTTTTAAAGAATTGTTGGCCATGCTAACACCTGCTTCTCTCTGGCAGCAGCATCATGCTTTCCCGTGTTTTAAATGCACCTTAGAACAACACGCAGCAACACTACACATGAGCGAGAGGAGGGAGGTTTGGGGTCTTCACACACCCCTGTTCTCTGCTGGCCATCGGGGCAGGGGGGCTGGGAGGAGGTGTTGGCCGTCCGATTGGGATCTGGGATGCAGGGCCTCCCTGCTGCTGCGGAGCCTGGGGCGGTCTGCTTGCCTCCACCCCTGGGGAAAGGGTAACATCTCCTGGGTCTAAGTGCCGTTTCCCCCTCCAGGGCGAGGGTACCTGGATACGGGGTATAGAGTTTGTTTGGGGAGTGTGATTTGTGTGTTCAATGTCCATGTGTGTCTATCCTTATGTTGGGTGAGTGCTGAGTATTTGTATATGTGTGCATGAGGGTGGGAATGCATGTTTGTGTCTGTGTGTGCCTGTTGGTCTGTGTTTATATGTCAGGTCGAGTCTTAGACTCCACCTCTCTGGGAACTCCCAGGCCCTCCAAAGGCCTATCTCCCCTCACCACACTCCCTGCCAGTGACTGATGCCCTCAGGGGTCAGTGCGTTGGTGGTTCTTGGTGTCCGGGGCTGGGCGCTCAGATATGTACCAGCTCACTCCCGGTGACTACTTGGCGGGGCCTGGTGCCTGTTGCTCGGTCAGGCCTCTTCTGGGGCAAAGGGGGCCCTCGGGCCTCTGGGCCTGCGGCTCGGTTCACTCTGGCACAGCTGGCTGCCGGCAGAGCCAGCGGGCACGCCACTACGGCCCCCTCGGGCTTCTGCTCCGTGGCTACTGGGTGACCCCTCATCTGGGGCTCTCCTCAGCTCTTCCCAGGAGGGTGGCACGGATGCCCCTCCGGTGGTCCTCCTTGGGCTCTCGCACTCTGGGGCCTGGATCTCCTCCATGCCTGCTTCGTGCCCTGCGGAACAGGGCTATGGCTCTCTACATCCTGTTGCAGACCATTACATGGGGAAACCTTTTGAATACAAGCGCGCTGATCCACACAGGTGTTCACTGTTCATAGACATAAACTACACCTTTATTGGCTGCTATTTCCAAGCACATTGTGCGCTGTCTGTCCTACGTGCCGCACAACAACATTCAATATTTAGTATTTACTGCTGTTTACACTTAGCTAGATTAACGTGATGGTGTTGTGTTTAGTATGTTGCTCTGTTTTTTTTGCTTGTTTTCTCTTCTTTTTCTCTCAACAGGTGATCCAGGGGATTTTTTTTCTCTTCTTTCTCTTTTTAAGTGGCCTTTCTCACTGTCCCTCTTCCCTTCTGTTTTTCTTTTCCTTCATCTTTCTTTCTCCCTTTCCTATCCCTAAGTCATGTCATGTCCCGTCTGTAACAACTGAAAATAAAATAAAATAAATAATAACAACAAAGGTTGATCAAATGGACCAATACGGAAGGCCGTGATGATCCGTTTGGCAAAGTAAATCCATTGGGTATCCTTGGAGGTCAGCGCCCTGACCTACTGGTGTCAAGACAACCATCTCACCCTCAACGTCGCAAAGACAAAGGAGTTGATAGTGGACTTCCGGAGGTGCCGAGAAGTACACACCCCCATCACCATCAACGGCGCTGCTGTGGAGAGAGTGAGCAGCTTCCGGTTCCTTGGCGTACACCTGGCTGAGGATCTTACGTGGTCAGTACACACAAACAAAACAGTGAAGAAGGCGCAGCAGCGCCTCTTCTTTCTCAGGAGACTGAAAAGATTCGGCATGAGCCCCCGCATCCTCAGGACCTTCTATCACTGTGCCATTGAGAGCATCCTCACTGGATGCATCACCACCTGGTATGGCAACAGCACCGCCTACAACTGCAAAGCTCTCCAGCGAGTAGTGCGGTGCTCTGAACGGATAATTGGAGGTGAGCTTCCCTCCCTCCAAGACATCTACAGGAAGCGCTGCCTGAGGAAAGCGGGGAGGATCATCAAGGACTCCAGTCACCCCAGCCATAAACTGTTCAGACTGCTTCCATCAGGAAGGAGGTTCTGCAGCATCCGGTCCCGTACCAGCAGACTGAGAGACAGCTTTTTCCATCAGGCCATCAGACTGCTGAACACGTCATAGACACCTCAGCTTCACTACTGGAACTTCAACATTATGCACTCCACACTGTATATAAATGCCACTTGTTTTGCACATATTCAACTCTGTATATTTTATATATTTTATCATTATTATTATTATTATTATTTTTATTTATTTTTTTATTTATTTATTTTTTTTTACTATTTAATTTGTAAAAATGTGTATACACACACACACACACACACACACACACACACACACACACACACACACGTAGGAAAATATTTAGTATACACATCCAGAAATGCATACACTATTATATATTGTACATATATTTATTAGTTTCAGGTTGGCCATTCTTGTATTTTGCTCGTTTGTGTTGTTGTGTTTGCACATCTCTGTTGCTTGTGGGGCTCGCACACAAGAATTTCACTCGCATGTGCTGTGCCAGTGTGCCTGCACATGTGATGTGACAATAAAAAAAAAAAAAAAGTGATTTGTTGGTCTTCAGACAACAATTCTGACGGCTAAAGAACGAAATGGGACAGGCAAAAAAAAAAAAGAAAAGAATTGAGAGCAACAAAAAAACTTAAACCTAAAGTCACAACTTGTTTTTAAAATTCAAACCAAAACATGGAAAAATCAACTTTTCTGACCATTAGTACCCTCAGAGTTCACTTTTAGTAAAGTTTTATGGTACTGAACTGAAAAAAAAATAATATGAGAAGTATTTAAAATATGCTGATATGAACACCAGCCTAATTTTGTGTTGGTCCCCTGTTTGCTGCCACAACAGCCCTGACCCACTGAGGCATGGACTCCACTTGACCCCTGAAGGTGTGCTGTGGTGTCTGGAACCAAGATATTACCAGCATTACATCCTAAACTTTTAATCAGCTGTAAAACAGCCTGTTTCAGTTTATGTGTTCTTTTCAATAAATTTCATGCTCAAAGTCTCTCCCATTTCTTCTTGTTGCATGCTGAAGCTCTACTATGCAAAATATGATTTTTTTTTGCCATTTTTCAAGTAGTGTTAAACTTTTGATCCGGACTGTATATCTGACTACGAATAGGTGCCATGATGAAGAGATAATCAGTATTATTCACTTCACCTGGCAGTGGTCATAATATAATCCCTGATCAGTTTATGTTATGCGTGTAGTACAGGAACTTTATGTGGATCTGTTAATGCCTTGGAAAATCAGTTTGTGGACTCTGCAGCATTTAAAGACTTCTAAGGTAATGGGTGAACTGGAAATACTGTAAAATTCAGAAAAACTATTTGTTTTATATATTATGTGTTGTTCTTCTTCCTCACAAAAACTAATTTGTGATTTTGGAGAATTGTTACACCTCCTAAAAGAGCATGAGATTAAATTACAAAGTACTGCAGCCTTGTGCGTGGATAAGATGCAGGGGGATGAGATTGCAGAACTTACATAATATTTTTAAACGGGTTTGAATGCTGACTGTCATCATCACTCACATCCTACTCAACAATAATGATGATGGAAGAAGTCTGACATTTCATACTTCTCCAAAAAATTACAGTTGAGTAACAGGGTGGAAATAAAGATTTAACCTAATATTTGTGTTAATTAAAACACAGAGCAAAACTAGTTTTACCTTCTTTGGTCGCCACACCAGCGTGCTCTTTCTCTTTGTCTCTGGGTCAGACAAAGACTAATTGGTGTTTGGCTGTATCAGAGACTCGCAGCAGACTGCTTGACCTGCTCTGAACCAACTTGCCAATTAACTTCTTATTAACCTGACAAAGAGATGCTTTCCTTTTGCAAGTATGCACATAAACAAAAGGTCCAAAGAGTAGGAGAGACACTGAGATCAAATGTATGTGTTTGCATGAATGCACACATATAAGCGTTCAGTTGTGATACTGTACGTGCACAAGGATTTCTACTTCTCCAGTGATGCGTGTAAGTGTGAAGAATGTTTCAGTTGATTTGATGGACCACTGGGATGTTGGTCCATAATAGAAACACTGACAGCTGTAAGTGCATTAGGTACATACCAAATGAAACAGAGCAGACTCCCTGAATGTTGAAAAAGCATAATTCCAGTTTGAGAAAGAAAAAGCAAAGATATGTGTGCACATATTTTGATTTTCTATGACAAACAGATGTTTCTATCATATTTTCTTGCTCTCTGTGGTTTAATGCATGAATTTAAAGTGCATGTGGTTGTGCTCTAATGAATGGAATCTGTATCATGGTCCTCCGGTCCTCTGGTTTTCTGTCAGTGCTTGTTGTTTTTTCTCTCTCTCCTCACTCTCCTGCTGGTACTCCATTGTGGGTTCCTGCCTTTGGCCAATTCACCTGCTGGCAATTAACTCACCTGCTGCTCATCACCCTCTCCCTAGTGTGGACCTTCCTGGATCCCTCCCTGTTTTCCTTGAACCATGATGACAAGTGTGTATGTGAGTGAGCATCAGTGTGGAATGCGAGTTCGGACATGTGACTGACTGGTTTTGAGAAGTGAAGAGTAGGAATTATTTTCCTCCCCTGGATTCCCTGGAGCCCCATTCTTCACCATTGTATATAGCACCTGGTGTCCACTTCTGTAAATAAACTCTCCTTTATTGTGATCATTCAGAGTCCTGCATTTGAGTCGTGTCAGCCGCCTTGACAGAATGATCCAGCCAACTATGGACTCAGCAGACTCTGACTTTGTGCGTTGTACTCTCACCACCCAAGAAGCCTTACTGGAATGACATGAGCAAATGCTCCGGCATCAATAGCGAACTCACCACCGTCAAACAAGCTTTGGGTCAGCCACCCCCTTTCATCATCATCATCATCATCATCATCATCATCATCATCATCATCATCATCATCATCATCATCGTTTATTTGTATAGCACTTTAAGAACACACCAGGCAGACCAAAGTGCTGAACAACACAGATCAAAACAACTACCAAATTAAAAATACCATAAAATCATTACATACAATAAAATAAATAAGAAGGTGTCAGTTTCCTACAGAGTTAAAAGCCAGGGAATAAAAATAGGTTTTCAATCTGGACTTAAAGACCTGCACTGATGACGCTTGTCTAATTTGGAGGGGAAGGTTATTCCAGAGCATCGGAGCCGCAATTGAAAAGGCACGGTCTCCTCTGCATTTCAGCCGCGACTTAGGGACCGACAGCAGCAGCTGCTCAGCTGAATCGAGCGAGCGAGGAGGAACATGTGGCTTCAGCAAATCAGATAAGTAGACAGGAGCCAGACCATTTAAAGATTTAAAAACCAATAAAAGGACTTTAAAACGAACACTAAATTCAATGGGAAGCCAATGCAAGGAAGCCAGAACCGGAGTGATGTGATCGAATTTCCTACTACCGGTTAAAAATCGCGCCGCCGCAATTTGCACTAACTGCAGGCGTGACAAGGTGCCCGACCCAACCCCTATTAAAAGGGAATTACAATAGTCCAGACGTGAGGTGATAAAAGCATGAATAAGAGTTTCCAAATTGGGTTTAGAAAGGAGAGGCTTAACCTTCGACAGGCGTCTGAGGTGATAAAAAGCTGATTTTACCACCCCATTTACATGACCTTCAAAAGTAAGCGCAGAATCAAGTTTAACACCAAGATTAGTGATTGAACTTTTCAGATGAGAGGTCAAATCACCAAAATCAACATCTGGGGTATCAGTAGAACGATGCGGGCCATATAAAATTACTTCCGTTTTGCGACCATTAAAATTCAAAAAATTATTTGCCATCCATAATTTAATATCGACAGTCAAGCAGTGGTTGACATGGGGAGGTATCCAAATGACTAAAAGGTAAGTAAAGCTGACAGTCATCGGCATACAAATGAAATGACACTCCGTGTTTACGAAAAATCGCACCAAGGGGGAGTAAATACAGCGAGAAAAATAATGGCCCAAGGATAGATCCCTGGGGCACACCCCAAAGCAGAGGGGCCACAGAGGAAGCGGCCAGTCCCAGCTTGACACAAAAACTCCTTTCGGAAAGATATGATTTTATCCATGACAATGCCAAATCAGGGAGATCAGCAGGTCGTGGTCCACTGTGTCAAATGCAGCTGTCATGTCCAATAACACAAGCACAGCATATTTACCACGATCAGTAGCAACAAGAATGTCATTCATAACTTTAACAAGAGCTGTCTCCGTACTGTGAAAGGGCTTAAAACCAGATTGGAAGATTTCAGACAGTTGCGAGTCGCTCAAATAATCCAACAGTTGGGTATGTACAATCCTCTCCAAGATCTTGCTGAAAAAGGGAAGCTTGGAGATAGGTCTAAAATTTGACATAGTAGAACTATCAAGGCCAGGTTTCTTAAGTAAGGGGTGTATGACTGCATGTTTAAACCCACTAGGAACTTGACCGGTTAACAGACTAGTATTGATAATTTTCAGGATATAAGGTCCAATGATGGGAAATACTTTTTGGAGAAAGCGGGGAGTAACAACATCATTCGGGGAGGCACAGGGCTTAGCATGTAGCACCAACTCCTCTAAGTTGCGCAGAGAAATCGGTGCAAAAGCAGGGAATAGGCTTGAGCAAGGAGGATGCATGGCCGGCTCAACAATAAGTGGAATCAGAGGCCTCAGGCTAGCAATCTTGTCCACAAAAAAGGTAATAAACGTATTGCACATAGCCTCAGAGGACGGTAAAAGGTTGTAACCCTCCAAGTTAAGTACAGAATTAATCGTATTGTATAAAACACGAGGGTTGTGAGAGTTGGCTGAAATAAATTGAGAAAAGTAGGAGTGTTTATCGGCCTTAACTGCCCTCTGATAAGTTTTCCAACTAATCTTTAGGGCTTCCAGGGAGACATGCAATCTGTCTTTTTTCCATTGTCTTTCACATTTCCTACATTGTCTTCTAATACCTCGGGTACGATCTGTTAACCAAGGACTAGTCTTAGATTTACATTTTCTTAGTCTCAAAGGGGCAACAACATCAAGCACAGATTTACAAGCAAAGTCAAAATACAAAAGTAGGTCATCTGCAGTGGGCAACTCAGGGGCATAAGACATTAATTTGTCAAACAGTATAGAAAACCGTTCAGCAGAATCAGAGCCAAAGGCACGATAACAT